>NW_027397074.1:32861755-32907233 GCF_003265705.2 Callorhinus ursinus
TTTCTTTTCTCTTCTTTCTTTCTTTCTTTCTTTCTTTCTTTCTTTCTTTCTTTCTTTCTTTCTTTCTTGTTGCTCTAGTTTTCTACATAGAGGAACTGCTGTTTGGGGATCCTTCCAGAACTCTTTTGGAAGAGAGGAATGATGTCCAATGGTATATAGATAAATCTGCAGGGAGACATCAGTCAGTAACAGACACTGTTTTCACTAGCAATTCATTTATGAATCTTCCCTTCCTATATTTCTATCAGCATCACATAATGCTGCCAAAATATGGTTTGAATTTCATTCTTAGTAATTATATTAAAGAGCCACCTTAGGTAGATGCCATTGTGGTTGGATGGTTATGATCACATTATGGTCTAGAATAACCTTCTGATTTTTTTTATAATACAGAAACCCAACTTTAAAATCAGTTGAGGGGGAATCCTGGCTTGCTTTCTTCCTTAGCTGTATATATTTGCATAGATTATTTAGCTTGAGTTTCAATCTACTCATTTGTGCAAGGATTTTTCATAAGGCAAAATAAATGATAATCTGGCCCAGGCTCAATGCAAAATAAATAGTAGTTTCTTCACCCCCCTTTTAGTGGTAATTAATCTAGAAGTCTTAGAAGAATCCCCAGGATTCTTGGAATAAATGTGAAAATATCTCCCCCCTGCCTCACAGAAAAAGCCCAAATTAAATTTACATTATTCTGGTTATAATAGTTTGTTTCTGATTACACAGCTCCTTGTGTACTTTTTTTAAAGACAAAAGAAAATCTTGCATTCAGTGTAAACAAAAACAATTAAAAGAATTTTAAATATTAAGCCTATTAAATCCGATAGTACTCCATGAAGCCCTTGCCCTGACATATTAAAATACACCTTAAAGCACTGAATAATACTGGAATTGTCAGACATGACTTACCCGTGGATCGAAATGGTTAAGTCTCTTGGTTGCCAGTAGCAGGAAACAATTTGAACTAATAAGAACAAAGGGCAACTTATAGGAATGATCTGGAAGCATCTTTTCTTGAAATACTCTTCCCTCAGATATTTCAAGATTTTCCTTTTCTTCCCCCACATCGTTATTCAAATGTCACTTTCTCAGTGAGTCCTTCCTTGATCTCCCTTGAGACAATTACAGTCCCCTACACATTCCCAATACCCCTTTCCAAACCTGCTATATATTTACTTATTTATATTGTTGATTTTCTACCTACTCTTACAATATGTAAGGTCCATAAGGGCAAGGATTTTTAGATCGTTTTATTCATTGATTTTAGCCTTAGCAACTATCACAGTATTGGGCATGTAGTGAGAACTTAGTAAATATTTATTGAATAGATGAATGACTCTCAATCTCACGGAATCTGAGGAAGAATAAAAAACTTGGCTTCAGAAAGAGCCAAGGTCATGTGCTTTAGAAGCAGGATTATTTCAATCTTCCCCCTGGAGCTCTGCCATTGACATGGAAGTCCATTTTTATGGGTAGAATGTGTCTTCTGAAGTCTCGAAGTTCATTCTCTGTCAACATACCCAAAAGAATTTGTTTGAAGGAGGGTGTAACTGACTTGCCTGCCATTAGCATCAAATGGCACCTCAAATATTTCTGCTTCGATTCAGGAACAGTGGCCAACACTCAAAAGCTTACCAAGTAATATGAAGGTGTGAAGCAGACTGGGTGTGATCCACCGGGGAATAGTGTACCCTAGTAGTGTGCAGTAGGGGATAGTGTGTTGAAGCAATGAACAAATTCTCGATTTAAAGGGTGATGTTCTGTTGGGCCAAAGCCCACTTTTCCCAGAGCTTCTGATTCTCAAAAGAAGCTGTAAATAGGGATCTTTCTATACAGTCTCCTAATTTCAAAATCACGACAAGTGTTTACAATATTTTATTCTAATACACCTCCAAGGTCATGCAAAACATCTCTGGAGAACAGATGTGGCCAAAAGACGGGGTGTTTGTAAGTTCTGGGCTAGAGAATCCTCTAGTTCTGGTTATCTGAATTTTATAATCTAAGCCATCTTCACTTTATTTGTAACATTTATAAAATTACTAAGAAAACTTGCTGCTTTCTAAGCTAGATTTCTAATAGGCATACTTTTTAAGTTTTTTCCTCCTAAAGAACCCCTTATATTCACTTGATTATTTTAGTGATGTCCGTTAGGACCTTTTCTAGTTCTTTCTATCCCCATCTCCCTGAGGGCTAAGTAGAACAGGTAAGACAATATTGAATTCGCACATAGGAAATCTAGGTTCTATCCCTGGATTTGCCTATCTCTTACTGGTTATGCAAACTTGAACAAAATTATCTAAACTACTTAGAGCTATGCTCTTCTACTCTTAAAAGGAGAATGACAGCACCTGATGCTTTTCACCTGATGTGAGGCTGTGAGCATGAAACAATTTATAAACTACGAAGGGCTGAAAATGTAAGACTTATCTGAGTATAGTAACACCATCGCTTTATATGACAGTTAAATCCCACTGAATGCTTTATTTCTAATAAAATGCTTTATTGCCAATAAAATTTTTTATTTCCAATAAAATTTAGAATGCATAATTGCATGGATTTGTTGTTGCTGCTATGACTGCAGCAATATTCTGAAATGTTCTCCAGACCCTATGATCTTTTCCTTAAGCTATAATTTATAATTCACAGTGTAGTACCTTATAAATTGATCTTCCCTGCAACCTAACTCATCTTAGCCCTTTTCTGTCTTCAAATCAACTTTCTGTGTATCCACCTTTTGTCGTCAATGATCTCCTTTCAGTCATTCCCAATTGCATTTATGAAGTCATATTTGATCCTTCTTTCTCATTTATTCTTCATTTTGAATCACCTTCTTCGTTAATCTCCAGCTTTTATAAATCACATCTGGACATCATGAGTTGCTCAAGTAACATGTTTTTCATGAAGCTCCCAATTCCTCCAACTTAAAATTATCTCTTACTCTTCCAAGTATCTACATAACTTTGTTGATTTAAAGCTTAATACATTTCACTTCAATTACTGTCTGTAGTACAATGATTCAATTTTGTTCAGTTCTGTAGCCTTCACAACTCCTAAAGTAAGACTTTGTATATAATAGGTATTCAAAATAAATTGGATGAATGGATTTTTCCTTAACTCTATTTTCTTTATTTTCATACATCAAAGTCAAATGCTATTATTTTTTTTTATTTTCACTGCTTTCATTATATTCTTGTATGTTATACTTGTCAACTCAGTATTTCATCAGGCAGAAGACCCTGGCAATTACAAAAAAGAAAACTTAAAGAATTCTCTCTTTTTTTTCTAGGCAATATATTTAACATGTTGGTTAGGATTGTATTCCAGCATCAGTCCCTAGGGAATCTTGACACTAACACTTTTCTAAGTAGAGAAATGATCATTTATTCCTACACATTGCTTCCTGTCATTAAGCCATTTCCGTACTTAAGACAAAACATTTTCCATAATAACAAGGAAACCAATTTTTTAAAATTCTTTGACCACCTATAGGATGCACACTCATAAAGTCTTTCTGAAAGTAGAAATATAATTACATTTTACTTGTCAGTATCACCTATGAGAAATTTAAGAGATTCATTTATTCAATAATCTTTGTGGAGAAACTGCTAAGTGTCAGGCACTGTAAGAAACCATAAGAGCACATAGAAGAAAAGCCCATTTAGTGCTCAAGAATCTTTACCTTGGCAGTTGGCTAAGTGCTCAAATGAGAGGACAGAGGGACAAATCTCTAACTCTACCTTGGAGGGAGGCCCATGAAGGTTTAATTGAGGTAGACACTTAAGTCTTCAAAGAAAATCTACTTGGTGTTCAAAAGGCAGAAGTACCTTCTGAAAAGAAAGGGACTAGCAAATGAGAAGGTACGCACCAGCATCTACGTGTGGTAACCTACGGGACCTACACACAGTGTGGTGACCTACGTGCAGGCTGTGTGGCATTTCTGGGAAGAAGCCGTGAAGCACGATACAACCAGAAGAGACCCCACTGCAGAGGCCTTCAAACTATTTTATGCAATAGTCCAAGAACTTGAACATTTGCAAGCAGGCAAAAGGAATAATAAGATATGTCCCAGAGACATTACACTGATGGTGGAATAAAGAATGTCCTAGGGAAGGTACAGTTTGCAGGTTATCAGAAAAATCTAATTCAATGCTCTAAGCGTCAGAGCAGCAACAATAATGAAAGAAGGGGACAGATGTATTACTTTGGAGGTTTAATCAATAGGAACATACAATTGTGATTGAGTTAATTGGTGGAGCATTATTTTCCCCTTGTAGAAGCCACATTTCATATCTCCCCCGAAGTTATATTTTTCTAGGAATCTGAGATTCTATCTTTTCCAGGTGCTGCCATCCTGACAAGCGTGCGGATACGAATCACCACTCTGAAGTTCCCAGGTTTGCTTCCAGTTTCCTCCCAACGGACACTGTGCACTGGAAACCATTAGTCTTTGCTACCACAAGTCAGCTTAGTATGACAGTTTGCACATTGTAGCCAAAAGTTTCACCGGGGTCCCTGATGACTTATTTAAGATCAAGTCTCTTAATTCAATATAGAACATAATCTTTACTTATTCAGTACAACTTTGTTTTTAGATGTGAACCTGCCATAGTTTGTCCATCCTTTGCTTTCCTTTAAAGACAACGTTATTTTCCCTTCAACGATCTCTGTTCATCCCCAATTTCTCACTTAACTCACCCCTGAGCTATAGCTGAGTTACTCAGCTATAGCTGAGTTTTTTTATGTGACACATATTTTTTCCTTAGGTTTCTACTAAGATTGTTACAGGTGACTCCAGGCTTCCTGTGTTCTAATTGCTCTCTAAATGATTCCTATTTCCGTTACTGGCTTATGCCAATAAGTGAGGATAAAGAACTATGAGCCAGAATGGCATTCTGATACATTACATATCACAGACCATGAAATTAAAACTGTTGGGTCTACCCTTAATTCTTTAATTTTGTTTTTTTCCGGAATCCTAGAAATATAATTAAAGTGCATACTAATTGTTCTAGTCATTCCATATATTCACCTTATTTTTTTTAAGCACAGAAAAACTGGAAACAACATAAATGTACTAAGATGGCATATTTAGTGACTCAATTGTGGTGTATTTAGATAATGTACTAAACAGCCATTAAAATTATTATTTTAGCTTGCATATTTTGACATGAAAACCTATTCATTATTAAATAATAAGGGAAAAACACATTGCACAATTAGATGTGTATGACCTTACTTTGTGATAGCTGTCTTTTTACATGACTTGATTTGAGTGATAGAATTTCAGGTGATTTTAGGGATACCTGGGTGGTTGAGTCGGTTAAGCATCTGACTCTTGATTTCAGCTCAGTCATGATCTCGGTGTCGTGAGATCAAGCCCGGCACTGGGCTCTGCACTCAGTACTGAGTCTGCTTAAGATTCTCTCTTTCCTCCCTCTGCCCCTCCCTGTCTCTCTCTCTCTCAATCTAAAATAAATAAATAAATCTTAAAAAAAAGAATTTCAGGTGACTTTAATTTTTAGCTACTTTGTATTTTCTGGCAAAGGGAGCACATTGAAAATTCAGAATACGTATTTAGTAATAGGTGTCTTGGTTTTGAGCTCTGCTAAAATTTTCAGAATAAGGTATTAGTAATACAAATGATCAATGCTATCTTTGAAGAATGTTTTTATGTGATGTTGCAAAACAAAACAAAATAAACCAAAAACCTTCCATAATTTTCTTTAAGTTAGCAGCCCTTGTCCAGCTAGAAAGAAACACTGGACCTCACCTGTCCTGAAGTCCAGTGGGGGTTCATTTCACAAATGGTAACGTTGCCATGACTAAATCTGACTACTGCAGAATGACTATTTCTGGGTTTATATTTAAACTTTAAGTCCTTTTTTTTTTCTTTTAATGTAAGATGGCTTGTTGTTGTTTTCTTTTTCTACATTCATTGTTGAAAGAATCCCAGCTCCCCACCCTTCTGTCCAGGGCACAAAGGCATCAATTAACATTATTATTCTGTACTAAGAAAAGGGAAGGACAGCAACTGGGCAAGTTGACATTCAGATCTGTTCTTATTTTCCTGGTGGTATACATCCTGACATTTTCCACTTGATAACTGGTGTTGTTATATTGGATGCATTTTTCTTTCCTTTTATTTGATTCCCCTTTACTTTGACAAGTCTTGTAGGAAGGGCAGATGACTTCTTCCAGTATCCAGTGGGGTTTTTTTTTTCCCCTCAAAATCTGGAAAATTTCATTATGAAATCTGAAACTCAATATTATGCCACCAACACATTTTGCATGTTAATTCTCCATGAAGATAAATCACATTTTCTCATGTTTCCAGAATCCCCAGGATTATAGGGCATCCCACACTTGCTCCCTGGATGCTCTACACTGGAGCCCCATCTGGTTTTCTTTTCTAAACATGTTCCCCTGAGATTTTCTTTAATTTGGATTGTATTAAATTCATCAAACTTCTTAATGAGCCTTGGGCCTTGTTCGACTTGTGTGGCGGTCTCTCCTGGATAGTAGCAGAGGGGAATCTTAACTGCCTTCGGTGCATGCACTTCTGGGCGTTCCCATCAGGTCCAAGCCCTGTTTCACATTATGTGAATGTCATAAATAACTTGGTTGAAAGGGTCAGTGTTTTCTTATCTTGAAGAGAGTCAAAGGGCAGTTTGCATTTATCTAGGAAATGCACCTCACAGATGCTAGTCTTAAAAGCTCCTCAGGGGACGGGTGGGGAAATACTATTATCCTTACATAATTCTAAAAACCTGGGGGGTAGTGAACAAACTGCACAAATTCTTCCCTTTCCTTTTTTTCAAGGCCACAACAGAAGAAAAAAAAAAAGAAAAAAAAACACCACTGGTAATTTCTTTTTTCTTACAATTTGGTTTCTTCTCAGTAGTATATACTTTTCTTGTCATATCTTAGCTTATTTCCTTTAGGATATCTTGTATTTGTATACAAAGTGGGTTGTAAGAGGTTTCCTTTGATAGTATCCTGGAAACAGTCTTAAGTATACCTCCCCAAATCCTAAGAGCAAAGCCAAGGTTTTTCCTTTTGTTTTGTTTTGCTGTGATGAACTGGGATCTAACCTAAGAAATTTAACTCAAATAAAATTTAAAAAAAATAGGGTTTTGTAACTGTATTTTAAAGGCCCCCTATACAGTCTCCAGCTGTCTGGATCTGTTCCTGGATGGAAATCGTAGATGAAGTCTGTGATAGCTCCCTATTGAATTTTCAGGCCACCACCCAGTTTTAGTTCATGCTATCCACTCCTCGCCAAATTCCACTTCCTTTACACTATAACCCACATTCATTTATTTATGTTTGAAGTCTGGGAAAACTGGCTTCTAAATACTAAAAAAGTTGAATTTTACCAATTTACCTTAAAGAACTGATAAATGCCTGCAAAATTCTGCTTAAAACAAGTATTTTGAGATCAATTCTGTATTGTTGACTTCTGTAACTGAATACAGGTTCTTTTTTTTCTGTAAATCAACTTTGTTGAGGTATATTTTACATACAACAGAATGCACTTTAAGTGTAGAGTTTGATCAATTTTCACAAGTACACATACTTGTGTATCAACCCAATCAAAATATAGAATAACAGTTCCAAACCCCCCACCCCCAGAGTACAGATACTACACAATTTCTGAGGTGGGACTGAGTTTGGCAAGTATGCGGGACTGAAAGCCAGCCAGCGTAGCTGGCTTAGTTGAGGAAGCAGAGAAGAATGACATGAAAAGAGGTCAGGCAAGCAGGTGAGATCTGATCTACACGAAATAAAGTTTGGCTTTATGTCCAGTATAAAGAAGCCATTGACATGTTGTACGGAGAATAGTATGATCTGATTTACATCGCATTTTCCTTCCATCTCCATTTGTCCAATCCTACACTTCCCACTGGCTTAGCCCCTATTTCAGCCTTCCTGATCTCATCCACAGGAATCTTTAGGTTTTTTTTTTTTTAATTTTTTTAATCAATCTCTCTGCCCACCGTGGGGCTCGAACTCATGACCCCAAGATTAAGAGTCATATGCTCTACCGACTGAGCCAGCCAGGCACCCCTCTTTGGCATCTTTTTTACCTCCTGAACTTTCCTACTACATTGAGTCTTCCATTACTTAAGCCACTGCTTCCATCCTACCCTCTAGCATGTAAAAGGGATGGAAGGAAAGATGGAAAGAAGAACTTTTAAAATGTACTGTCACACTGGCCATGACATTACATTGCATAATTATTCCAACTGGCAATTTACTGCTAGGTAAGTAGTTATACAAAGAGTGGGACACGGTAGATAAAACAACCATTTGTTAAATGCATACTTTCTGGCATTACTCCAGACAGTATCAGAAGCACCATACAGTATAGCATTTAATTTAATAACTACCAGGCTTAGTAGATGTTGCTTGCATTAGCAAATGAAGAACTAGTTCCAGAGAATTAAATGAATGTGCTCAAAGTCACCACTTCGGTAAGAATGCCCAGGTCTTTATGGAACCAGAAGCCATTCTATTTTCCTAATTCATGATGTCTCCTTAAAATTGGGATTTTCTTTCTAGGAGAAATAATATTAGCACTTTAACCATGCAAACAGAAAGGGGGAGGGGAAGTGATATTTATATTAAGTTCCTAATATGTGCTGCTCAATAAGCTAAATATTTAAAATATTATCTCCTGTAATTATTCCAACAATTACAAAGGAAACTTAAATTGTTTTCCATATTTCATTGAAAATGAGGCTTAGAGAAGTTAAGGAGACTGCTCAAAATCACATAGCTCATTGAGACAGAGCTGGGATTTGATTCTGCTATGTCTGATTCTGATACCCATTCTTTGCACCTAACTCTACCACTTTTAGAAAGGAAAAATCGGCATGATCTCTAGACTGAAAGGTGCTAATAAATTTATTCTGCAGAAACTTTTATCCAGAGATGAAACAAAAATCTTGCACCAGCAGGGAGGGGGCCAGTAATCTCCCTCTGCTTCCTCGATGTCTTTGAAAGAGAACATGGTTGTCAAGTACCCTAGAATTAATGACATCTTTTGATGGAAGCATAAGAAGCTCTGTGCTTCGGGACCCCCAGCCACAGAACAGGAAATGAAGCTGCTTCCGAGAGAAATGAAGTTGCCCTCTCTGGGGGGGCATTTGAACGGGCAATTGATCAGTAGGAAGACTACTATAAGGTGACAAAAGAACTGTAAGTCACAAAAACTACTGGCATACTAGTTTTAATAAAAGGGAATGTCTCCAGCCATGCTTTATACAATGAATTCTTTGACATATGTTTCTAAGTATTATCTTTAACAAGGCAGGTGTTTCCATCCAGAGCCAACCCCCCCCTTTACCTAGGATAAAAAAGATTCCTTTGGACTATTTATCTGATAGACCAATCAGGATATGCGTTTATTTTGTTACTGATTTTAACCAGAGTGGTTGCAGCTATCCACTGTCCCAGACAGGGTGTGCTACAGTTTTGGATGTGTGACTTTTCACTGACTATATCCAGGATTAATTTTGAAACCATTAAAACATAGGAATTCACTAAAAATTCCTTTTTTCAATTAGATTACTACTTGGAAAAATTCCAATAATTGTGGGTGAAGTATAAATGCTCCAAGTTGGTTTCACATATGAAAAACATATCTTAAAACATTAAAGGAAGTTAATATTTAACATGTTTACCCTTATAATATGTTGACATATAATTTATTTTGTAATAATTAGATTAGAATTTAGAAATGATAACTAGATCATATAAAGGTAGTGTAACAATTACAAACACATTACATGATCTATAATATCTCCTCACTATGAATATATTATTAGATGGCACAGAACCATACTAGCTGGCAAAGTGATTTTCAGCTCAAAATAGAATATCTGAGTTGTTACTAAGAGTTTTCAGATTGAAAAAACAGTGGTAGCTCTGGCATCAAATTACTCATCTTGGTGAAGAATAAGAATAAGAATCTCTTTGCCTATGTAAAAACAGCTTTGTAGCATGGTCTGACAATCTCGGTGAAGTTTTCTTTCTTTTTTTTTTTTCCTCAATACATTTAGCACTAACACTCACCTGGCTTTCCCTAGGTAGTTTTTGATTTCAGTAGTATTGTAAGACAGTCGCTTATCAAAATTGGTGTGAAACCATATGCCCCAGATATTTCTTTCTTCTGGAATCTATTGGAAGACTATTTAAAAGACCCCAGAGAAATACAGCAACACATCAGGACCCTTTGTCCATTGTAACAGACTGTAAAATACATTGAAATAGTGTAGATGTCATCAGCTAGAGTAGATATGAGGCCAGGATAACAAGAGATGGTATTTCTTTTTAAAGTTATCTCTATAGGGGCACCTGGGTGGATCTGTTGGTTAAGTGTCTGAGTCTTGATCTCAGCTCCGGTCTTGATCGCAGCTCAGGTCTTGATCTCAGAGTTGTGAGTTCAAGCCCCACATTAGGCTCCACATTGGGCATGGAGCCTACTTAAAAAAAATAAATAAATACATGAAGTTACTTCTATAAATATATCTTTCAATTTCTCATTTTCATGTTTCTCCTTTTTGGAAATAATTAATCCTTTGAGAAAATACAAATTAAAGTGTGTTTGCTCAACTGAACTGGAGACTTTCTTTAGAAGAATTCCTTTCATAGAGCATGGATCAACTCTAAGCTCACATTTTGAATATGGAAATTCTCTTGGTGATGAAAGTTACACTTAGTAAATGTGGAATGTGTGCTTCATACTTCAAGTGTTCTTAAAAATAATAACCATGCCAGTGACCTTCAAGATGATGAAGTTTAATGGGCCCTGGAGTCTGAACAGATCTCACTGGTTGGATCCAAATATAAACTTGCAAACAGAAGGGTGTGTAGAATCAGCACAAATCAGTAGAGAATCATGGCTCTGGTGGGAAAAACATGTGTGCCAGTCAGAGGAGCCCCTGGCTGGTGTCAGTGATTGAGGAATTGAGAACTTTGGCTCCACTAAGTGTAATTGGGTGCTAGACAGAATTCCACTAGGAAACTTTTGCTGAGATTAGAATAGTTTGTAAAGGATGCCAAGAAAAGCATAGTTGGTGCTGCGAGGGCAGACAAAGGCGTGAAAAGTGAAATAATTAGACATTATACGGGATTCTAAAAGATGAGGAACTGTCTAATAAAAAGTGTTGTCTTTACTCTTTGGACCTGCTTTTTTGTTTGTTTTCTTTTTCCTTTTCCTCCTCCTTGTCATGGTCAGTGGTTGACCTACAACTAGGTTCAGTTATTTGGAATCTCTGGCACTAATGTCATCTGGCCTGGGATTTCCAATTAATTATTTTGTGAAATAGCTACTATCTTAAAGCAATTCATTTATACTGGCAGAAGGTCAAAGCTAGTGTCAGAGTTTTGAGTGCCTAAAAAAATGGGAACATTCCCTTCTCATCCTGACAACGAAAGTGTGGAGGTAGTACCAGAGGGAAGTGTGGGATTTCTGGCATGATTGGCTTTTGCTTTGCCAACAAGAAGGAGAAGGAATGATTTGGAAAGGCATAGAAAATTTAGTTTTTACCTGGATGGGTCATGTCAAGTTTTGGTTTTCCCATTTCCCTTGAATTTCATTTATTTTTTGGACAATGTTCTAATTTTACAAAATGGTTGTGAAAACACTGCTCACAGTTCAATTTATACCCAGAGATCATCGTGGTCACCGGGAGACTGGGTCTGCAGTGAGTGAGCAGCAAGAATCTGGGAAGAGGCAATGGACACAGAGATATTATGTTAAAAAGAAAAGACACTCTGTTAAAAAAAATTTTTAAATGTCATAAGACACCATGCAACCTAACTTTTTCCAACCAATATAGTTACAAGGTAGTTCAGCCCTCAAACATAGTATGAGAATGTAAAAAAAGTAAACCAGACAAATTAACATGTTTATCGTATTATTGTAAGTCTTCAAACATCCTTACTATTAGTGTATTAGGAATTTAGAATTAAAGGCTGAATTTTTGCCATAGACCAAGTGGGTTATCTTATTTTCAATATGGTCACAAAAGAAAGGAATCAAACCAATCAACTGAAAATGATTATTTACTGATTAGTACTCCGTTGACAGAAGTTTAGGAATTAAACATATCCTATATGTCTTTCTATTCCTTTACCATTCTTTGTGGAAAGCTGTAGACTTTTAGATATTCTTGACATTTCCTTGCAGCTGTGTACCCTGCTGTAAAGGGAGGAGACAGAGGGCTGCATTACAGATTGTCTACTTTAAGTCAGGTGTTTTATACACACTATCTCACACACTGGATTAACTGCCACTGCAGGAAGCAAACCTCAAAGGGAAAAAAATAATTCCACCAAGGGCATATTGTTAATAAGTGTTGAAGTTTGAATTTTAAACCAAATCATTCTTAAATACAAATCCGTATCTTATTTCCTTCACTGACAAGTTAGAAATGGAAAGCAATTAAACATATTTTCAAAAAACCTGTACTTTTACCTTTAGCACCCAGGAGTGGAAAAAAAGAAAGTCTGCTTATTCACACTTCATTCATTCATTAAGAGTAGTTTGGGAGCAGGACACCTGGGTGCCTCAATCAGTTAAGCATCTGCCTTTGGCTCAGGTCACGATCCCAGAGTACAAAGATAGATCCAAGACAGAAGGCATGCCAGGCTAGGCAGGGCCACATGGGAAAGATACTGGTGTGGTCAGGAGGTGGAAGACAGGAGTGAGGGAAAATCATTAGGCCAGAGCCTTTACTGGGATTTTCATGGAAAAGACAAGGCAGGGCAGGGGGAACAGTTTAGGGACTGCCTAGCTTGATAATTTTGGTGGGCTTTATGTAGTTATAGTGGTGGTCCCTAGTTGCCTGGGACCCAGTCCTGGAGTGATTAAAGCAGAGGAATATTTTCTTCCGGTGTGTATGCCAGATAGAAGGGCTATGGCTTTGGTTGGGTTAGTTTGCATCTCAAAGGCATGCTCCAGGCTGGATCCTTCCCTATCTCTAAGAATTGGCTGGTGTCAGAAGGGGCAACCTCTCCCCAGGTAGAAATGCTTTCCAAAATGTCAAAATATAGCATACAGAAAATAAAAAGTATATTACAATACACCAGACTGCTTATCTCACCTGCCATGGTTATTGCTGTATCTTGGCGTTCAAGTCACTATCCCTTCAGGAGTTTGGTTTGAGAATATACTGAACGTTCTTGACCACCTGATTAGCAGACGTTCTTCCTACTACCTCCCAGGAAGCCTGAATCTGAGTTTGTTCTGGTTTCTGACTTCCTGGATGTAACTCACATAACTTGAGAGAAAGGTGATCACATTATTCTCTGCTCATGGGTAAACTGGAATTGTGTAAGGGTAACTGGCCTTCCTTATTAGCAGTTGAGTCAAGTATGAGCATGTGACTCTATTTTGCCCAAAAAGATGTAAACATTTCTGGAGGGCTCCAGAGAAGCTCTTCAAAGATCTGCTGAGAAGGATTCAGGAAGTTTCTCTCTCTCATGTTGGATGTGAATTAAAACACATATGACCTCGATGCCTTGGTCGGTCATTCCACGAGCACAAGGGGAAGCATTCTCAGGATGAAGCCAGCACCGCACAGGACAGAGCAGAGAGAACTTGTGACCTAAAGGTGTTGTGGGGCTGAGGGCTCAACGATTGTCTCACTGTTTAAACCAGGTTGAGT
This sequence comes from Callorhinus ursinus, assembly GCF_003265705.2. Lineage (NCBI taxonomy): Eukaryota > Metazoa > Chordata > Mammalia > Carnivora > Otariidae > Callorhinus > Callorhinus ursinus. Next base: position 32,875,432 of record NW_027397074.1, read on the forward strand.
TGAATTTTCTATTGCACACATGGCTCCAAAAGTTTGCTACCTGTGACAACAGCTTTAGATAATTAAGGAAAGACTCGAGAGGACCCCTACTCCAACAGTGGCTCTGGTATTAACCCATGACCACTGTGTAGAGGCCCTGCTATTTCACTTCTGCCTTCCAGAAGGTGTTGTGTTGAAGGGAAAGAGTATACAGAGAAGCATTTTCAGTGAACCTGTCCCAGAACTGGAATCACACAACAGGAAGTTAGTTGAGCATCTATACTGTGCCAGTCACTCTATGGGTTATGAAGGTATAAGAGAAAAGCAAAACAAAATCTCCAGTAGCAAGTTAACTGCTTAAAAGGAGGAGAAGGGCAATAAATAAATAAACAGATAAGTATATAATGTCAGGTGGCATGAATATTTTCATGCAAGGGCAGAAGAATATTTTAAGTAAATATTAAAAAGTGCAGTGAGGAAGAACAGACATAAAAAGGAATCAGGGGGTAGACAATGGCAGTGTGGGTGCTATTTTATTTAAGGTGATAAGAGAATGTCTTTCGGAGAAAGAACATATAAGCAGAAACCCAAAAGAATGGAGAGAAGCAGTCATGAAGTTATCTGGCGGACAAGTCTTCCAGGCCACAGGAACAGCAAGTGCAAAGACCTGGAGGTGGGACAATGTCTAGTATGTGAAAAGAAAACCCAAAGACCAGAGTCCTGGAACAGAGTGAGCAAGAGAAGTGGTGACTATGAAAACAGAGACAGGGCACGCACACCTTGCAGGCAGCCTCAGAGACAGTCTATCTAAGGCTTCATGGGCCATAATAAAAACTCTACCATTTTCCTCTTTTCACAAGTTTTGTGTAGAGTGATGACATTCTCACTGAAGTGAGAACATAGACTACAGGAAGGCCAGGTTAGACAGGGAGCATGTGACGAGACAAATTCAATAGTCCAAATAATCCAAAGATTAGTCCAACAGTCCAAAGAACATCATGGCTAAAATTTGGGAGACAACATGAAGGTAGTAGAAGTTGCCAGATTCTGAATATGTCCCGAAAATTACTGCAAGATTGGGTATGGAGTGTGAGACAAAGAAAGGCACTGGGGATTATTCCATGATTTTGGCCTGAATAGACAGAATCACCCTTTTCTAAGATTGCCAGAACTAACTGCAAGATGGACGATTTTGAAGGGGGTAGGAGTTACAAGTTCTATTTTGGAATTAGCGATTTTCAAATTTGAAATCAGTGAAAGAAAGAAAAGAAAAAATCAGATTTTTGTAGACATCTGTGGAGAAGTGTTGATAAATGGATGGGTATACAATTCAGCAAAAAGGGTAAAGATTAAAGACCGAATTTGACGGGAGGCCTGGGTGACTCAGTTGGTTAAGCATCTGACCCTTGGTTTTGGCTCAGGTCATGATCTCAGGGTCATGGTGAGACTGAGCCCCAAGTTGGGCTCCACACTCAGGGTGGAGTTGGCTTGAGATTCTTTTCCTCTGCCCCTACCTAACCCCGTTCACATGCTCTCTCTCTCAAATAAATAAACAAACAAATAAGTAAAATCTTTAAAGACCTAAATTTGAAAATTATCAGAATATGATGGACTTGAACATTGGCAGATAAGAGAAAATCATTTGGGGAGTGAGCACAGACAGAGCAGAGTTCTAAGACCTGATTCCTGGGTACCCTAATGTTAGCAGTTAGGAAATTTAAACATAACCCAGGGAGGGAGGTTAGAAGGGGAGTCCAGTGAGTTAAAAAGAGAAAACAAAAGAGAAGAAAAGCTGAGACAGGGATGTTCCAGAGGCTAAGTGAAGAATGTGTTTCAAGCAGGAAGGAATGAGCAAGTGTATCATACACTACTAATTGAAAGAATATGATGAGAGCTGGAAAATGACCATGGTTGTAGAAGGAAAAGGCCAAATTCAACTTCCTTGGTTTTTCTTTTCGGCAGGTAACACCTTATCATATTTCTTCAACACTCGGAATGCAGACTAATTAGACTACTTATTTTGGGGATTATATTTAATTTTTTTTATCCTAGTCTAAAATGAGAGCCAGTAAGTGGTATAACCCTAAGTATGATTAGCAAGCTGAAAAGCTCTATCTCTGTGCTTCTAGCTAGAGTCCAATTCGATGAGTGGATTAGGAGAAGTCTGAGGGTCATTCTACATAGTTAATGAGACTCTTGAAAATATGCAAATAACCCCCCAAAAACGTTATATCTCTCACAGAACATTAACGCACACATTTTCAAAGCTACCAGGAAACAGGTTTAAAACCAATCTGATTGGTTTTAGCAACAGTACAAGGACAAGGACAGCATAGATAAATGATTTTTGTGGACACTATTTGATGTGTGCAATGGCTGAATGGTGGCAAGCTCTCTGGAGATTTTTACTTGCCTTTCATTATATATAGGTGTTAACTTATCAGAGGACCTCATGTCAGTAAGATAGGGGGAGTCCTCCAAATGAAAACATTTCCACATCTGTGAAACATCTGAATGCATGTTAAGTTTCTGAATCGATATAATTATAAGTTCAATTAAATTCCAAATGATATTTTAATGAAGAATTTGGGCTCCTAAATTGAGTATATACTCAAATTTGGGGCTTTCCTCTGTGTACTGTTTAATATGGACAATTAACTATTCAAGGTAAAGGCTGTGAATTTTATTTTTTCTCATAAAAACAGTGTTTTTAGGCTAAAAGGAGCTAACGGAGTGCAGTACAATAAAAGGGAAGGCTACATTGTTGATTAAATAGTAATTGGCAATGAACTCTATGTTCCTTCTTGATTATTTCTCTGTGACAATAGGACTAAAAACCAAGAAATGGCTGGCTTTTTATTAAATTTCAGTTCTTACTGGCTATTTTATGCAAAGCAATTATTTTTGTCTTCTAATGCAAGATTCACAGAAATCTTAGTTTTCATTTTTTGGCATTAGTAATTTTCTGTAGCTGAAGATTTGAGAAATACCTCAGCGATGTTGAATGAGTTAAATAGGAATATAATGTAGACAGTATATTTATTACTGATTAGGGATAAATGTCAGTCAATTTAAAAAAAATGTTTTTGAGAGAGAAAGAGAGAGCGCATGTGTGCACGGGCCAGGGGAAGGGCAAAGGGAGGGAGAGAGAATCTCAAGCAGTCTCCATGCTCAGTGCGGAGCCTGACTCAGGGCTCCACCTCAGGACCCTGAGATCATGACCCGAGCCGACATCAAGAGCCAGACACTTAACCGACTTAGCCACCCAGTCGCCCCAAATATCAGTTAATTTTTAAAGAAAAGAATAAATGATCATGTCTATACATAATTATAGTATCAAACAATTATTTATGCATAATAATTTTATGTTCCAGACATTGCCTTAAGCTCTCAATATACAATTAATTCCTTTGAAGAATTCTAAGGGATAGGACTATTTTACAGAGGTGCTCTATCTTAAATAATAAAAACTTGAGTTTGGAAATTTGAAGTAACTTGGTGAAAGTCACAGTCAGTATGCTGGCTTGCCAGGTTCTTAATCAATACTCTACACACGGTGCTACTATGTACAAATCTAAGTATACAGACCAAGGCTCAAAGTATGAGAGACTCGACTTAATATTTAGTCTTATGATTCTATCATTAGAATAACTTGTGAAGGTTTTCTGGGCTTTTTTAATGAACTAAGATATGATATTATCTGAAGTTGACACTACCTCTAGCTAACACAAAAGCACAGAATACTCATTAGCAGTCATTCTTTCCATGAGAGTCTAGAGACTAGGAATGGCATAAAGCTTATAATTTCTTGCTAAGTGTGCCACTAAAAGAATTTTTCTAGAAGTGGTGTAATGCCTTAGACATGTGGAAATATATAGTTCTTGGAATACACTTTAAATGTATCCATCATAAGGCAAATACAGTAGTCATTTGACATTCCTCATAATCTATCAAAATATTCATGAACAAGCTTTTCTTTAATATCTGGAAAGGTAACTTCAATCCATTTTCCCCTTGAAATATTATTTCCCTTCTCTTTCCCCTAACTAAAATTTATCCTAATGTAATTTTTTTATATTTAAAGGTCTTTATAGTAACGACCTTTTCTTTTCATCTTTAACTATAACAATAATGTTCATATTTATGCATCTGTACATTGATATTAAAATCTTAAAAATTTGCTTTGGTGATATGTTCTTAAAAGTTAAACATTTTAGGGGCACCTGGGTGGCTCAATCAGTTAAGCATCTGCCTTCGGCTCAGGTCACGATCCCAGGGTTCTGGGATCAAACCCCACATCGGGCTCCCTGCTCTGCAAGAAGACTGCTTTTCCTTCTCTCTCTCTGCCCTTCCCCACAACTTGTGCTTGCATGCTCTCTCTTACTCTCTCTCAAATAAATAAATAACATCTTAAAAAAAGTTAAACATTTTATTCTGGATTTAACTTTATTATTATAATTATTAATATGTAAATGACTAAATTATTGTATTTTAAATTTTGATAAAGATTCATCATAAGAACATAAAATTAATCTATAAATACATCTCTTAATGAAGTGGATATTTATGTTCCTTCATTTCATGGTCTAAGGTTTTTACATATTAATAATATATACATATAATACATAATAATATATTCTTATAGAAAGATTTGGTATAGGAAAGAGCTATACTTCTTATTTCAAAAGTGTGCATATGATGATTAGGATAAAGGAGGTAGAGAAGAAGATTCAAATTGTCTCTTGATCACAGACATATTCTCAAACAGATCAGTTTTAGGAAAGAGTACATAGAGAATTCAGGGCTATTGCAGTGAATTTCCATAGAACTATCTTTACCATGAACGCTACCTGTGATGAGAATGCCTTGTAAACTCTTTGGTACCTCTGGTACTCCCCTAAGGAAGAGGCAGGGATCCTTCAGAAGTAGACCCTGGACGTCACGCAGCTTGATGATACCGTACGCCAGGGGGAGAGAGAGACAGAGAGACACAGAGGCAAGAAGGACATTGAAAAAAAAGGCAAATGGAATAAAGTAAATAATTTAAATTTACTATATACTATTTTACTATTTTAAAATAGTAAATATTTTTAAATATTTTTAAAATTTTTTAAATAGTAAATAGTACGGGGCTAATCACAAGGTGATTTTTTTTACAAGGTGATTGTTTTTTTGCACACTATTTAGTTTTAATTTGATTAGTATTTTGATCATAAACATAGCATATATTTTTAGCTTATATTTAATTTTATAACACATTTATGTATATTATAATAATCTATGCTCAAATTTTATTATATGATTATTAAAATTATGAATTTCATTAAGTAATGGCTAACCCTATATTACCGACTAATTTCTTAATTCCTTCTATAAACATCAGTTGAAATGTTGACTCAGTTGTAATTGTATAAAGAAAATTATAATCCGTTTTTCTGAATGTGTTCATTTAATCATTTCTGCGTTCTAAAAGCATTTATTGAGCACCTCAGATGTACCAGGAATTATTCTCATGTCTGTAGATAATAGTATTGAATAAGACCAAGTCATTGCCATGATGGAGCCTCCATTCTAGAGGAGGAAAGATAAACAAATAAGTCAATCAATACATGTAATTTTCCCACAGAGATATCCCAAAACTGTTATTTTTCTTGAATGGTGAATAGATGTAACTGACACAATTTTATATCTTGTTCACTTTGTAAATAAGGACACATATTTATTTAACTTATTAATAATAAATGGAGAAGCCTGTAAGAAGAGTTCAAAAGAGAATTCAGAGAACAAAGATGTGGGCAATCAACAGTACTGAAAGTGCTGGTTAATAGAAACAAAACTGACTTCTTGAAGTTGCATGAGACAAATGCACTTTTTATGGACAATGATCATTTTTCATTGTTACCAGTTTCTACAAATTACAGAGTTATAAAATAGCTCAAAGACAGCAAAATGCACAGATAATCCAAAACGTGTGCTAAACAGGACACCAAGTAACCTTTTGCTTGTTCAAAGTCTTTAATATTTTTTTTTCTGATAGTCTATCCCTCCTGTGATCATAATTACCTCAGAGATTATTCTTGATCCTAAAAATGGGCCATTAAGTTTGATCTGATTATTTACCTGAGGGCAGCAAGAGTGTTTATCACATAATCTCCTTGAGTTTGCTTTGCAATTCCTGCAATTCATCCATACCATACTGAAGAGCTACAAAGGCCATAAATTAACCTCTGCCTGGATATTTTCATAAGGAATCTCAAATTTTACTTTTTAAAAACCTCTTTTTTTTTTTTTTAATCCCAAGGCCAGGAAGCCTAGCCCAAGAATCTCTCTCCAACAGATTTTACCCGCAGTACTATATATCCAAGTGAATTTGTATCTCCTGCAAGTCCCCCAAATTTTTAAAGATTCCTAGTCTGTCAGGAATCTTCCTTACTACTTTTAAGGGTAAGACCAGGACCCCGTAAGCCAGGTATTAGGCCAGTTTTGACGGGAGACGTTTGGAGGCATTGACTGCATAAGTAAAGGTTTTGTTTTGTTTTTTTCCTTAAAAGCAGCTTGTCATAAAGAGTTTCAGTTTCAAATACAACACCTCAGGCAAGACCTTCTAGTATAGATTCTTATTGTGCTTTTGCAAATACTTCCATGAAAAGTAAGAAGACATACAAAGTTTTTCACTTCTCAATTCTGGAGAGATGGTATAGTAGGCTGAATTGTGTTCTCCCAAAAGACAGCTCTAAGTCCTAACACCTGTGGATGTGCCCTTCCTTGGAAATAAGCTCTTTGTAGATGTAATTAAGGTAAGAATTTTGTGATGAGAATCATCCTCGATTTAAGGGATGGCCGTGTGAAAACAGAGGCAGAGATTAAAGTCTATACATCTATAAACCAAGAAACGCCAAAGATTGCTGGCCACCATCAGAAACTAGGAGACGCATGGGGCAGATTCTCCTTTTAGAGCCTTCAGAAAGAGTCAATCCTGCAGGCACTTTGATTTTTGGACTTCTGTACACCAGAACTGTGACAGAATACATTTCTGTCATTTTAAGCCACCAAGTTTGTAACAATTTGTGGTTAGTAAGAACCAAATATTACTTTTAAAAGGCTGTATTTCAGCTTAAAAAAAAGCAGATTTCACTAAATTGTATGCATGATAGACAGTTTAAGAAGAAAAAGAAAGGGCTTCTTCATAGCTCTAAAAAGTAGAAAGTTAAAACTATACCAACATTATGCCAAACAGTCACAATAAGTTTTCTTCATCAGTTTTCTTATTCGATTCCAGGAAATGAATTCTTATTTCTTGGGTTAATGGTCTAATTTCACGAAGCAGTCTACCAAGTTAGTTTCAAAGTTGTCTGTGTGATGTCAGCTCTGAGGCCGGCACTCAAGAGTCAATTCTTTGAAGTGTCAGTCATCTAAAGTGTCAGAGATACAACTCTGGCCTTTGGCTTATGGCAGAGACTTCAGGCAAACATCAGAGTCAAACAAAACCATCTATAGACTCAATGACTTTTAATTTATCACCATAATCAATATTATTATCATCATAATCAATATCCAAACGAAAGAAAATAAAATTCTCTATTGGAGTATGGCATGTAACTATTTTATAGAAATTTTGATCAGTTTCCTCTTGGGAGTAAAAACATATTACAGATAGAGAGGGCATTGGCAAATTTCTGGGGACTTCCTATATTTCATTAAATTGACAACATTTTACTGACACACACATTATCTAGGAAAGGCTGTCTTTTCCAAACTGACAACTTTCCCATGAAACTCCTGCAATAATAATAGATCAAACACACATAAAGTTGTCTAGCTTCTCTTTATTTACAAGGTGATAGAACAAATTTTTGTGATTTCTCAGGTGACCTCGGGGAACTCCTGAAAATTGTTTTAGGTGTAAAATATATCCTGAAAATGTTTTCATTCTTTTCTAAATTGAGGGACAAGTTTGAGGAAGGCAAAACCGAAAGAGTTTTTAGAGACAATTTGGGCACTTTAATAAAATAGAATAATAAGTATCTGAGAAACCATTCTCAGTTACCTATTTAATGAAATTGACAATTAAAGGTTTTAAAAATAAATTTAGAAGATACCATCATTGTAAGAACTTTAGCTCTTTCATAACTGAGGAAGCTATGTTCTTTCTTGTTTTTTTATTTTAATTTGACGAAGACATAATAAAGTCAATATAAAGCACAGAAAATTGTTCCAGTGAGACACAGTTTCTACTATTTAAGCAGGTTACGGTGAAGGTGGAAAAAAAAATCCTTTCATAATGTAGATGAAGGCATGGATTAGTAAACCAAAGAAGTAAGCCCATCAAGAGAGCAAATGTTCCTAAAATTTTAACATACTTCATTGCTTCTTTTCAGGTTTAGGTAATATAAACCAAAGCTAATAAATTCCAACTCTTTAACTTTTGTCCTATACTCTGCTCTTTCATATATAAAGGATCATATTGACCCTTTATTGTAGAACAACATATGATCTGAGGACCCCCGGGGAACACTTAGGAGGTCAGTGAGGTCAAAACTATTTTCATAATAATGTTAAGATGTTATTTGTCTTTTTCATTTTCATTCTCTCACAAGTGTGCAATGGAACTTTCCAGAAGCTACATGATATGTGATATTACAACAGATTAGATGCAGAAGCAGGCTGAGAATCCAGCTGCCATCTATTAATTCATATATTAAAGACATTTACAAAAATGTAAAACAGTGTTCTTCTAACTAAAGCTTTAAAAATGTCATTTTCATAAAAATATATTCTTTCTATTAACATGCAATTGGTTTACTACCTCTATCTTTAAAAAAACCAGTGTTTTAAAAATTTCTCGGTTTTAAAGTTTAATATGACAAATATTGATATTATAACCCACAAAATAATGCTCTTTGGCCTTGAAAATAACTTCTAATAGTTTAAAGGAACACAGAACCAAAAAGTTTGGGAAATGTTATGTTAGGAAAAATGGACTCCTTTTCTTTAAAAAGCAAAAGCACATGCAGAGTTGTGATTTCTCTGTCACTATTACTCCCTGTATAGTCTCTACCACCATATTAAGTATAACTTTTAACCAGAGTAACTAACTTCTACTTCTAAAGTCATGCAAAGAAATACATTTTTTAAAATGTAATTTGAATACACATAGGCCATTTTTTTATAGACTGAACAGAAAATCTGAACTATACTGACAGACAAAATACATCAAAATAACAACAACAAAAAATAGCTTGGCTAGATTAGGGGCACTAGACACAAAGGAGCCCATGTTTCAGAGATTAACAAAATTTCATTAAAATCACAAGTTATCACATAGAGGAATTCAATATTCACCAAGAGACAGGCTCCCTATTTTATGAATGTAGCCAGAAAACGCTAACAAGCACACAGGAAGGAGGCCTATCAGAATCACGGCCAAAAAAAATAAACTTCAGTTAGAAAGACTCCTGTTAGGCTGACTGAATAGCTACACACTCCCAACCTTCTTTTACCTCCCTAAAGGGATGGGAAAGCCTACCCTTACCTAGAAACTCACCAAAGATCTAATGACAGGAGCTACAAGTGACTCCCTTTGTAAAGAAGATTAATTCAGCTATGATGCCTTTTGTTTGTTGCTTTTCTCTGCAAAAACACTAATATAAGTCCTGTTACTGGATCTTAGTAGGAAACGGTGGCAAAACAGTAGAATACCATCAGTCCAGTGAATGGGAAGAGAGTACATATGGATGTGAAAAGTCAAATCTCTTTGAGGAATTTATAGGAACTGCCCTGTCCCGTCAGAGAAGGTGCTGCACAACTACTAACAAAAGCTATTCCTGAGAGAGATGCTACCGTCTAAGCTAGAGGAATTTTACTTATGTTTTTTTATTGTTATTTGTAGTTATTTATTTAAGTTGCATGAATGTAAAATGACACTGAGGTACCAGATTTTTAATACATATTGAGAAGTATTAGAGAGAATGGTTATACTCAGTACAGCCAATGCCCTAGAGTAGAGACACTCACACACATGGTTCAGGCATATCACCTTGCGTATTTTGTGAAGGACTACCAGCCACATAATAAGCCTTAAAACCATTCCAGACCTTTGATACAGCAACTCCACTTCTAGAAACTTACCTTATAGGAACATTCAGATGTTATCAGAGAGTGTTATTATAGTGTGTTAATAATAGTAAAGAAATAGGGGTTCTGGGTGGCTCAGTCGGTTAAGTGTCCACCTCTTGATTTCGGCTCAGGTCATGATTTCAGGGTCTTGGGATCGAGCCCTGCATCAGGCTCTGCTCATGCATGGAGCTTGCTTAATATTTTCTCTCTCTCCCTTTCCCTCTGTCCCTGACTCCTCTCTAAAACACACAAATTAATAATAATAAAGAAATGGAAATAAACTAAGCATGCATCAATCCAGAATCGGTTGAAAAAAGTAACAGTTCATCCATGTAATGAAATACTTTTAGCAGGTACAAATAATGATGGGATTTCATTTATTTCTTCATTCATTAAACAAATATTTCAGTGCTCTAGTGGCTCTAGCCACTGTTCTATAAACTGGTCATACAGAAATAATAAAACAGGAAAACAGGAAAAAAAAAAAAAACCTGCCCTCCTGGATCTTACATTCTAGCTGGAGAGACAGATAAAAACACAATACTTAAGTAAATATACATAGTATTTTAGACTGGTACTAAAAAGAAAGATGAAGCAGAGAAATGGAATGGTGGGATTCATGATAGGGTGGCTGAAGGACCCAGGGAGGGTGAAATTTGCATCAAGATAGAGGTCAGAGAATAAACGACAAGGAGATCTGGAAGAATCAGATATTACAGAGAGAGAAGAGCTAATACCAAGGTCCCCAAAGAATAGCAAGGTGTCAGCATGAGTAGAAAGGTGTTATCAAAAGTTGAGTCCTAGGAGATGAGGTCAGAGAGGAAAAGAGATACTAGTGAAGACCGTTAGCCATTGGAGAGGATAAAAGAGAGAAATAATGTGATCTGTATAAATGTTATAACAAGGTTCCTTTCCTGCATAAAGAAGAGATTAAAATGAGCTAAAGGTAAAAGAAGGAGACCAGTTATAAGTATTCTGTGATAATCTAAGCAAGGGATAAAGGTGCTTTGACCTGGGTGTTGCAGTGGAGGTGTAAGTGGTAAGATTCAGGGCTTATTTGAAAAGTCAGTAGCATTTTTATCAAATCGGATATAGTATGTCAGTAAAAGAATTCAAAGAGCTAGATAACTTGAAAATTTATCTCTTGAATAACAGGAAACAGAGTTACCACTTACTGAGACAGGGAAGATGAGAAGCTCTGGCAGATAATATCAATCAGATTCAAACTCTCACTTTGAACTTTTGAATCTTAAGTTTGAGATGCCTATGAAATCTCCAAATAGAGATGTCAAATAGTCAGTTGTATGTATTTAGCCAGGAAAACAGAAGAGGCAGCCAGGCTGGAGAGTTAAATTTCGGAGATGCTATCTCGTAAACGGTATTTAAAGTCACTGGACTATATGTGAGCACCAGGGGAATGGTTATAGAGAGACAGGAGAAGTATAAGGACTGAGCCCAAGAAAACTGATGTTTAAGAGACTGTGGGACTGTGGAATCGAGGAGAAATTAGTAAAGGAGACCAAGAAGAAGCAGCCAGAAAAATAAAACCAGAAGTAGCTCTGGAAGCCAAATGAAGACAGTAGTTCAAGAGAAAGAGAAAGATCCATAGTGTCAGGTAAAGGTCAAGTAAAATGAGGAATGAGGATTGCACATTGAATTAGAAGTTAGTGGTGATTCTATAGAACAGCTTCAGTAAAATGGATATAGAAATTAAATTGGATCTATATTTATAGATATTTAGCATTTTTAAAGGCTATTAAAGGCAAAAATTGGGGCTTAAAGCAATACATATTTAGAAAGTATAGTATAAATTCATTAAACATATATATGTTTGGGGCGGAGCAAGATGGCGGAGGAGTAGGAGACCTGGGTTTCATCCGGTCTCAGGAATTCAGCTGAATAGGGATCAAACCATTCTGAACACCTACGAACTCAACAGGAGACCGAAGAAGAGAGTAGCAATAACTCTCTGAACAGAGAAGCGACCACTTACTGGAAGGTAGGACGTGCGGAGAAGTGAATCCGAGGCGATATTCGGGAGGATAGACGGCGGGGGAGGGGGCCTCCGTCCGCCGCTTCTGGCAAGTGATAGAGCCGGGGAGCATAACGTCGGACCTTTTAGAAGCCGGCTCCGCTGAGGGACGTCACTCCAGTGGCTAAGCGGGGGATGGAATCCTCCCGGGACAGTGTGGTCTCAGGACCCTCAGGGTCACAGAAAGACCGGGGGTGCCTGAGTGCGCCAGAGCTCCCAGGTATCGGAGCGGGGAAGCCGGCTGCAGAGACGAGCCGAGGCGCGGGCTCTCAGCTGGGGGTTGCCATAAACTGTGATCCGTGGCCCAGTCGGGCCACTGCTCCTCCAGCAGGGACCCAACAAGTGGCAGAACCAGGGAGACTCCCCTTCCTCCGCCGGGAGGAGCAGCGCGGGAGTGCACTGCAGGGATCTGCTGGGTTTGGAGACTCCACACGGGGTCGGGTGCCAGAGACAGAAACACTCGGTCACAGGCCGGGTGAGCACGGAGTGCGGCCGGAGACCAGGGAGACAGGAGTGACTGCTTTTCTCTGGGGGCGCACTGAGGAGCAGGGCCCCGAGTTCTCGGCTCCTCTGGGTGGAGATTGGGAGACCACCATTTTCGCCCTGGTCCTCCAAAGCTGTACCGAGAGCTTGGAGGGAACAAAAGCACCGGGGAGCAAACCTGAGCAGATTGTTTAGCCCGGACCGACAAGGGCGGGGCAATTCCGCCTCCGCAAAGACATTTGGGAACCATGGCAACTGGCCCCTCCCCCAGAAGATCAGCATGAACAGCCAGCAAGCCAAGACCAAGTTTACCAATCAAAGAGAATGGGAGAACTCCAGCGCTACGGGAATACTGCACATAGAATTCATGGCTTTTTTACCATGATTCATTAGTTTTTCAAAGTTGATTTTTTTAACTGTTTTTTCTTTTTTTGAATTTTTCTTCTTCCCCTTTTCAAACAACATCTTATCAATCCCTTTTTTTAAAAAAAAACATTTTTTAGTTTTCATTTTTAGAGTCATATTTTTATCCCTTCATAGTAGTTACCCTTATTTTTGGCACATATATATATATAAGTTGTTCTCTCTTTAAAATTTTGAGATACAGTTACTTCTAACAGATCAAAATATACCCTAAATCACTAGTGTATGGCTTTGTTCTAGTATCCTGCCTGATCACATTCTCTTCCTTTTCTTTTTTCTTTTTCTTCTTTGTTTTTTAATCTTCTTCTTTCTTCTTTCAAACAACTTCTAATCTTATCAATTCCTTTTATAAAATCTTTTATAATTTTCATCTTTACAGTCATCTTCCATCCCTTCATTGTATCAACCCTTATTTTGTACATATATAAGTCTTTCTTCCTTTAAAATATTAGGAGGCACTTTCTTCTAACAGACCAAAATACGCCCAAAATGTAGTGTGCAGCACTGATCTATACACTAGTCTGATCATATTTGTTCATATTCTGTTTTCTTTTTGTTTTGTTCTGTTTTTGTTTGTTTTTATATTTTTCTTTTTTCTTTTTTTTCTCTTTCTTTTTTCTTTCTTTCCCTTTCTTTTCCCCTGGTTTCAGGTCTTTTCTGATTTGTATAGAGTATAGTTGCTGGGGACATTGTTAGCCTGTTAGCATTTTGTTCTCTCATTCATCTATTCTCCTCTGGACAAAATGACAAGACGAAAAAAAAATCACCTCAGCAAAAAGAACAAGAGGTAGTACTGTCTGCCAGGGACCTACTCAATACGGACATTAGTACAATGTCGGACCTAGAGTTCAGAATCATGATTTTAAAGATACTAGCTGGGCTTGAAAAAAGCATGGAAGTTATTAGAGACACCCTTTCTGGAGAAATAAAAGAACTAAAATCTAACCAAGTCGAAATCAAAAAGGCTATTAATGAGGTGCAATCAAAAATGGGGGCACTAACTGCTAGGATAAATGAGGCAGAAGAGAGAATCAGTGATATAGAAGACCAAATGATGGAAAATAAGGAAGCTGAGAAAAAGAGAGATAAACAACGACTGGATCACGAAGACAGAATTCGAGAGATAAGCGATATGATAAGATGAAACAACATTAGAATAGTTGGGATCCCAGAAGAAGAAGAAAGAGAGAGAGGGACAGAAGGTATATTGGAGCAAATTATAGCAGAGAACTTCCCTAATGTGGGGAAGGAAACAGGCATCAAAATCCAGGAGGCACAGAGAACCCCTCTCAAAATCAATAAAAATAGGTCAACACCCGACATCTCATAGTAAAACTTATGAGTCTCAGAGACAAAGAGAAAATCCTGAAAGCAGCTCAGGAGAAGAGATATGTAAACTATAATGGTAGAAACATTAGATTGGCAACAGACCTATCCACAGAGACCTGGCAGGCCAGAAAGGACTGGCATGATATATTCAGAGCACTAAACGAGAAAAATATGCAGCCAAGAATATACTATATCCAGCTAGGCTGTCATTGAAAATTGAAGGAGAGATAAAAAGCTTCCAGGACAAACAAAAACTAAAGGAATTTGCAAACACGAAACCAGCCCTCCAAGAAATATTGAAAGGGGTCCTCTAAGCAAAGAGAGAGCCTAAAAGCAGCATAGATCAGAAAGGAACACAGACAATATACAGTAACAGTCACCTGACAGGCAATACAATGGCACTAAATTCATATCTTTCAATAGTTACCCTGCATGTAAGTGGGCTCAATGCCCCAATCAAAAGACACAGGCTATCAGATTGGATTAAAAAACAAGATCCATCGATATGCTGTCTGCAAGAGACTCATTTTAGACCCCAAGACACCCACACATTGAAAGTGAGGGGGTGGAAAACCATTTACCATGCTAATGGACACCAAAAGAAAGCTGTGGGGGCAATCCTTATATCAGACAAATTAGATTTTAAATCAAAGACTGTAATAGATGAAGAAGGACACTATATCCTACTTAAAGAGTCTATCCAACAAGAAGATCTACCAATTGTAAATATCTAATCCCCTAACATGGGAGCAGCCAATTATATAAGGCAATTAACAAAAGCAAAGAAACACATTAACAACAATACAATAATAGTGGGGGACTTTAACATCCCCCTCACTGAAACGGACAGATCATCTAAGCAAAAAATCATCTAAGCAAATCAACAAGGAAATAAAGACTTTAAATGACACACTGGACCAAATGGACTTCACGGACATATTCAGAACATTCCATCCCAAAGCAACGGAAGACACATTCTTCTCTAGTGCCCATGGAACATTCTCCAGAAGAGATCACATCCTAGGTCACAAATCAGGTCTCAACCAGTACCAAAAGATTGGGATTATTCCCTGCATATTTTCAGACCACAATGCTTTGAAACTAGAACTCAATCACAAGAGGAAAGTTGGAAAGAACTCAAATACATGGAGGCTAAAGAGCATCCTACTAAAGAAGGAATGGGTCAACCAGGAAATTAAAGAAGAATTAAAAAAATTCATGGAAACCAATGAAAATGAAAACACAACTGTTCAAAATCTTTGGGATGCAGCAAAGGCAGTCCTAAGAGGAAAGTATATAGCAATACAAGCCTTTCTCAAGAAACAAGAAAGGTCTCAAATACACAGCCTAACCCTACACCTAAAGGAGCTGGAGAAAGAACAGCAAATAAAGCCTAAACCCAGCAGGAGAAGAGAAATCATAAAGATCAGAGCAGAAATCAATGAACTAGAAACCAAAAGAACAGTAGAACAGATCAACGAAACTAGGAGCTGGTTCTTTGAAAGAATTAGCAAGATTGATAAACCCCTGGCCAGACTTATCCAAAAGAAAAGAGAAAGGACCCAAATCAACAAAATCATGAATGAAAGAGGAGAGATCACAACCAACACCAAAGACATACAAACAATTATAAGAACATATTATGAGCAACTCTATGCCAGCAAATTAAATAACCTGGAAGAAATGGGTGCATTCCTAGAGATGTATCAACTACCAAAATTGAACCAGGAAGAAATAGAAAACCTGAACAGACCTATAGCCACGAAGGAAATTGAAGCAGTCATCAAAAATCTCCCAACAAACAAAAGCCCAGGGCCAGATGGCTCCCCAGGGGAATTCTACCAAACATTTAAAGAATTAATACCTATTCTCCTGAAAGTGTTCCAAAAAATAGAAATGGAAGGAAAACTTCCAAACTCATTTTATGAGGCCACCATTACCTTGATCACGAAACCAGACAAAGACCCCATCAAAAAGGAGAATTACAGACCAATATCCTTGATGAACATGGATGCAAAAATTCTCACTAAAATCCTAGCCAATAAAATCTAACAGTACATTAAAAAGATTATTCACCATGACCAATTGGGATTTATCCCTGGGCTGCAAGGTTGGTACAACACCTGCAAATCAATCAACGTGATACAACACATTAACAAAAGAAAGAACAAGAATCATATGATCCTCTCAATAGATGCAGAAAAAGCATTTGACAAAGCACAGCATCCTTTCTTGATCAAAACTCTTCAGAGTATAGGAATAGAGGGTATATACCTCAATATCATAAAAGCCATCTATGACAAACCTACAGCGAATATCATTCTCAATGGGGAAAACCTGAGAGCTTTTCCCCTAAGGTCTGGAACACTGCAGGGATGTCCACTATCACCACTGCTATTCAACATAGTATTAGAAGTCCTAGCCACAGCAATCAGACAAGAAAAAGAAATCAAAGGCATCCAAATCGGCAAAGAGGAAGTCAAACTCTCACTCTTTGCAGATGATATGATACTGTATGTGGAAAACCCAAAAGACTCCACCCCAAAACTGCTAGAACTCATACAGGAATTCGGTAAAGTAGCAGGATATAAAATCAATGCACAGAAATCAGTGGCATTCCTATACACCAACAACAAGACAGAAGAGAGACAAATCAAGGAGTCGATCCCATTTACAATTGCACCCAAAACCATAAGATACCTAGGAATAAATATAACCAAAGAGGCAAAGGATCTGTACTCAGAAAACTATAAAATTCTCATGAAAGTAATTGAAGAAAACACAAAGACATGGAAAAACATTCCATGTTCATGGATTGGAAGAACAAACATTGTGAAGATCTCAGTGCTACCTAGAGCAATCTACACATTCAATGCAATCCCCATCAAAATACCATCCACTTTTTTCAAAGAAATGGAACAAATAATCCTACAATTTGTATGGAACCAGAAGAGACCCCGAATAGCCAGAGGAATATTGAAAAAGAAAAGCAAAGCTGGCGGCATCACAATTCCGGACTTCCAGCTCTATTACAAAGCTGTCATCATCAAGACAGTATGGTACTGGCACAAAAACAGACACATAGATCAATGGAACAGAATAGAAAGCCCAGAAATGGACCCTCAACTCTATGGTCAACTCATCTTTGACAAAGCAGGAAAGAATGTCCAATGGAAAAAAGACAGTCTCTTCAACAAATGGTGCTGGGAAAATTGGACAGCCACATGCAGAAGAATGAAACTGGACCATTTCCTTACACCACACACAAAAATAGACTCCAAATGGTTGAAAGACCTAAACGTGAGACAGGAGTCCATCAGAATCCTCAACAAGAACACAAGCAGCAACCTATTCAACCTCAGCCACAGCAACTTCTTCCTATAAACATCCCCAAAGGCAAGGGAAGTAAGGGCAAAAATGAACTATTGGGATTTCATCAAGATAAAAAGCTTTTGCACAGCAAAAGAAACAGTCCACAAAACCAAAAGACAACCGACAGAATGGGAGAAGATATTTGCAAATGACATATCAGATAAAGGGCTAGTATCCAAAATCTATAAAGAACTTATCAAACTCAACACCCAAAGAACAAATAATCCAATCAAGAAATGGGCAGAAGACATGAACAGACATTTTTCCAAAGAAGACATCCAAATGCCCAAGAGGCACATGAAAAAGTGCTCAACATCGCTCGGCATCAGGGAAATCCAAATCAAAACCTCAATGAGATACCACCTCACACCCGTCAGAATGGCTAAAATTAACAAGTCAGGAAACGAGAGATGTTGGCGGGGATGCAGAGAAAGGGGAGCCCTCCTACACTGTTGGTGGGAATGCAAGCTGTTGCAACCTCTCTGGAAAACAGTATGGAGGTTCCTCAAACAGTTGAAATTAGAGCTACCATATGATCCAGCAATTGCACTACTGGGTATTTACCCCAAAGATACAAATGTAGGGATCCGAAGGGGTACGTGCACCCCAATGTTTATAGCAGCAATGTCCACAATAGCCAAACTGTGGAAAGAGCCAAGATGTCCATGTACAGATGAATGGATAAAGAAGAGGTGGTATATATACACAATGGAATATTATGCAGCCATCAAAAGGTATGAGATCTTGCCATTTGCAATGACATGGATGGATCTGGAGGGTGTTATGCTGAGTGAAATAAGTCAATCAGAGAAAGACATGGATCATATGACCTCACTGATATGAGGAATTCTTAATCTCAGGAAACAACCTGAGGGTGCTAGAGTGGTGTGGGGTGGGAGGGATGGGGTGGCTGGGTGATAGACATTGGGGAGGGTATGTGCTATGCTGAGCGCTGTGAATTGTGCAAGACTGTTGAATCACAGATCTGTACTTCTGAAACAAATAATGCAATATATGTTAAAAAAAAGAAGAAGAAGAAGAAGATAGCAGGAGGGGAAGAATGAAGGGGAGTAAGTCGGAGGGGGAGACAAACCATGAGAGATGACAGACTCTGAAAAACAAACTGAGGGTTCTAGAGGGGAGAGGGGTGGGGGGATATGTTAGCTTGGTGATGGGTATTAAAGAGGGCACATTCTGCGTGGAGCACTGGGTGTTATGCTCAAACAATGAATCATGGAACACTACATCAAAAACTAACGATGTAATGTATGGTGATTAACATAATAATAAAAAATGAAGAAAAAATATATATGTTTATATCTGTGTTTGATACAGATATGTATGGTTGGTTGGTATTAAAATACATATACAGCAAAGGATAAAATAAAATTCACCAAGATACTAAAGGGAATATTTTTCATCAAGTGATATATTAAATTCTTTACTCTTTGTGCTTTCCCTGTAGCTTTTTTCTAACAAGTATCTATTACTCTTGCAATCAAGAAAAAAAAAAACTAAGCAATTTCCTAAGAAATAAGGAACAAAAATGTGCCATGAAACAATAAGGTAATCTGCATTATGGTAAAAGTGTCTGTAAGATAAAGAATAAGCTAAAAAGATTTTTGCTTCCTTTTAAATTAGGAAATGTTTTGGAAAAAGTTTGATTGTAAAATACATTTGTATTTAAACACTTGAAGAAGTTCATAGAACTCTTTCTTCTTACGCTGTTATTATTTAGTAAAGAGTGTTCTTTTATTTAAAAATAAAAATCTGATTTCAATTGCTTTTAATGGTCTAAAAAGATGCTGCATTTTAAAAACTCGTAAGAATATGCATTAGAAAGTTGTAATTTTATTCTTTTTCTTTACAAATTTCACCCTTCTTTATTTTTCCTACAGCTGCATACGTGTTTAAGGTACTAAGACTTATATTTTATGCATTTTCATAATGATACTTCAGGAAGGCCTCAGTTTACCAAAAAGATCATCAAACATAATCATGACCCAGGAAGCAGCTGTATCCCATTTCCAAAGGGGGAAAAAATACATCATGCTGAATTGTTTAAAAGAAGCAATATAGTGGTGAATTTTTTTCTTGTGATTTAGTTTGAAATACTGTGCCTAAAATGCTGAGCTTGAAGTCCCATAAAGCTTGGTATGCTTTGCAAAAAGCACTCCCTGCTTAATTTAGGCCAGGCCTCCTTTTGCTTTGAAGGAACAAAAAAGCAACATTAACTGTTCCTGGCCTTCTTAGGAATTGACTCAAGATTTCCGCAGTGGTCATGGTGATGTTCCTAGCAAAGTGAGCTACATTTTGAATGAACGAATCAATGAATGAGTGGAGAGATGAAATAAAAAAAAGACAGCTATTTATCTTAATAGAATGTAAATGTAAATGCTTGAATGTAAATGTAAAGGCTAGCAGTCAAATATATCTTTATTTTATGTGAGACAGTTTCTTTTCAAAGTTATAGTAGTTTCAGGGTGCCTGGGTGGCTCAGATGGTTAGGCGTCTGCCTTCGGCTCAGGTCATGATCCCGGAGTCCTGGGATTGAGTCCCGCATCGGGCTCCCTGCTCCTTGGGAGCCTGCTTCCCCCTCGGCCTCTCTCTCTCTCTCTCTTTCTCTCTGTCTCTCATGAATAAATAAATAAAAATTAAAAAAAAGTTATAGTAGCTTCAAGCATGTGCTACTACATTTAGATCAAGTATCATTGTGCTGTATCACCTGCCTACAATCTAATAAAGGATGAATTTAAAGAAAATATTTATATATTTACTCTTGAGTCCAAATAATACAAATGGAGCTTCAGTCTTACCTGATATTTGTTATTTCTGTCAACTTCTTGTTTTCTTTCATAAGAATCACCTTTTTTTCTTTTCGTGTAGTCACTCTGAAAATAACTGGTCTTCTAATATCTCCATAATCTGAGAACAAATAATATTAGTGTCAAATAGCCAAATATCTACTTCTACTGATCTTATACAGAGGAAAATTTCAAATTCTGAAAGCAATCATATGGAATGTACATTCTAGTTTATAAAATAGTCTCTACAACTGTAAAGCAATGAGGTATATATAAAAAGGGATTAAAGGGGATAATATGAAAGACTTGAACAAATTTCATTGTTTCAAAGGAGTGCAGGAAAGAAAGAACAAAAGAACAAAAAAATAGATGGGACAAATAGAAATAAAGAAGAAAGATGACAGACTTAATGGTGCCAACTATTACATTAAGTGTAAATGGACTCAACACCCTTATTTGAAGGCAGAGATTTTCAGAGTAAGTTTTCAGAAATATCAAAGTATATGCTGCTCACATTGATAAAGTTGGACAAAGCTGGTGGACTTAAATATATGACTTTAAGACTTGTTATAAAGATACCATATATAAGAGACTATCTTATGGGGCATTGGCATAAGTGCAATAGATTAGAATAGAGTCCAGAAATAGACCTAAATATATATGTAGTCAACATATTTTAGAAATTATGCTGATGCTATGTAATGAAAGAAAAGAAAGTCTTTTCAACAAATCTAACAGGAAAACTGGATAAACATATGAAAAATTAAAAAGTAATGTGACTCACAGCATATATACATGAGGAGAAATTATGAGTGTAATGTAAAACTGGAAACTATAAAGTGCCTACAAGAAAAAATAAGAGAAATATATTTGTAAATGTAGGTAGATAAAGATTTTTTAGAAATAAAAAGTACTAATTTTAAAACAAAGAATTGGTAAGCTGGACTTAATAAAAATTCTTAAAATTTTGCTTGACAAAAGATATCACAACATGAAAGTCAAGCCACACAATGGGAGAAAATATTCACAATAGCTCACAAAGAATCTGTATCAACAATATATAAAGAACTCCTTAACACTAATAATACAAAGACAAAATAACAGTTAGAAATGGGCAAGAGACTTCCAAAAGTCTCATATATTTTTTTTATCATAAGGAGATGCAAATTAACACCACAATGAGGTGCTACTTTACAAATACCACTGAAACTGCCAAAATTACAAACACACACACACACACACACACACATGAATTCCAAATTTTGGACAGTATACTGACCAAGTGAAATTCTCATGCATTCACTACTAGTGAGTATTTAAAATGTTCCAACTGCCTTAGGAAGTGTCATTTTTATAATAAAGAAAAGCCAACCTAATGGTCCAGCAATTTATCTTCTGCACACTTACCCAAGAGAAATTAAAGCAGTTTTCTACAAAAAGATTTGTACAAGGATATCCATGGAAACTTTATTTATAATAGCCTAAAACTAGAAACAATCAATGTCTACCAACAGGTGAATGGGTAAACGAATAATGACATATTTTTCCAACTCATCAATAAAAAAAAAAAAAAAACTGACACAAGATGAATCTCCAAGATTTTACATGGAGCAAGAAAACCACAAAAATGTACATACTGTATTTTCCATTTATATAAAATTCTAGAATATCAAAACTAAATTATAGGGATGGAATTAAAGAAGCAGGTGCCCGGTGGTAAAGGGATGGAGATAGACTGGTAAAGGGGCATGTGGGAACTTTTGAGATTGGTGGAAATGTTCTATGTCTTGATTAATCTAGTGGTTACATGGGTGTATACATTTGTAAGAATTATCAAATTATATACATAAAATCTGTGCAATCTTATTCTATTTAAGTTATACCTCAATTTTTAAAATGTGACCATATTATGGAGCTCTAGCTGCTCCATTCATTAACTGGGTTCAGAGATATCAAGCAACACACTATCTTCCCTTGCCCAGGTATTTTAAAGACAACTCCACCCACAGGATGTAGTGACAATAACCCTTCATAGCAATCCAGTACATAGAGTCTTAAAACAAACATAACTTTTTTGCCTTAAATTATAGTCTTTAGGTAGGATAAACAGACATCATTATTCCATATCATCATTGAGGAGAATGAGGCTTATTAACAGGACATAGGGTTAGAAGGAGAACTTCAGCTTTCTGACCATTAACCAATCCAGCTCTTATTTTACTATATCTATACAAAACATTTGCCAACTTAAGATATTGATTGATTGCCCCCATTCAACAATCAGCCACTGATCTGGCTAGGCTATTAGGTTATAAAGATCAATAACACAAGGCCTCCATCCCCAAGGAAATTTTAGTCTATACTCATTCTGCTGCAGCACAACATAAGAGGCCAGCTATTTTGAACGTTACATTTCCGATATGATATTACAATGTGGATGCATTTTCCATGGTATTTGGTATGCTAAAATAAAATGAGGCATCTTAATCAATAATCTTTCAGAATGTACTCATTAGAAAAAAGATACTTTTGGACTTTTAATTCATCACTTGTTCAAATCTTCCAACTTTGAATAGTTTTTATTGCAACAGACCAACCCACGAAATGTGTGCCTTTATTTCTCAACTGGAAGTGCAGGCCTCAAAATCCCAGAAAGGAAACATTTGTTTTGGCCTTTTTTTAACTGCCCTCGTTGAGACTATATGGACAGCTAGAAGAAGGAGGTATCCTGTTAAGTTTCCATAAAACCACTAAGCCTGACAACCACAGAACAGTTTGTTCCTCTTGTTGGTTTTCACATTCTTTGAAACTTGGAGGTGATGACAGGAAGAAGAAAGTTCATCAGCAAAGAAATAGGAAAGTTATCTTAGAATAATCAGAAGCTTGATTCTCCTGCATAATATTTTTTCTCTAATAAAATAGTTTCAATTTCACTGTGAAAATTAAAGGAATTTTAATTGTTTTTAAATGGTGACTTTACCAAGGATATCATTCAGCCTTAGTATTTACTTTCTATCATGTCCTGATATTTAGAATTATGCTTTAATTTTGCATTTTAAAATTAATAGAACAGAATGTACCCACTGTAATCTTTTAACTTATTTCAATATATTGAAATTCATAGCTTTTCATCTGGAGAAAAATAAAATGTTGATATTTTATGTGGCCTTTCTGGGAGATTACAAATATCCCAAATTACTATATAAATAGTGAGCTCTGGAGCCACTGAAAGACTCACTTGTAACTTTAGTGAATGTCAAGATTAGTTTTTATTTAACATTTTAGAGGAGGTTAATACCATATTTATCAATTTTTCATATAAAAGGTGGTTTGCAATTAGTCTGCAGAATAAAAACAGTTAAAACTATAAATTTTATCATAAAAATCACAAGAATAAGACGATAATAAAGAAAGATTAAATAGCAGTCAGTAAGAAAATCAATAGGTGTTTGAATTAAGACAATCAGAAATGATTATGAATATGAATATGCTGAATAACTTGTTAAATCTTGAAGCCAGCCTAAATGAGAAACTGATCAAAAGGAGAAACAGTTTCCATTCCTAGTCTCACCACAGCTTAAATGTGTGATCTTAGGTTAAAAAAAAAGAATTTTAGAATGAAATGAGGATCCAAAGGACTCAGTGAAGGACTTTTCTCTGACAGCAAAGACCTGAACAAGTGATCTTACAGCTTCCGCCTGGTTACTTATATTAATGAGAACTCATGCTTTATGAGGCAGATGTTATATTTTCTACATATTATGAGATTATTCAGTTAAAATAAAATGGTATAAATGTGCATATTAGCTTTAATCTGTGCTGTAGGAATAATAAGTTAACTTGAATCCTAATCAAGATTACACACCCAGGGCTGGCTAACTATACTTGGAAAGTCCTCATCAGGATTCTATGTTCCAGAATGATGGTCATAATCAATTCAATCGTCCTGAATCTTGATCCCCGCTTAGTGTCAGATGGTATGGTAATTAGCCTAAAGAAAGTTAGCACTGATTTTTCTCTGACAAAATGAGTATTGTATACGATAATATGGACCGATCACATCTGCTTTTGTTTGAGTGAGGTATGAGAATCTTGGATTAGCTCAACTGCTCAAAAAGGTGTCCAATGCCTAGGGTTATGTCCCTCATTTTGATTAGCAAACTAACATACTATTGCTACTGGAATATTGTCACATTTGCCTCACAGGACCATTTTGTTTAACTGTAGGAGTGCCCAAAAGAACAAGTTTGCAGGTTGAATTCCTGACCTGTGTGTACTTGCTAATAAATATATATTGGCAGAATTTGGCCTGAGACTTGCTTGTATCATAAAACACCAAATAGTGGTAAGATGCTGGAGGCTACAGATGTCTACCCAAAGGAATCCAATAATTATTTTTCCAGCTTTATTGGGATATAATTGACATATAAAATTGTGTAAGTTTAAGGCACACAGTGTGATGATTTGACATGTGTATATACTGCAGAATGATTTCCACAGTAAGAGGAACCCAATAATTCTGAAAGCTTAAATCAGTTAAGTTCACAACAGCAGCCCATTCTGTTTTTATTTTTGTGCTAATGTCTTAGAATACCATTTATTAATTTGCAAAGAGAATATCAAATGTTAAGTGAACCAGAACGTGTATTATTAGCTGATGAACACATTACCCCTTCTGGTTTTATAGCTCCCATAGGAAATATTCTTTATATTGAGCTGACACTGACTTCTGTAAAACTTCCATGAATTTGTCATGGTTTTTGCCTTCCGGGCCACACACAGAAGCCTAATCCCTCTGAAGGAGGGCTAAACTTTTAAACGTAAATTCAAAGTAGAAGACCCAGAACATAACTTAATTTTTCTATTCTGACTGAGACTTCATTTACCAATACAGTATAAAATTCATTCTTAGTTGATTTGAGTGTTTACCCTTTCCAAGTCATGTGAAAACCCCAGGGTCTCACAAAAAGTTAGCCCATTTGGGGGGGTCCTTTCTGGTCTTTAGTCCACATTTGTCCCTTCTGATTTACTCATTATTTAAGACTGACTGACGACTGGAAGAAGGCTGCTTCTGTGTGAAGCTGGGATTCTGGGATACTTGCCATGGTCCCCAGACCTGGTGCTGACAGTAGGACCTCTCTAGTCGAACCAGACCATTCTACACTAACATTCTGTCACTTCTCCGGAAAACAGCATTGTGGGAATCCTTGCTGTTGAAAGAATTCCAAATCTTGGCCAGCTCCTCACTAGGGGAAACATCCCTAGGTCCAGGAATTTCTGCTCCCCTATCTTCAAGAATTCTGCTCTCATGCACAGGCATACACATACCCATTACCTATATCTCACAACGTTTCATCATTTCCTTCCCCATTAGTCTCCACCACCATCCCTCCCAAAGGCAGTTAATGTTGATATTTTTTTAAAACACAGGTTAGTTTTATCTGTGCTAAAATTTGTATAAATGGAATTGTACTATATTCTTTTTTGGTGTGTCTAAGGCTTCTTTCACTTAGCAACATTTTTTTATGATTCTTGCATATTGTTTTTATCAGAAATTCATTCCTTTGTATTCTACTATAGTAGTATTACATTATATGAATATACCACAGGTGCAGTCATTATCCTATTTACAGACATTTGGGTTGTCTCCAGTTCTTAACTACTATGAAAAGTGTGTTTGTGAACATATTTTTAAATTTTTTCATGGTTAAACACATTGGAGTAGAATTGCTAGATCATGGGTAGATAATATGTTTAATATTATAAGAAACCACCAGACCTTTATTGGAAGTGATCACACCATTTCACATTCTCACTAAAAATGAGTTACTCCACATCTCCATCCACATTTTTTATTATGTTATGTTAATCACCCTACATGACATCATTAGTTCTTGATGTAGTGTTCCATGATTCATTGTTTGTGCATAACACCCAGTGCTCCATACAGAATGTGCCCTCTTTAATACCCATCACCAGGCTAACCCATTCCCCCACCCACCCTCCCCTCTGGAACCCTCAGTTTGTTTCTCAGAGTCCATAGTCTCTCATGGTTTGTCTCTCCCTCTGATTTCCCCCCCTTCATTTTTCCCTTCCTGCTATCTTCTTCTTTTTTTTTTTTTAAAAACATATAATGTATTATTTGTTTCAGAGGTACAGGTCTGATGTCAACTTTTTAGTTTTAACCATTCTGTTAAGTATTTAGTAGGATCTCATTATGGTTTAAAATCTATGTTGTCTCCAATACTTCTGTGTCTTTTCATATTAACCTCAACTATAAGCCATGGTGTGGCATACAAGGAGCCCTGTGTGTCCAAGTTTCAAATCTTCAAATCTTAAGAAGCATCCCAGTTGGAAAAATATATCCAGGCTTACTCCTAATATTTACAAAGCCTGGAAGAGGAGTATAAAGGGGAGATCAACATACTATTGTCTAATATCAAAAACTTCTAAAGCAAGCTAGCAAGCTTGCCATTTAAACATGTTTTATCTTCCTACCTTGATATATCTACTTTGGAATGACCTAGGGATGCAGACCTCAATGGGGAAGTGTAGAGAAGCCAGTCTGAAGCCCTCTGAAGTCCACGGGATGACAGTCTTGGCTGTCTCCCACCTGCCATGAGGTTTCCCTGAGCACATCAGTGTGGACAGTCCAGGGCCCTGAGTTTTGTTCTTATTCCCATACAGAGCTCCCCCACAGCCACCCCTGGGGTCGAGGGAAGTAGATCCCAGTACAGTGTCTGGAAATAGGTTGGGGAATAATGGTCAAGGAATTATGGAACTACAAGCACCATGAGGATGGGTCCAGAAAGGGAGAATAGGAACGTCACGTCAGGAGGGCATATCCTTTGATGCCCACCAAATCCTTGCTCTTTGGGAAAAGTGTGCACAGAGGCAGAGACCCCTCTTGCACAAATCTGAATACAGGACACTGAGAACACCTATTTTATCTGCTACTACAATTTCATTTTACTATTCGCTTGAGTGACACCAATTTCTTGCTGGGCCACCGCCGCGGCTGCATTGGCAGATTCTGAAGGAATCTCCAATCTTTCCCAATTATTTAGCTGAGATGAGTATGATGTTTTCACAATGAAAACAGGAACAACAAAACCAACTGACAAACACAGAAAATGTAAAAGCATAGAAATGGCTATTAACCTACTTCCAAGAACCTTTTATGGCTGATATTTAGAAAGGTATGAGTGAGATGGCCCAAACATAAATAACCAGAGAAAAAGAATAGATCACCCCCCACACCCACATGCATGCACACATCTCTGCCAAAATGATACACAGCTGGATCATTTAGAAGTGCTTCAGAAAATGTTAATCATGGTGAATATATATATATATACACACATGGAAGTCACTCTCTAAAAGCTTTATGTGCACTACCTATTTAATCCTTGCATACTATTATTGTCTCCTTTTATAGATGTGGAAACTGAGGTGCAGGGAGGTTAAGTTAAAAACATGGCTCAACTTTGCTTGCTAGGAAGTGGCAAAGGCACATTCAAATCCAGACAGTCTGGCTGTCAAATCCATAGGGTTGGCCAGGAGGTTATGCTGGGTAGGTCTATGTGTTGGGCATTTTATGAGGTGTTTTATATAGATTAGCTAATTCAAACTGTGACATAGGTATAATTATCTCTGCTTGACAGATGAGAAAACAGAGGCTAACTAATTTGCCAAAATTATAAAACCAGGAAATGGCTGAGCTGGGTTTTACTAACTTGCCAAAGTTACTTGACTAATAAGCGGCTGAGCTTAGCTTCAAACTTGATTAAATTATATTCAGGACCTATAGCATATGGAAGGCAACATGTAATTTATTTTTGTAATGTTTAGAAAAAATTTTGGTGTGTTTTTCCTTTTCAGTTTACACATAAAGGAATAAAACTCGTGCCTGGGCACTCCTTTTACATGGACACCTCATCTTTTAACAATGCCCAATAAATGAGCCACGGCTGTACCTTACTACACAGAGGATGGATGTGAGTTGATTTCCAGTCCTGCAGTCTATACCAAACTTAGGGTTTGGGAAGGTGCATTATAACTGGCATTAACTGTATTTGATTCTTTTTCAGGGAGAAAAACATTTTCCTTCTTGCACATAGAAAGCAATACATCCATTAAATATCAAACACATTATTTCATTTCTATATACATCTATGGATAAGATAACGTAGTGATTTCATATTTCCCTGTGAATGCAATAAAATCTGAAGAAAAATTGAAGAAAAATATCTGTACCAAATCATTCAATATGCATTCCTCGGTACATTCCAGAGCTTGGAGCACATACAGGAAAGTATGGAAAAACTGACTGCCTGACCTCTCCTACTTAGAAAGATTTAATTTTCCTTCTGAGCCCTTAGTGTGAGCCTAGGTACGGCATTTTATTGTACATCTGTCACACGTTTTCAAGTTGCCACTGAATTGAGCATATGCTTCTTGAATGTAAGGGGGCTTAAGAAACGAAAAAAGATCCTTAAAGGAAGCAGTGTGCTTTCTATCCCTTGCCAGAGAGATATTTGCCCATGTAAGCATAAACTGAGACTTACCCAACAGCTTATGACCTCGCTCTTCAATGCACTACTTTTATGACAATGGGTCTTACTTGAAGAAATGCTTATTGACCAATTATTCTGGTTAAATTATGTTTTTTCAAGCTTTACGTTAAAATTTGTTTTTCACGGACCTTGAAAATACTAGGAGGTATGAGGAGAGAGTCCTTCCCCAGATGGGGAGGCATCAGTAGCATTCTGAGCCTGGTGATTCGGTAAAGAAAAGGTCCATCACAAGAACCTCGATGGCTCCTTTAAAATAAGGATCTCTGTGGAATATGACTTCAAATGAGAATTCCATATCAGTAAGGCTCTTGGCCTACCAGGCCTGATGATACTGTTGTTGCCGTGTGTGTGTGTGTGTGTGTGTGTGTGTGTGTGTGTGTGTCTGTGTGTGTGTGAATATTAGTAGGTGTGTTTTACTTCCCCTAAATCCTTCTCAGAGCCATGCTATAAAATGTCAATGCATATTGTTGCAAAATTTATCTGTGCTGTTTGTTTAGCTTTGGAACCTGACTTTCCAAGAATGTTTCAGCCATGAATGAGAGGCCTCTGGCGAGAACAGACCCCACACAGCTGCTGGCACAGAGGGTGCCGGGCCACAGCCCGCACTGGGCAGGAAGCCGCTCCCACATATTTGGCAGTCCTGCTGGAGCATGGAGCCACGGGCAACCTTGCTGCCCCAATCCTTTCTTAAATGATAGGGTCTCTTTCGAAGCATGGGGGCCAGCATCTCTGGTGGCAAAGCTCAGAAAAGAGCACTTGGAGCAAAGGGAGATGAGAAAGAAAACAAATAGGTTGTGGCTTCCTTGCCAGCACCAACAGGGATGGAGAAATCCCTTAACTTGCTGCTTTGGAAAAAAAAGGGCCTTCAAGGTGGAGAATGTTTTTCTTTTGTTTAGTGTTTGAACTCTGCCCTGCTTTGATTTGTGATTTATATGGCACTGTGTTTTTTTTTTTTACTGTTGTTGTTTTGTGACTTTATTGTTTTTAAGAAACAAACCAAATTCAGTAGGAAATAAAAACAAAGATTACCCTCCAGACTATAATAAAGGTTGTCTATGAAGCAGTTTTTTTTTTTAATTTATTTATTTGAGAGAGAGAGAATGAGAGAGAGAGAGTACATGAGAGGGGGGTGGGTCAGAGGGAGAAGCAGGCTCCTTTGCTGAGCAGGGAGCCTGATGTGGGACTCGATCCTGGGACTCTGGGATCATGACCTGAGCCAAAGGCAGTCGCTTAACCAACTGAGCCACCCAGGCGCCCGGTTTTTAAATTAACTTTAAAAAAATGTATGGGGGAGAAGAACACTCTGTTGAGGGTCTGCTACATGCTGGAAAACATGCTAAGTGTTAAACACATATTATTCCACTTGGTGCTCTTAATTACACCGAAAAAATATTTATTTTTAGCTCTGTTTTGCTAATGTTAAGAAATTAAGGTGCAAGGCACTTGATAAAGTGAATTGTGTGCATTTCTCCTCATTATTAATTACAAAATAATCTTGTCACATAAAAATATCTTATACCAAACACAGATTTCGATATTTTCCAGAAAATTCCATGGTCAGTTCCATAATCTGACTTTAACAAGATTTCTATAGAGACACAAGTTTCCAACCTGTCTGGTTACACAGTTAGAATTAAACATTATTGAACAGAATAAAAAAAATAGTTAAATTAGGAGACTCTCCAGATTGTCAAGTCATGCACTGCCTGCAGTAGTCACCAGCCATATGTAGTTATTTAAATTTAATGAAAATTAGATGAAATGAGAAAATTTCATTCATTAGTTAAACTAGCCACATTTCAAGTGCTTGATAATCACATGTAGTTAGTGGCTACCATGTTGGATAGTACAGGCTACAGTATTTTCATCATCACAGAAAGTTCTACTGACCAGTAATGTTCTGTTCCTCACCACCCTACATTTCAAATGAAAAAAAGCAAAATTCCAGAGAGTTACTGTTTGTATAACAGATAACTCTGGTGGCTGGGTTAACATTTGTTGAAAGACTTATTTAATTACGACTTTAGGCAATACTTGCTTTGGCATTTGGAGTGCTATTTTTCATTTTCTTCTTATATTTATCTCTTTATTCATTAAACATGTCTTTTACTGAATGATAAGGTGAGAGAAGGGTGGGATGTTCAAGCAAAAGCAATAGTGCCATTAAAGGAAGAAGATGGGAAAGAATAGGATGGTTTGGGGGACCCACAAGTGTCAGTTTTGCTGAATTATAAGGAACCTGTTGAACGTTTATCCAATTGGTTACTTTTATGTATCAACCTGACTGGGCCAAGGTGCCCAGATATTTGGTCATACTTTACCCTGAATGAGATTTACATTAAATTGACTGATTTTAAGTAAAGCAGACTGTCCTCCACAGTGTGGGTGGGCCTCATCCAATCAGTTGAAGGCCTGAATTAAACAAAAGGCTGACCTCCCTTAGCAAGAAGGAATTCTGCCTTTGTACTTCATCTGTAACATCTTCTCTTTCATGGGTCTTCACTCTCAACAGCCTTTGAACTTAAACTGTAAAACTGGCTCATCCCTGGGTATCTAGTCTGCCAGCCCATTCTGCAGATACTAGATTTGTCAGACTGTATGATTACATGAGCCACTGCCTTAAAATACATCATATATATACACACACACACACACACACACACACACACACACACACACACACACACA
>NW_027397074.1:32907243-32970087 GCF_003265705.2 Callorhinus ursinus
CATATGGTAACCACTCAACAAAAATACTTGCTCTTTACCTATATACATATATGTGTATACACACATATATGCAAGCTCTTACATATACACACACACTAACTCCCCATATACATGCTAGCCATCATATATACATTCATATACATATATATAAAATGTGTATAAATTACATGGCAAAATGGTTTCAAATTAATATTTTAATAACTTAGCAGTTTGGTTAAGAAGTTAAAAGAACAGAAGAAAAATTCAAGCTTAGGTGACATGGACAGAAAAGCACCATTAAGAGAAATAGCAAAAGGAATAGCTGTTTGGGGATAGGAGATGAAGAAGGGTAATGAACTTGAGGTTCACTTTGGAACATGTTAGATTTGATTTACTAAATGAGAGCCAAGGAGGAAAATATTTAGGTGGTCACAAGTGAAAGATCACTAATGCATAATAAAGTAACTGGGGAGAAAAACCATATCTTAATTCCAAAACGACTGAAATAAGACTACTGAGATTTTTAATAGATGAATATGTATATTTCTATTAAAACAATAGGAAGGAAAGATCAAACTTTTAATAAAATGGGAAAATATTGTATTTATAGTCACTTCTTCCAGTACTTATATGAGTTAAAATATAGTCAATTATATGGCATAACATTATAATGCATTAACTATGTTTCTCTCTGTAATGCTTTTTCAAAGCAGGTACGTGTCAGATGTCAAGTACTATTAATTGGAATAGTGTGAGAGATCATGGTCAGACATTCATATTAGTGTTGATCATCTATTACATTCAAATGAGTGTTGCATCAGTTATATGCTAGAGTCTGTGCCGGGTTTACTTTACTTCTTCCCCAGAATAGCCCAATTAGGTCAGTATTTATTCCCTAATTTATAGATGAGGCTCTAATTCCTTTGAGAATACATACCTAGTAAGGATATGGTTTCATCTGAACCCAAATTGTGTGTGATTTTCAAAGCACTGAGATGTGTGGACAAGTTACCAGAAACAATTTTTTTTTTACCAGTGGTTATAAAAATTAAACATTTTTCTCAGAAAAATGCCTCAAGAGCATTCTGTGGCTAAAGATCGTCTATTCTTTTTGGGTTCTGCTTAGTCACAGAGGAGGTTGTAATAAAAGTTCTCCCATGGTAAGACAATTTTACTTCAGCTACTGTCTCCTCCCACTGTCTAAAAAGTTTATGTACCACAGACCATAAAAAATACAACTGAAGACAGAGACTCAATAGGATAGGGCTGAGGTAATCTGCCCTCTGCAAACACTCTTCTTATACACCATTTGTAGAAAAGCACAATAAGACTTTTTAGACATCTGTTTTTGAGGTTATGAAAACCGAAAACATCTACAGACTTCAAATAGCTTGGAAAACTCTAACACGATCTGCCATATTAGAAACCAACACCAGTCATAATGCATTATCTTAAAGCAACTTATTCTTCTGTATTTTATTTGTATAGTTATTCTATTATCCATTAGTCTAGCACCAGGTATATAGTTACTGTTATCTGGGGATGCTTTTTATAATTAAAATAACATTGTAAATTGAAGTAGATAGGAATATTTATTGTCCCTTCACATTTTCGAGCTTTGACAAAAACCAGGCAAAGGCCTTTGAAGATGGTCCAGAATCCTGAAACAGAGGGGAATGTGTCAGGAAATCGGCTTTGCAAGGTGGCGAAGTTCCTGGCTGCTATGTATGTGACTGGGCCACAAACTGGCTAATGGGCAGTGCAGGCAAGGTGACTGGAAGGTGACCCTGAACAAGAATCTAATTTTTTTGCGCTTGATGATTACTCATAGGATTGACCTATAGATGAAATTTTACAAATTTCCCTATGAGTGAAATATTTCAAATATTCCAAATTAAATCCTTAAAAATCCATTCCAAACCATAAAAATACAAAAAAATATAAAAATAAAACACAAATATACGCTTTTACAATACTCATTAAATAAAATAAAATACTCATTAAATAAAATAAAATACTCATTAAATAAAACCAAATAGAAGATAAGTGACTTTGTAAATGTTCCTCAAGGTTGATGATCCTACATGACTCTTAATGGCAAACCTACTTAAAAGGCAAAGCCAGTGAAGTTCTTCAGCAATGGTAAACCATCTTTTGGGAAACACACATTTCTTTGCACCACGATCAAAATTAGTTTTATTTTAAATAAGTGTTTATTACACTAGGAAAGGCTTTGAATTGGTCAATGTTAGAGACAGGCTGGCCCCTAACATTTGCAGGGCCTGAGGCCCACATACTGCATGTCTGAATATTTTAAAGTTATAAATCAGGCTATAGTCAGGGCCCTGCCTGGTTCTCGCGCGGATCCTTGAAGCCTACTCCTGCCGCACGCTGCAGCTGAGGTTCAAGGGGTGTTGTTCTTCCCAGGCTGCATGGCTCCCTGCAAACCCAGGCCGCCACCTGGATCTGCTGGCAGAGAGCAAGGCAGGGGCTGGTCTGGCACCCAGGATGCCAGGGCGATCACTGGACTTGCCCAAGCCTAGGATGGGACTGATAGGGTCAAAGCTCCGCAGCCCCCCACCTCCCCCCGCCCCTGTCCGGGGCTGGCAGAGTCTCCTCCCATTCTGCTTACGTTTCCAACTCAGGATTTCCAGGCAGTTCTAATCACTTCCAAAAGCTACACTGCCCCAGCAAGGGGAGGGAGGGAATTCAGTTATTTGGAGAATCCAATCTGACTAAACACCTTTTTGGGGTGATTTGAGGCAGCTGGCTTAAACAAAAGCAGTTCCTTTCCCAGGCTTCCAGGGCAGGGACTGTGATCTTCTCCCCCCGCCCTGTGTCCCCCCGACTCTCCCCCGCACACTTACACTGGTTTCTCTCAGCCCTGCATCCTGTGTGTGTGTGTGTGCGTGTGTGTGTGCGTGTGTGTTGAGGGAGGGAGGAGGACTGCAGTGGGTATGGTTTTGTTCCAAACATTCTTCCCAAGTAATTCTGTTTATTTGTCCAGTTGGTTCCCAAAGTTTCAAAAACCTTCCTGAGAAGGTCAGAAAGTAATTTTGAAAGTCTTTGAATTGTGGTGTTTGAGGTATGTGTTGGTTCTCCTTGCAGTGCAGGTCAAGCTTTGGAGTCTTCGAAGGTAAGGCTAACTCAGAAGAGGTTTATTGTGTTCACATGCTTTAAAGTCACCTTCATCGCCCTTCTCCAGTGTCTTGAAGTTCAACTGCAGGAGAAAATCCTAGTTGTCTAGTTGCTAGTTCATTAGGGCTGTGTATTTGCCACGCAGATGCAGCTCTTTCGATCCCATATGGCTCTTTGGGGTGGTCTGTCAGGGTGCCTTCCCTGGGACCCGGCCTCCAGGTAGGGACTGTGACCCAGGCTTGGGCAATCTGAGTATTTCATGTCCTGGGAACATGACTGGCGCATGACAAACCAGGCTAAGCAGAGGCCAGAATTTCTGACAGAGACATTAGGAAAAGCACATTATTTTCCTCAGGAATCAAGAGCATGGAGGATTAGAGCTGTCTGTAGTCATCTTCCTGCCTCGTGGAAAGAGCCTCTGAAATTGAAGCCAAACAGAAGCAAGGAGAAACGAGAGATAAAGTCCTAAGAACGATGTTTAGATCTCCAAATCCAGCTGTGCCCACTTGAAAAAGCTAATAAATCCCTTGATTTGGTTTAAACTAGCTTGAATTGGGTTTGTGTCACTTGCAACAAAAAGTGAACTGAATAAGAGAATTTAATTCTGAAAGCAATAATTCCATCTGATCCCAAGCACATGCACCCAGATGTCCCACAGACACATCATTTTAAACACTAAATTTGTCTTTTTCCCCTCCTCCATGACAAATCTGCTTTTCCCCCTGTATTCCATACCACCAGTCAGAAGACCTCACTTCCCTTGATCATCCATTTCCATAAGTGCTACCACACTTTCTCCAGAATATTCTTGAATCCATTCTCTGTTCTACTGTTGCTGCTTATTTCATAATCTGAATTATTTTGTTCACTGAACTATTGCAATAAACTTTTTCTAACTGATTTTCCCTACCTCTAGTTTTGCTCAATTCCAGACTATTTCATCTTGTTGCCAGAGGGAGATTTCTGGAGTGTACATTGAAGCACATGATCCCTGACTCCTCTCCCCATCACCCCATTAGTAGCATTAATCACTCATCAGGGCCTAACAGACACAGTTTGAATTCCATAGCATGGGTGAGCTAGCTCCTTTAGAATTTGGCCTTAGCCTGAACACTTCTAACCAGGCCTTTGGCCACTCCCTGCCAATAATCTGTGGTCCATCCCTAATAAATCACTCCAGTTCCTTAGTCACACTAGTTTGTTTACCCGTGCTGTTTCTTCTTTACCTAGGATGGCCTTTCCAACATTTGTCCTCAGCAGAAAACTGCTATGTCCGCTCCTAGACTGAATTAAGCCTTACTTCCTTCTAGCAGATTTAGTTTTTCAAGGTTCCATATAACCCGAAAACCCCAACTCCTTCACTTCATAAGCTCAGCATTATTTGTATCCATCATTCCTAAGTTTACTTAGAGAATCTGTGAGGTGTGACCACAGAGGAACAGGAGGAGGAGAAACTTGTCCTGGAACTTTGCTCTAAAAAGGCAATTGTTATTATCTATCATTCCAGGAGCCAAGATAAATGCAAACATTTAGATCTCATGATCCTGTTCTATTTGGCTGCCTCAATATATCCGTAGATCACGCACTTGTGGTCCCATAAAATAAACCCTAAACGCTCTCTGGTGTGTGCTGGAATCACAGGGGACACTCCATGTTGTTTATGGCCTGTCTACTTCAGTGTGGCTTCTTTCCCAGGGCCCAACTGGTAGTGTTGTCCCATGTCTCTGCATCTCTAAATTCGGGACTTTCCTATGTTTTCATCTGCTTCCTACTTTGGACATTTCCTCAGGGTCTCTGGCTCGGATTCCCACCCTGCACTTTCCCACTTCTAGATACTCTGTAGAGCATATCTACCGTAGCCAGCCCAGTGGAACCCACACCTTACACACACTCCGTCCCCACTCTTGGGCCTGGACACTTCTTAATACTGACCAGAGCCTTCCTTTAAGTCTGGTTTGCAGGAAATATGAATGTTGGCTTAGAAGCACAATTTAAAGACCCAACAGTAATTACGAAATCCAACTAGATTTTTTTGTAGTTACTTAGCATACTTTCCCTTTGCCTTGCTTTTTTAGCCTCCATGTGGAAGGAAACAAAAGTTCCTGTTTATTTCTCTAAAGTGCCTGCCTACAACACTGATTTGTTCATTTTGAACCAGAGCAGAGTAACTCATTCATTTCAAATAATGATTTCAGTTCATCTCAGCAGCCTGGCTCGTTGAGGCTTTCCAAGACAACAGTGCCTGGCTAAAGGTAGTTTATCACTAACTCCCGGGTCACATGATGCCAAATGCTGGAGTTTTAGAGTCATAGGTGTTCTGCAAAACCCTCAATGCCCAAGTGAGACATGCTGAATATGTTCTGTGCATTCTGGTAAATACATCAAGGTAATAATTACTTCCACATTTCCCCTTTTAAATACACATTTTTACTGAGGGCCACAGTTTGCCCTTACACACACCCAATGCATTTCAGATTTCTGTGTAATTTAAAGAAAAAGCATTGCTGAGGTGAGCCAAATTTATATATGAGTTCTTTGTGTAAGTCATTTCAGAGCTACAAAGGCTGTGTCTCCGCGCTTATATACAGTTTGTTTCCTCATAATGGCTTTCTGCCATCAATTGGAAAACCTTTCTTACAGTGCCCTAGATCCCAATATGAAAAAAAGTTTACTTATTTTTTTTTTATTATTTTTTTTAAAGAAAGACTTCTTATGTATGTTTCTAAGACAGGAAGACTGGTTTCCATTCTCAATCCTCTCAATCTGGATATAGTAAAAGAGGTGATATGTTGGGGGTGGAAGGAGTGAGTTGGAATGCCAATGGAAAGAATGGGTTTGTTTTCCTGCTTTAGGAGCAAGGGAGAGGATGATTTTTTACTCTGCAGAAACTGAGGACGAAAAGAATCATAACATGTCTATAAGACACAGCCGATATAACAAAACATTTATTTAAAAAGTAAATTTGTAATATTATTTACGAATAGAATTAGCTTCTAGTGCACTCATTTTCCTCCTTGTAGAATGCATATAGTCATTTAGTTTCATAATATTTTGAGATCTTCCTTACAGTTATCAGTTAGATTCCTACTTACACTATCTGTTTGGTATTGATAATGTCATTTCAGGGTGACATTGTTCATCTCCACCGATTTGGGTTTCATTAATATTGGGGAATGGTGTCAATATTTCTTTGGTTACAGGTTTTCCACAGAGAATTCATTCTTTTTAGTTTCAACTGCTCCTGTTAATTATATTTGATTCGAGAATATTTGGGACTTGATTTGGGGGGGTGTTCTCTTTGTGCACTGTTTTTACATTTTCCTAAAATAGCTCACAGTTTATTGATGTCTTGGGAAGTGACTAGGTTTTACCATGCCTCTTACTATTATCCATGCTTTCTATTAAGACTTATTTTAAAAAGCACGAAATTTTGTCTGTGGCTATGGGAACATTAAACTTAAGTGTATCCTGTGAATCAAATATGTGTCTGTTCAGAGACAATCAAAAAGAAAAGCAATTGAAAACTGAAGTGCAATGTTGTTATGTTTTATAGAAATGAGTATTTAAAAAGCCAGATATCGTGATGCCAGATACATTGTTTTAATGGTCAACTCCTTGGCATCCTGTCAAAAGGTAGAACTGGTATCTGGAATAGCCTGATGGGATAAACATGTCGTAGTTTGATTTTACTGCTTCTGCCTACAGAAAATTGTTCAAGTTTTACCTGTTAACCCTGCAAATGGTTGTATGTTCAGCACCATCCATGGAGGGTTTGTGGAGGAAATTATCCAAGACCACAGAAAATACTGTTTTTATGGTATCCTTAGATTGTCTGAATAAGCTTCAAATTAAAAATTACTTTTGAATACCTTAACATAAGTTAACTCTCAACCTAGATGTAATTGGTCTCTTCTCCAAATGAGAATCCTAGAACTCAGTAGACTCTTATGAAAATATTTTTATTATTTTTACCTGAAGCTTTTGAATGAGTGGACCAAAAGTCTCAGTAAATAGATTCATCAGCATATATTTCTTTCATCACTTTTATTCCTCTCAATTATAATTCATATTTAATATCTGACTTCCCACTAGGAAGAGGGCTTCTGGAGAGTAGGAACAGTATCTTTGTATTCAAGTATCAGAAACAATGTAAATCTAAAGAACTCGAATGCCTCATCTGTAAAATGGGCCAATGCCACATAGCAGAGGGTCCATGTTATAAGTGAAACACTTATGCCTGGTATTCAATGGATGCCAGTTACTTTTCCTTCCCTGAGTAGTGGCCCATTTTCCATAAATTACTCAAACTTACCCCTTCCTTTATAATTTACCTTAGTTGATTTTCCAAATAATGACTTAGGAGTGTGGCTAGAGAATGAGGAGAAGGAGCGGGGCTACCAAATGCTGAGCATGTACTCTCAGAGAAAGGCCCTGGAGCCTCATTTGGGTTGGTGTTCCAAACCATTTCTGATCCCATAGCTCTTCTTTGGAAGACAGTAGAATCAAGTGGCAAAAGGTCTGACTCCAGAATCATACTGAAAGTGTGCAAATACCCCGGGTTTACACCTAATGGTCACATCCACTTGGGAAAACGAGCAACATGTCCTCTTCAAGGCTTCATTTTCCCCATAACATGTGAATACACTCCACCCTACACCATGGGATAATTGGGAGGACCAAATGAGATTCATGCAAATAAACTACTTATCTTAGAGCCTTGCACATGGTAAGAGTATATCAATCATTCCCCAGGAGATGCGGTTGAAGGGAGGGAGCAGGGACAAATGCACTGATCAATGCCAGAATAATAACATTTGCCAACTTTCTGGCACCAGGAAGAGACTGATCACATTTAGTATGGATTCATCCTCATCTCCCCATCTCTCTTAGCAAGTCGGTTGTCTCACATGCCAGCTTTAATGAACTCAGAAGTGAAGCAGGCATTCTGAGGTGCCCAAAGACAGTGGCAAGCTAGGGGATGGTAACAACTGCTAGCCCAGTGCCTGCCGTCACCGTTAATACTGGGTAATTTCATAAGTGGGCAGATGAGCCTGTGGCTTTTCGTGCCCCAAGTGAAACCCCATCAGGCCAGTTGCTCTTGGTCTCAATGAATGACTGAGAAAATTGGAATGTGGAGAATGTGAGTAGTTTACGTGAATTCACAACATTTCTAAGAAGATAGAAGCCTTGCTTTTGCTTTCTACAAAAGGAAAATACACTATCTGTAATCTTTTACTCATGGTTTTAGACAGACTGCAAAAGAAGGATCATTAATGACATGTATATTTACTGAGTTGTTTCCTTCAGGAAAGAATATATATAGCATTTAGAGGGCTCATGCCAGCGAAAAGTTGAATTGACTTTCAACAGGGCACCTGGGTGGCTCGGTCGGTTAAGCGTGCAACTCTTGGTTTTGGCTCCGGTCAAGATCTCAGGGTCATGAGATGAAGCCCTGCGTGGGGCTCCACGCTCAGCGGAGAGTCTGCTTGAGATGCTCTCCCTCTCCCTCCAGCCCTCCCCTACTCCTTCTCCCTCTTACTCTCTCTCAAATAAATAAATCTTTAAAAAATAAATTCACCGTCAACGTCAAAAAAATTATCCACAATACTTTTTCAAACAGTTGACATAACAACTTATCATATATGTATGTGGAATGAAGATTGAGAGGAAACACAATGTCACGGTTCTGGTTCAAAGTGACAGGTGTACACACACACCCTGACCTGTAATCTCTTGTTTCTGTGTCAGTCTTTGTGTTTCTGCTCATACTTAAGGTCATTAGGCACAAGTGACCATGTCTTACCCTTCTGCTAAAAACAGTTAATACGAAATGGCACTGGTTTTAAAAAGAACTTGTTCTTTGTCTGCAGAAATGTTTCTCCTGAGGCATTGTCATCAACACCACACCCTCGGAGGTCTAGCCCTCCAGTGGTGGTGGCAGTGCTGAGTCACCCACATTCCATCATCTGATCCCTTTTGTCACCAGCAGGAAATATTTGCAAGACAACTGGCTGGAATCAAGGTCAGATGCAGGATGGGCAGAGTACTAGTGTTTTGTTTTTAATTAATGATACTAAAGGGATAAATGTCACAACTCTGGGGTCATCGACACCGTACTCTAATACAACCACTAAGCTGCATGCTGATATGTACATTTGAACTGGGGCCAAATACTAGAATCATTTTAAACTCATTTATGTTGAAAACTCCAAGTCAGAATTTCTATGTGTATTGTGTACCTAAAAGCTTGGTGGACCAGCACAATGGAGAAAGAGACATGGTCTAAATAGGGTTAATAATTTTCCTTAGTGTCAATATTCTGAAAATCTGTCTGAAAAACAAGGTATTGGACTAGTTTATTACTTCCCAAACCTACAGAATCTTAATGAGCTCACAAAGGGCTAGCTAAAATCGCAAGTTCTTCTTTCCTGAACATCGAATATTCAGCAGGGATAGAGCCTGTGAATCCATGATTTTATCAAACTCTCCAAATAACTGATACAAAAGAAGAATCAGAGAAACACCAGCTTAGGTGTTGACTTCCCCACCACTAACCTCAAAAAGTCAAATGGTATCGGAGGTGGTAGTCATCACATTGATATTAACATATTCATCTATGAATGGCTACAGTGGATTTGCCTACTTTAATAACAGAAAAATCTAAGAGAGATATTCCTTTAAGGAAACATTATTTTGCTTGTATTGTATGACCTAATGGCCCAATATACATTTACCAGGATATACCAGTACACGGAAACCAACCCATAGAACATAGTAGTCCTTAAAAGAAAGGCTTATCATATCAAGCTGCATGAAGTCAGAGGGAAAGCAGTTTTACTTTTCTACTTTCCAGTCTTATCTATAATTACAGATAATCCCTTTGTGACATACCCTTGTAAGATCTAGAGCATGATGAAGTGTGACAGAAATCATGAAAATTTAGGCCTGATAGGATCACAGCTGTGAGGATGATGAGCATGGGCCCTATTTTAAAAAAAACAGCACAAAATTTTATAATACACATGCATGCACACACACACCTTTGCTCATGGTCAAACATCTACACATGCAAACACACTCACGGCTCCACAAATATGAACACATTGCACACCCTCTTCTGAACACACGGGGTGTCACGCTCTCAACTCTGGATTGAGTTTTTAGTTGATTAAACACATGAAACTGAAACTATCCAAATAAACTTTTTTGGCAGTTATTGAAAGTCTTTTGAAGTAAGCCAGAAAGCCTCTACAGTCAATGTTTCCATACTGAATCAGTCCCTGTCACAGTGATATTATGTTTATTTTTTATGTTGGAACATAGATTTCTTCTTTCATTGTACCAGCTCTGAAGAGATAAAAATAAAAGGTAATAAAGCAACATTCCTTAAGCTTAAAGATCTCCTCCCTGGCGAAAGCTTATGCTCTAATTCTTTTTACAATCTCTTTATAACAAGATTAGGCTGCTACTTTGTAGCAGTCATTTCAGACTTCTTCTACCCCTGCAAAGAGGGAAATTTTTTTTTTTTCTCGCCTCTACGAACCAGTAAAGCCTCTCGATATTTGATGATTCTCTCATTCTTTTTGTTTTCAGGGCCGTGTGTCTGTTTGAGCTTGTCATCTGTGACAGAAACTGACTGGGAGAGACCCGTGTGGGCAATTCTAAAGATAATTTTGAAGATTTCCCCAAAAGCTTAAGCTTCTTTTTTCAGAACCCTTTACTGTTCCAAAGCAAAACATTTTGATACACCAAATTTAGAACTTGGGTACAAGATAAAAGAAAATTAAATATATCCAAAAGTTGGCTCATAACTCTGTACACCCCACATAAAACCACTCCCTTCCTCCAAAAGTCCTCACTTTGGAGAATGGCATCAAACTGAGTCATGAAGCCATAAACTGAAAATTCACCCTCACATCCTTCCCTGCTCATCAAATCCAGTTATTCAACACATGCTCTCTATTCTACCTCCCAAACGTCTCCTATTTCTCATCTCTCAGCTCTCTCCCCACAGGGAGATCTGGGAGCAGTATCTCATTTGAGTGCAGCCTATTAATCTCCCGGCCACTAGCCTCTGATTCCTAAAGTCTTCACTCTGTTGCAAACAGTCCTATTTCGAAAGTACAAATCTGATCTTGTCTTTAGAATCTTTGTGACTAGGAAGAAGAACCAATGCTTTTCTCTTAAAATTGTCAGTTCCTTTATAACCTAGCAGTCTGACATCTCGGACTCATATGCCATTGTTTCCTTTAACCCTCATCCACCCTCCTTTCTAGGGACATTGACCTTCTTACCACTCTCTAAATATAGCTTAGTTGTTCCCTGGAATATCTCCCTGGAGATGGCATTCCCCTACATCTCACACTGCTGCACTCCTACCCCAACGTAGTAAACTCTAATATGACTTATTTTGGAGGAGGGGGGGCAGCAGGAGAGGGAAAGAGAGAATCTTAAGCAGACTCCACACCCAGCATGGAGCCCTACACGGGGGCTTGATCTCACAACTCTGAGATCATGACCTGAGCTGAAATCTAGAGCCAATTGCTTAACCAACTGAGCCACCCAGGCACCCCTCCAGTGGGACTTCCAACATCCATCTCATGTCACATTCCCTATGATGCTCTCATACCTCCCTCTCAGAGCACTGTGTTTGTACTCTATCTTATATTCTATAGGGCAAATCATGTTATGGGTAGTGCAATGAGTTGAATGGCAGCCTCCCAAAAGGTACATCCACACCCTAAACCCTTAACCATTGAATGTGACTTTGGACAAAGGTTCATTGCAGATACAGTTAAATTAAGAATCTTGGGATGAGATCATCCTGGATTACGTGAGTAGGCTTTAAATCCAATATAAGTGTCCTCAGAAAACTCAGGAAAGACACACAGGGAGAAAAGGAGACTATGTAAAGGTGGAGTGAGAGATTGGATTGATCACAAGCCAAGAAACTCCTGGAGCCACCAGCAGCTGGAAAGGTTTTCCCTAGAGCCTTTGGAGGGAGCATGACCTGTCCCCACCTTGATTTCAGACTTTTGGCCTTCAGAAATGTGAGAGAATAAACGTTTGTTGTTTATAGCCACTAAGTTTGTGGTAACTTGTTATGGCAAACCAAGGAAACTAATGAGGACAGTTATTTATACATCTGCCCCAAACTAGATCTTGAAATCTAGGAAGGAAATGATCATAAGTTTGGTTTTAATTAATAGACCTTATTTTTTGAGCAGTTTTAGGTTTACAGAAACATTGAGCAGCAAGTACAGAGTGTTCTCACATACTCCCCTTCTCTAGT
The DNA here is from genome assembly GCF_003265705.2 of Callorhinus ursinus. Classification (NCBI taxonomy): domain Eukaryota; kingdom Metazoa; phylum Chordata; class Mammalia; order Carnivora; family Otariidae; genus Callorhinus; species Callorhinus ursinus. Next base: position 32,919,653 of record NW_027397074.1, read on the forward strand.
TTCCCCTATTATGTATTAACTGCATGCATCAGTGATACATGTTTGTTACAATTAATGAGCCAACATTGACACATGGTTAGCGACTAAAGTTCATAGTTTGCATGAGGGTTGACTCTGTGTTTTACAATCTATGAGTCTTGACATATGTATCATAACACGTGTCTGCCATTACAGTGTCACGCAGGATGGTTTCACTGCTCTAAAAATCTCTGGTGCTCCACCTATCCATCCCTCGCTCCTCCCAAATCCTGGTAACCACTGCTCTTTTTTACTGTCTCCATCTGCCTTTTCCAGATTGTCATATACTTGGAATGATACAGTCTGTGGTCTTGTCAGATTGGCTCCTGTCACGTAGCAGAATGCATGAGAAATGCCTTCATGTCTTTTCATGGCTTGATAGCTCATTGTTTCTTATTGCTGAACAATGTTTCATTGTTTGCATGTAAGAGATCATAGATTTTTACTTCACCTTTGTAGCCTTAGCACCTAGTTCGGGGCATGACACACAACAAATGTTCATTGAATGAGTAGCTACAATGAGTAGGTACATAATAGATGGATTGAATGGTTGAATGAATAGATGAGTTTAGATGATTTACTGATTTTATAAAGTGAATGATTGAAACCCTATAAATGACCAACATGATTATATTATTTTCTTGCTGTCACTGAAAGCACCCAGTGGCTGTTATCCAGGGATTCTGGGCTCTGCCTTGCACTGAAGTGGTTTGTGTTAGATCCCGACCCAAAGGACTAAAAATAAACTGATAATGACAGGATACCCAAACAGCTCCCTGTTACAGGAGTAAAAATTGCCCCAAACACCTGAAAGGCATATAATGTATACTCATGGGTTGAATATACTTTGACTTTCATTACTGGTAACTTTGGTCACTGATTTTAAGAATGGTTAACAGGTAACTAGCTAGCATTTAATAATCTCCTCTAGAGCCAGATTTCAGGTGAATATTGCATTTGCTCAGCACCATAACTGAATGGCTAGGATCATGGAAATCTGAATCAGTTATCCTTTGTTTTGCTCCTTTTTCTTTTAGAACAATCCGTAGCTTTTATTTTATTGTATGTTTTTTAGAGTGGGAGGGAGGGGGAGGGACACAGGGAGAGGGAGAGAGAGTATCCCAAGTGGACTCCATGCCCAGTGCAGAGCTGGATGACTTGAACCTGATCTCATAACCCTGAGCCGAGATCAAGAGTTGGATGCTTAACTGACTGAGCCATCCAGGCAACCCAGTAGCTTTTAGTATTTATGAATAAAAGGATATGAAGTAGAGATTTTAATTCAAAATAATTTTGAGAAGTCTTGTGTGGAGAGGCAGATATAAAGGAAGATTGATCCAGAGATAATAGTTGCTGAAACTGAGTGATGAAGATTGGGGGGGTGGGGGTTGTTTTATTGTTCTCTTGAAATGTATATGTGTTTGGATTTCCCCATAGTTTAAAAACCTCACTTTATAATAATAATAATGATAAAAGACTTTAAAAATATTTTCATATAACTATATTAGAAACGTGAATTGAAGGTACTTTCTTATTCATTTCAAAGCAGAATTTTTTATGTCCCTAGAAATTCTAACAGACTTAAAATTTTATATTAGTTAAACAATTTAAGGATCTGAATGCAGGGCACCTGGGTGGCTCAGTTGGTTAAGTAACTGCCTTTGGCTCAGGTTATGATCCCAGAGTCCTGGGATTGAGTCCCACATGTGTATCCCTGCTCAGCAGGGAGTCTGCTTTTCCCTCTACCTTCCCCTCTACTCGTGATCTCTCTCTCTCTCTCTCAAGCTCTTTCTCTCAGATAAATAAGTAAAATCGTTAAAATATTTTTAAAAAAAGGATCTGAATGCAGACTATATATATATATATATATATATATATATATATATATACATATTATACATGGGGAGGTGTATACTGAATTATCTATAATAGAATGTATTTTTAGTGAAACAGATATTCCAAAATTCTGACTCTTTTCCAAATAAATATGCTTGAATTATATTTATAAAAATGCTAGAAGAAATATTTTCCATAAAATGAATTACTTATCTATTAGCAACAAATAGTACATATTTTGGATGCCATTTAAGGTCTAAAAAGCCAAATATAAAAAGATTCTTTACTATTAAAAAAAGTTTCAAGAAAGGATATTTGAATAGCCTCATAAATTTGTCAGCATATAATATAATTTTGGGTGTTTATTTGTGGTGACTTCAGGGAAGAAAAAGGAAATGAATCTAACATGCAACTTCATAGTATATAACTTCTATTCAGTCTAATTATTGATACATCACAAATAGGAAGGATTCTCTTCCTCCCACATTTAAGTCTATTCTCAAATAAACTACAAAGTCATATTATCATCTGGCAATGGGCAGAAGCAGATTAATCATTTCCTTTTTGAATAATGAAAAAGTTCACTTCAAAATACCCCAAAAATATTGGACAGAAAAAAACCCTAATATTTTGTTTACAATTTCAAATTGCTTTCAGTATATGAAACTTACAACATAAGCTTGCTGTGATCAAGTTATTACTGTGATCAAGTAATATTACTTAAATTCATTTATTAATAAATATATTTTTACTTATATAAGAAAATTCATTTAGAAAAAGGCAATAGGAAATATCCTAGCATCTGGTTTTCAGAAAATACAGATTGCTCAAATAGAGCTCTTTGTTCCCCATAGGGTACCAGCCAGCCCCCTCCCGACACCCTCTCACAGTGGCCCTCTGCTTTTTCATTTTTCTTTTTTTTTTTAAACTTTTTTTTTTTAAGGATTTTATTTATTTATTAGAGAGAGAGAATGAGAGATAGAGAGCACGAGAGGGAAGAGGGTCAGAGGGAGAAGCAGACTCCCTGTTGAGCAGGGAGCCTGATGCGGGACTCGATCCCGGGACTCCAGGATCATGACCTGAGCCGAAGGCAGTCGTTCAACCAACTGAGCCACCCAGGCGCCCTGCTTTTTCATTTTTCTATTCCACCACCGTTTATGACAGAAAAAAAATTCTAGCACCGTTATCATCTGTGGTAAAGTAAATTATTGAAGTCCGAGTTGCTGCCAGCTTCCTGGTAAACATAGAAAAGAGCTGAAATCTGTGTTTGGGAATAGCCTTTTATCATTTGGTTGATATTTCTTTTCTGCCTGTAGCAATGTTGTTTTGGTTTTGCTTGTTTTTAGGCTTCTTTGATTTTTGCTACATATTTTGACATTTGACTAATAGAAAAATGTTTGCTTCTTTTCTTAGTCATATTATGTCAAGTGATTCATTTTGTTTCTGCCTTTTTTTTTTCTGTAACCTCAGGCATTCTTCATGGTGCCTCTAAATTTATCACGCAGCTGTTAAAAAAAAATCCCCATCAGAATCCTAGCATGTGTACTTTTACAGTGTTATGAAACATGTTTATTTAAAAATATTTAATACTCTAATGTATGTAAAATATGTAACATCTCTGAATCCATTGCCTGTCATAGCCAATCAGATCAGGCTACATGAAAGACTTGTCTTGCTATAATGGTTTCCTAATGACTTGGATTATCTCCACCCCCCTTCTTTTTTTTTTTTTTTTTTTTGGTGCTCTAATAATTTTCTCCCTGTTCCATAGTAACTTTCTAGTCATTTATTCAGTTTTCATTCATTTATTTGTTCAATCAGCATCTGTTGACCATTGCTTATTTGTCATACTCTAGGATAAACATTGAAACCATGGTATGAATAAGACATGGTCTTTACATTCAAGTAGCCACATATCCTGAGGCACATCCTTGTTTAAAAAGAAGAAACTGATGTTAAAGACAAGAAAAATGGCAGTAATAACATCTTTCTCTGACATAAACATAACTGAAAAAAACTGTAATATAGACAACTTTGAAAAGAAAAGGAACTTTCTGAAACATTTTAGATTGAGAGCAAACATATGGATTTAAACACAGTGCTTTCTAGAATCCACTCAGGTTGAATGACAAGGGTTTCCCGTGACATTCTTGTAATAGTCTGCTACCAAGTCTGTATACTGATAGTGTTTGGAGCTCACCAAGTAGAGGTGGAGGGCTTTAGGGTGAACAGAGAAAGGGGGAAATTAAAAAACAGAAAGGGAGCAAAACTTTGAGTATCTAGAAATTGGGGCCTCTATCCAACTTGACAATATTATAGCTCAACTTTTATGTTCCCACTCTATACCCCCGTTCATATTTGAACTCATTCTTTCCCTTAGGTTTAAGTATAGTCTACAGCTCCTAAATTTATTTTCTTGGCCTAGTACTCTTATTGGTGTTTCATACTCATATATCCAACTGCCTTGATGCCCCCATCAGGCATCTCATAGGTGCTGACTCAACTGAGGTCCATTTAGATCTTCAATCTCAACCTCTAGTGCCCTTATATCACAATACCATTTACCTATCTACCTGGTTTTCAAGGCAGAAATCTGTTTTTGTTTCTCTTTCTTGATATTTCCCTGTCCAATGTTCACATCTAATCCACTATCAAGTACTGCTCATTTTTGATAGTGGATTAGATGTGAACATTGGACAGGGAAATAAAATTTGTATCTTTTTGTATCTTTTTCCATTGTTCTTCCTCTGAGCAATGACTATGAGACCTCTCTGCTTGGATTCTGGCCATTTTTCAACCATTCTCTATACTGCTATCCAAAGAGATCTCTTTTTTTTTAGTCAGAGCTGATGATATTACTTTGACTTAAAATTCTTGACTCTCGATTCTTCAACAGCTTCCCATTATATTAAAATTCAAAATCCTTAACACGATCTAAAGGATCCTACATGATCTAGCTGTGTGGTCTCTCTCTCCAGACATGTCTTGAGCCAATCTCTCTCTTGTTTGCTTCTCTTCACAATGGATGTCTTTTAAGTCCTTTGGAAGGACAGGCTCTGTACTAACTCTAGAATCTTCACACATGATCTTCCTTCTGCCTGAAATGTTCTTCTCCCACCATTTGCCCTTACATTGCCTTTTAATTATCTTTATATATCTCTTCATAAAATGAAAAGCCTACCTTGAATCCTCCTGTAATATATACTGCATGCTTTATTCAGATCCCTTTTTCAGAGGTGATATAAACTGCTATTGCCTATTGGTTGATATTAGCTATCAACTGCTCATAGTTTCATCTTTCACTGGAAATGGTCATCCACAGAAGGCTATACCATGTCTGAGGCAAGAATAAAAATGTCTGGCTCCCTGCTTCAGTTGAATTCCAAATGTTCACCAAGGACTGACTGCATTGGGTTGGATGATGAACATCTCTTTCTATCCAATACTGTGTTCCTACTTCTTTACAGGTATATCTCCTTAGAACTCTCCCCAATAAACTTTTAGAATGCAATTTTTTTCCCTCAGAGTCTATTTCCAGGAAATCCAACCTATAATAGTATCAAGAATGGTGCTAGGAAGCAACTATAAAGTAAAACATTAGAGCTGGACTGCGAGTGTCTAGGTGACAGTAAGGACACTGTCACTGAATTTAGGAGGGGGGATGGGATACCAGTGGCTCAGTCATTAATCCCCAATTTAATGCAAAATGCAAAAGCTACAAGGCCTCATCAGCTGCATTAAAAAAAAAAAAAGCAAAACACCCTAATTTCACACAGTAAAGGGAAGACAGAACAGAGGAACAGATACATGACTTTATCTTAAGAATAACAGAATTTCAGACAAGGCTGCATTATTAGTCCAGCATAGCTTCTGTGCCCAAGTCACAGCCCAAATAGGAAAAGAGAAGGACCCTAAGATATGGAATGAGGATTTCTAGATAAAGGCCATTGAGAACTCTGAATTCCCAAACTCCCGGAAGCTGTTGGGCCTGCAAAACTGACTCTATACCCTCTTTATTAGAAATTAATGGCTCCCCTTGCATGAAGATTATGGAACAGCCTTACAAGTAAAGCAGTAAAGCAGGTGCCTTACAAGATAATGCTTACCTCTTCAATGATCTACAACCATCTACCATCCTGGCAACCATTTTAAAGCCACATCACTAAAAATACTGTCAAAATCCAGCATAGCCTGAATAGGAATGAGGTGAGTCTGTCAAGGAAGGAGAGGGACTCTTCACTGAAGAAATTCCAGGATCTGGCTGATATATACCAGCAGGAGCAGGGTGAGAGTGTATGGAAGTGGATTCTCAGATATATTGAGGGTAGCAGACATAAATCTGATAAGGAAAAGTTTATTGATATGGGATAAGTTTCTGTAGTATATTTAAAATCCTGTCAAGGACCCCAGGAGACAGTACTAATACATGGCTAAGATAATTCTTGGAAACTTGCAAAAACCGATGGTCTACCTTAAGTGAAGTATAAATACCAGAACTGCAGCAAGTTAGGGGAGGAAGGGTTCAAAAGACTCAGAGAGGTAAACATTCTGGAACGAATGTGCTACCTAAGCCTGGAAAACCTACCAGTTGAATATGTTCCATAGAAGGTTCTGGGGAAAATTCCATTTACTAAATGAGTAAAGGATGCCTGGTGAGAGTAGCACCATAATCATTAAGTTCAGTAGAACAAGTCCTCTATAGATGATGGCTAATGGGAGGAGATTCTGTTAGAAATCTAGGCTTCATAATGGCCATGGGGATGATGGGATGATGGAACAGGAAGCCAGGTGGTAGCTCTTAACTGTTAGAAACAAATCGGGTAGTTTTCACAATGAGGAACACAACGAGGTTGAAGGACAGGGCCACTCCACTAACAGAGAGGCTTGGAGAGGATTAATAAAACATAATACTACTGTAGACAAGACAGGCAGCCAAGAAGGATATTTCTTAATAATACAATGAAAATTGAGGAAAGAAACATGTGAATGGACTTAGGGGAGAGGGCACAGAGTGTGAAGATCTTTGTATTACACGTTAATGCCACTCACCAGCATAAAACCGAGAGAAACTAAGTAGCAAAGTAGAGAGAATGACTAAAATGTAAAGTCAGTTGGTCACGGTCATTGGTCACCCCAGTGCTGGGTCAAAGGGATCATAAATGTAGTTGCCATGATGGCAGAGATCAAGGTTATTCGTGGGCCATCACTCCCCACAACTTTTCTAGATACTCTTCCTGCGGAATGTCTAACTAGCTATCAACAGTTACAAATGCTGAACCTCTGATATGATTCAAGCCTCAAGGAGACCAGCCAACCACCTGGTAGAAAGTTGACTGAATTTAGGGTGCCTGGGTGGCTCATTCATTAAGCATCTGCCTTCGGCTCGGGTCATGATCCCAGGGTCCTGGGATCGAGCCCCACATCAGGCTCCCTGCTCAGCAGGAAGCCTGCTTCTCCCTCTCCCTCTTCCACTCCCCCTGCTTGTGTTCTGTCTCTCGCTGTGTCTCTCTCTCTCTGTCAAATAAATAAATAAAATCTTAAAAGGAAAAAGAAAGTTGATTGAATTGGACTTCTCCCATGTGGAAAGATCCATATGTCAGAAGACATGTTCTGATTATACATATGCTTTTTCTACACACAAGGCCTTGGCCATCCTGAATATCTGAAGACATAGAGAAACATGTATTTATTGACAAAGCATCCCACATGGCTATGCCTCAAACAAAGGGACCAACTTTACAGCAACTGAAGTGTGGCAATGGGCACATGACCACAAGCCATATATAAAACCACCTGGAAATGACTGACCTGATGAATTGCAGAATGGGTCTCTTAAATATGTACCTAATTATATTCATCAATTTGGATTTGAAAGTTGCACCAAGAAAACATCAGGAAAAATAGGTAATCACTATTTTGGCAGGCATCTTGCCAAGAGATCCACCCTGATCTTAAAGCTGCAAAACGAGGATAAATACCTTTTGTGCTCAGGTGCTTCAGTGGGGTATTCCGTTGCTTCTATAACCAGTTTTAAATATAATGAACAAATATAGCAGTCACTGTCTAAGAGTAGCGTGGTAACCAGGGATCCTTTAAGGATAACAATCTCAGTCACTCCACCAGGCCAACCACTGAGCAAGCAAAAGAATTAGGTGAGAATGAGAAAAATCTGGGATATGTAGTAGAGGAGGATGAAGAGTATCAAGTTACTACTAAGAGCTCACGTGCATCAGCAGGGATTGCAGTTGATCCTATAACCCCTTCCTTGTAAGTTGACCAGGAAAGAAGTTCAAGAGGCATCCTGGAGGAGCTGTTCCCAGGTAGGGAAAACATATTAGAAGATGCCAGTGGATCTGTATCGCTTAGTGGTAGCTTACAATCAATTATATGGTACTTCACTTAGATACCCTCTTTAGGACTAACACAACACCCCCACCCGTTGGAAACATGGACTGCCAAGAGCTCTCTGCTATGACCCTTTCTCTGAATTCCCTCAGTTGCAGGAGTAAGTGCCTTGCCATGGTCATCAATTTTTTTCGGGGGGGGGCAACCTGTGGCCAATGAGTGTGTGATGTGAAGATGCCAATCTCTATACCCTTGCCTCGATTTGGTACAGATTTGAATGGCCATCGCAGCAACAAGACTTCCCATAGAGTCAGCTAAGACTTTGGTGCAACCACATTGTGGTCCACCTTCTCCCCCAAGCCAACCCTGTCTGCCCAGGTCTCTACAAGTCTCCTGAGAGCACTCAGCAGTAAGTGCTGAGTCCTTTGTGACGCTCCCCTTCTGGAACCAGGATGTTAAATCTGAAATGTTCCACTATGTGTCATTTAGCCTCTCATCATGTATTTTAGTTTTCTTTCAGAGCAATTAATATCACTGGTAATTATACACTTGTATAAGTATTTCTATCTCAACTACTAACATAATTGAGAACAAGACCATAGTTCTTTTGCTGGTCCCTGTTTCCCTTGGCATGTAGCACATAACTCATACTTATTAAATAGTTCTTAATTTTTTACTGCTTAAACTAGATAACATGATCTATTTTTTTTTCAATTCCTTTCTTAGTAATACACTCACCTTCCTCTCCAATGAGTTCTTTACTCACCGGTAGAGAAAAACCTTAAGCACGAGTAAATGTAGTTGTTTGCCTCCTCCACGATGCTAAATTCTTCTGGAGGAAATAACACCAATTTGCAGATCCTGACATGATCTGTAGCCCCAATTTGCTCCTCAACATAAATTACCTTTCACATTCCCTCAATCAGCTGCTTTCCCTTTGCCACAAACAGCTAATTCAGACTTCTCTAAACTCCTTAAGCACCCCACCCCCAATCTGCTGTATCTTTGCCGAGGACTTCAGCTTCTTCACGCTATATACATTTGCAAAACATTTACACCTATACTTCTGTCTATACCTACTTTCTTGGTGCCAGTACCAACTATGAGTACTTTTGGCCTAAGCTTATTGGCACTGTTTTTACATGTTCCTTTTGGGGAGCACGTATTCTTGCTTTGGCCCTTCACAGACAAGTTCTTTTGTTTACTTGGTTTTGGTTTTGTTTTGTTTTGTTTTTAAGTAGGATCCAGGCCCAGCGTGGAGCCCAATGTGGGGCTTGAACTCATAACCCTGACTGAGATCGAGACCTGAACTGAGATCAAGAGTCAGATGCTTAACTGACAGAGCCACACAGACACCCCCATAGATGAACTTCTTTTTTCCCCCCAGATAAGCTTCTATTTTTTTAAGATTTTTATTTATTTATTAGATAGAGAGAGAGAGAGAGAGAGGTACAGGAGTGGGGGAGGGGCAGAGGGAGAAGGAGAAGCAGACTCCCCACTGAGCTGGAGCCCCAAGCGGGACTTGATCCCAGGACCCTGAGATCAAGACCAGAGCCCAAGTTGGACGCTTAACCAATTGAGCCAGGCGCCCCCAGACAAGCTTCTTAAAAAGTTGTTACATTACTATTTCTGCCTCTACACCTCCAGATGTTTCCCCAGTCAAATTCAGCTTGCTTTGTGGAATCCATCGTTCCACTGAAATTACTCACACCAAGATTGCTGACAATCTCATTGGTGATAAATCCAACAGAATCTCTTCAATCATCAGATTCCAAAGCCTTAAAAAAAAACAAACAAAAAAAAAACACAAAAAACACAACAGTCATCCTGTCTCCTGAAATGCCTCCTTTCTTGGCTTTCACAGCACCTGCTTGTTTTGTATTCCTTCCATCACTGTTCAAATTTGTTGTTAGGCAACTGTGTCAACTCCCTGTCTTCCGGTATGCCCATGTTGGAGTTTTCCTGAGTCCTTGGCTCTCTTTCAGTGTCTTATAATGCTCAAAGGAGAACCCCATTCAGTTCCTTGGCCTCTTCTACTCCATCCAGAACTAGCACAAATCTCTATTTGAGTGTCAATTTCTACTCCATTCCCTGCTCCCCTCAGTGCCACCGCACATTTCCAAACTTGAGTTCATTCTCTTTTCTCACTCCTCCTGCACTGTCATATCAATATTCCATTCACTCAAACAACACAAACCACAAACTTGGGAATCATTCTCAACTATTTTTCACCTTTCCTGCCTGCAATTCACCACACAACTACTGGATAGAGATTTCTGAAATTGCAGCCAATTATGTCAGCCCCTCACTTAAATGCCCTCCTTGATCTACATTACCCCAAGAAAAAGCCCCATTTTGTTTGCCTCGTTTGGCCTTTCAGGTGCTAAACTCCTCTCTCACCAGAAATACTTTATTTTTTTATTATTAAGATTTTATTTTTAAATAATCTCTACACCCAGTGCAGGGCCCGAACTTACAAGCCCAAGATCAAGAGTCAAGTGCTCTACCAACTGAGCCAGCCAGGCACACCAGAAATATTTTGTTTTATTTTTATTTTTTAAGATTTTATTTATTTGAGAGAGAGAGAGAGTGAGAGAGCACAAGCAGGGGGAGGGGCAAAGGAAGAGGGAGAAGCAGACTCCCCGCTGAGCAGGAAGCCCAAAGCAGGGCTCCATCCCAGGACGCTGGTATCATGACCTGAGCTGAAGGCAGACGCTTAACTGACTCAGCCACCCTGGTGCCCCCAGAAATATTTTATTTTTATCATCCCTCTCTATCTTGTCCAGAAAGTTAGGATAATTTCAAAGAATCAATCTGTCTAAATTTAAATTAGTTGTAAAGCATCTGTGTGACATCCATTATGAAGAGAACAAATTTTCTCATCTCATTTTCTTATAATCCATTCGTGTAGGCATAAGAATTAATTGACACCTGACATGTAAAATTCTACAATGGTGCCTGGCCAGTAGGAACCACTCAGCAAATTGTACCTATACTTAATATTATTAATATTATTATTACTAATAGTGGTAGTACTATCTCATTCTAGACATTCAATTTCTTCAGGGAAGGTGCTATGTTAAGCATGTAGTAGATGTTAATTAAAGCGATTATTGTATGGATAAAAAATAAAACTTTTCCTTTATAAAAGAAACCCATGATGCTACCTAATATTTTAATACTTTAAGCTCTGAAATAATTACAAAAATAAGCATATGTCAAAGAAGATCCATAAGTATAAACTGAGATTATAGTAGAAAATATTCTGATACAAATAAATGAGAAGGAATGGTATGACCACCCCAGACACTTCACATAAAGAGGCTTGAGAAGCATTTTCTAAAATATTCAAAAAGAAAATGAGAAGTTATGCCATACATTTATTGTGCCTATGGCAAAGAAGAAAGCAAATTTTGTAAAATAAAGCTCAACTAAAGGATGACTTTCAAACCCTCTTATTTAAACCTTCTGGCACCAAATGAAAACTCAACAACTTGACTTATCAAAGACTGCAATCAATACAGCAAGGCTTAAGAAAGATCGGAATGAACAAGCTGCTCTGCAGACTCTGAAGGTCATTAGAGTTTGACAGAGTCAAAGCCAGCCACACCATATGGTTGCTGAAAAATTCACTCATCAGAGAGAGCCATAAAATTGTAGTATATTTCTAGAGGCATAAAACTCCTACTATTAAGGATAAAAAAAATAACCACTCACAGAGAATTTGCCAGGAAGGAAAGCGAATCAAGATCAGAAATCTTCTAAAATGCCCGTGCAGCGTTTGTGCTGTGTATAACAACGCAGAAGACGGGCGAGGCATCCTAGGGGCCACAGAGATAGAGCAATGCACAGAGAGTCCAGGCTGTGTATGAGTTGTCTTTAGACACCACTGATTCAATATTATCCACTGCTGACACATGCCCACCCTATGGCCTTTTGACCCAGTAGGTGTCCCGATTCAACTGATGCCATGCATTTCTTTCTTTTCCACAAACTTTTTAGAAGGAAGAAAGTATAAATTCTTTTTAATAAAATCATAAATTTTAGGTATCAAAACATATTCCTAAATCAAAATACATCTGACTCTGAATCACTGGTGAGAAATTTGACCTTTCATATTATAGTTCCCCTGGTCCCAAGGATTGTATATAATCCAGAACATTTGAAGAGGGCCTCCTGGGTGTTTAGATTTCATTTTCCATTTGTCAATACACATTGATCAAGTGGGTATGGTCTCCTGAGGGTTAGGACCTCACCAGACTTGGGAGAGGGCATTTTGCCCAAATTTGCAGCTTCAGTGCCCACGACCTGGTCTTCCTAGGAGTGTCTTACGGTTAAAACCTTTTGAGGTTTTGCTGCCCCCTCCAAAGTGGCAAGAATCATGAATTAGTAACTAATCAAAATGCAATTTCACTTTTGTTTCCTTCAGCCCCTTCAAATCTTATTCGATAGGAGACTTCTTCCTCATTCTTGGACAAAAACTGAAGCAGGCCCCTTGATGTTCTGTTAATCTTTATGGAATTGGTCACTTTATCACAAACACTGTCTTATTTCAGTTATTAGCATGTCCAGAACAAGACTTTAGTTAGAACCCTTAACTTGCTTAAACATAAATCTCTAGCCTAGATCAGTTTTAGGCTGGAGACTGCAAAAAGGAGCCAGGAGACTGGGAGTATAAAAACTTCACTATCCTAATATTCAATGTATCTGAAAGCTCTGACAACATTTTCAATGAATGGTAAATCTTTGGCACTATTGTAACATTCCCCAGACATACTATGTGCATTCAAAAGGAAATTTCAAAACTTACTGAGGACGAATGTAACAAAATCAATAATCACAATTACCAATCTATGGCTACTCCCAGAGATAATCTGACATCATCATCTCTAAGGTATTTTTTTTTCTTCTTGTTCCTTTCCTCCTCTTTCTCTAATATCTGATATCAAGTGATTGTATCTGAGCCTTATTTATATAAAGCAATGAAAAATCACAAAAGAGGATTCTCATTGCCATTGGTGGACCATTTATTTTTCAATTCACAAAACAGGAAGATAAGGACCATTCAGGAACATTTGCCCAGGGTCTCAGAGTTGAAACTTGATACCTGCATCTTAACAGGAATTTGGAATTGAAACAAGTATTGGAATAAGGAAGTATATAAAAAATGACTATGCTGTCAATTACTTGAGGCTTCAGATAAAATGCAAAGTTGTAAACCAGCAAGCACAAAAGCTCAGATGGAAGAGGAACTCCACTATACATGAGAGTATTGTTTTGCTGTCTTATACATAAATTGTTATAAGGAGAAAGAAAGAAATATTTCAACTTCCAAATGGACAACTAATCATGGCACTTACTTCCCTCAAACATGATGAACATTCATCTAGTTCAATTCAAAATTATTTTTCTTATGCTTCATTGTTCTAGGTTGTCATAGAATTTTTCTCTCTCTATATAGAGAGAGTTCATTAATGGTAAGAAGGTAATTCTGCTGATCAGTCAGATTGGCAGTATTGGAGGGAAAGTGGTTCACTATAAATGTGTTGGACAGATGGTATTTTCTGATAACAGGTAATATAAGGGAGGTCATGATAGTGTTCTCATCCTTTACAATAATTGGAGTGTGTTTGGGGTGTCTTCACTGACACATTTTCAAATAGGATGAACAACTTATGAACTCATTTAAAGTTTTGGAATTAAGATGAGGAACAAACATGACAGGAATTCACATTTTAAAAATGATGGAAAGAGCTGAGGATGTTTTTTCTGGAGAATGTGTTCAACTGGACAGGCAGGCTGAGGAACTTGACTACTATCTTTATGTGTTTTGAAACTGCCATATAGACAGGAGACATGTGAGAAACAGGAGATAAATGTTTCTCTAAGACCAGAGAAAAATGAGCAAAAGGTAGAGGGAGAGCATGTTTGGATCAAAGATAAAATGGGGTATCTCAGGAGGAAAAGCATTCTCTGCCGTCAGAGGTGTTTTGATACAAGATGTTAGTCATGCATAGGATAGAATTTCCCTTGGGTCATTTTTTGTGGGTTCATGAATTCTGGTCCATCACCTTTTACCACATTGGACTCAGGGAACAATACTCAAATGGGTTAAAGAGGCAAATGTTTCAGGATACCTGTTAGCTCTCTATCCGAAGTAGGTCTTATATTGCCTCCTATTATTGAGACTTAGACTGAAAAGAGAAAGAATTCAGAATCACAAAACATTTTTGTGTCTTAGACCTTGCAAAATGGATAGCTTCCTTGACTGGCCTCTAAATTAATTCTACAGAATCCTGTATTTCTTTGTTGAATTAATCCATACTACCCATTTTTTGTTTTCAACTATGAAACTATTCTTTATGGGTTTCATAACTTAAAAATTCATGTGATACACTGACAGACCAAAAGAAACCCCACTTTTCCCTTTCAACATTTATACTGTTGTGATTTATGAACCTCTCTTTTTTTTTTGGTTTTCCGTCTTACATTTTTTTAAGCTGTAGGTGGAAGGATAGAAATCCGTTCTTTGAACTATACTGTATATAAGTATCTGAACTGAAGTACAATAACAGGTCTGTTGTGTATCACACAGTAGAACCAGTAAGATAAATAATGTAGCTGCATAAAAATACCTTATTATTCATGTTATAAACACTTTTGATTTTACCTAAACACAGCCAAGTACAGAGTAGCCATATTACCTTGGTGTTTTGCATAGCAATCATGAAGCATGTAAATTGTATGGGTATTTATTTTCAATATTTTTGTGATCATTAAATGAAGGTTAGAGTTAGTTCATCTTTAAATTCAGAATACTATTCTATACATATGGAGCTATAATATTTTTTCCCATATGGTGTCATATTTATTTCCACAAAGGAAATGTGATGACAGAAATTTAAAAAAAAAAGATTCCAAAAAAATGTATTAAAACAACAGTAGATTTCCCATTAAGCAAAGAATTCAGTACCTCATTTTTCAGCCAGTTGAAGGAGCGCCGAGAATGTACTGGCGTTGGAAAAGATACTTCTTTTCAGCCAGAACTCTTCAGAGAAGTTCAATAAGAATAATTTCCATTCAGGAATTCCATCTTTCATATGCCAGGTGTCAGGACTGTCAACTCTTTGGACTGTTTAGTCTTATCAAACCTAATAAAACAATCGTACATAACCGCTAGGAAACATTTTGTTGCTCTTTTCCATGCAGCGGCACTTTTAAGTTCAACTTGGTTTACTAAAAACCAGTTTTGCGTTTTTGAACATCTTGTTCAGATTTCGAAAGAAGATTTTTCTTGAAAGTATGTCAATATAAAAAGTTATTCAAATATACACATAAAACAAGAGTGATATTCAAATGCTTACATACTGAATGTAAACCATGAGTCATGAAGCTGAAATGGTATTCTTTCTGGGGGAAAAAATCAGTGGTGGGAACCTTGCAGCTTTATCTCACTGACAGTTCATAGGGAGTCCGGTGGTGCTGGCTGGGTGTTGCTTTGTAACAAACATTTGAAGTTTAGTAGAGAAAGGGGCTGTGCAGATTATCTCCTTACACCAGGATTCAGTTAGCTGATAGGCTGGCTTCCCTTAGAGAGCTTCGAGTTGAAGATATCCTTCTTTCCTTAGTCTCCATAGTTTATAGTTCTATAGAAGGAATGGAATGGAGAGAATTTCTCAACTCAAATAATTTAAGTGTCACCTACAATTAATATTACTTGAAGCGATTCCTTAGCTTAGTAACATTTAAATAATATTTCTTTTAATTTCTCCATCAATATATTGGTAAATAAGGAATCAATTTATTTTCAAAGGGGGCTGATGTAGTTGTTAAGTGTCTCTAACACAGAGTAAAGTGTGATATAGATTGCATTTTTTCTTCTCTTGGTCAAATTTCCCCTGATTTAGGAGAGAATAATAGTAATCACTCCTTTACAGAGCTATCCTGGAATTTTTGTGGATGATCTTAGCATTTCCTGGATGGCATTTATATATATATATATATATATATATATATAGTGAATATGTATATATTGACCAAGTACCAGATTATGGGCTAAGTGCTTTCAGGCATACTGTCTCATCTAACAGTGTTGATTGTTCCTGAGGTCCTCAACAAGTCCTGCCTTTAGTTAAGAGGAAGTCTAAAGCATGACTTGTTTTCAAATCACTGGGTCCACTAGATCTTTTCTGACCATAAATTATAGGTCAAAATTCAAAGATTCTGTCTTAGGTTTAAGACCAAGTCCTTGACCTCTATAGTAGTTTTAGTTAGGTGGGTGCATGTTTATTTGGCTGTGTCTGAGTCCTCTTCTCTTGGTACTGACCTGATACTTCAGTTCCTTCAAGAATATTTGGTCCTGTTTACATTAACCATGTTTCTTCAGAGAATAGGGTCTGGTCCTAATACTTGCCAATACATGGCAAGTAGTGCTGACCTCCATAATATTTATCCATCAATCTGTTATAGCCTCTATGATAACAACCATCACTTTGGAATTAAAACCAGTAACTAGTGGAATAGAAATGCTCATGACTCTCTATATTCTCAAAGTAGTATGATGCATTTGAACATCAGCTATTCTTTTTTTTTTTCCTATGTAGCACTTTCAAAAAGTTGAAGATCACTGATTTTGGAAATTATTAAGGTAATGCAGAAATACAATTTATTATTTTGACTCCTGAACATGTATAAAATTCTCAAAGCCAGAGTGCCCATTTCATTACTGTATCCCATGCAACCAAACAGGGACCTGGCCTAGATGCCTCTGTCCTACCTTGAACAGGCAAGTCTCATTACAATATTCTAGTTCTTTCCAGTCTGTTTCCAGAGCTTGATTCTAGCATCTGAGAGATTCCCTTTAGTGATTTAGAAGGATTGAAAAAAAAAAAAAGTTTAAATGAGATTAGCAGTTGCACAAGTTGGTGGCAGAACAGAACAAACAGTTAACAAGGAAATTGAAGGAAAGGGAGAAGAAAGAAGGCATGACTCATTACCTCCAAAAAGCATTAAATACATAGAATAAATCAATGTGACTTAGTGATAGTATAGTATCACATTTAACAAAGAATATTTGGTTAAAAATAGATATTTTAGAGAAAAAGTATATGACCTGAATTATTTTCTTCAAGATTACTTAATATACTTAAATTACAGCTTTTCCCCACACCAGTTCCCAAGGCAATTGATGTTCCCATGGCTGATGCTGCATGGTCATACCTTATATCCATCAAATGTAGAATTTTCTCCCCTATAGTCAAAAAAGCAGAGAAGAGAGGACAACATAATTCAGATTACTTTGGTCCTTCTGTAATTTCTCTTTAAATTTGTACATTTATAAATTTACAAAAATTCAAAATTTGGCACATCCAGTCTTCTCTGTAGTAAATGTCAAAGTAAAAAACAAAGCATTATGGATAATCATAATGAAATAAAATATGGAGTGAATATTAACTAAATATGAAAGTTAATCTCTATTCTGCTAAACAAGTAAAATTTGAAAAATATGAATTATCCATAAGAACAAATCACTTTAGTAATACAGAAGAAAATAATTTATTAGGCAAGAAAAATCTTTCTGTACTTTTTTAGAGACCACATTTGGTCCACTTTGGTAATAGATACTATATCCTCCTAGTCACCAAATATTATGATCATTTAGTAGATGCAACAGGAATTATATTTGGTATGTACCAAAATTTAATAAATTAATACATGAAAGGTCCATAAAACAATTTCTAAGCAGTAATTTTTATACGGTGATGTATACAAATTCTTGTAACTTACAAAGTTCAGCGTTATATCTACCTTTCTTGAATATTCTTGAAATTCAATGTATTTATTGGATTTTATAAGAATATTAAAAGTAAAATCCAGTAATTACAGGATTTCAAAACTATAAAGAGAAGCATTTTTTAGCAAATGTATTTTATGTATTTATGTATTGCTAAATACATAATAAACTATTTAATATAACTATTAAATAGTTAATATGGAATTGAAAGCATTTCTCCAGAACAGAGCAAGAAGTGGTTAATATCAATAAATTTCTTAGCAACATGTTTTCATGGGATCTCAGTTTTACCTATACTTTTATCTCATGTCTAAAATCTCCAGCTTTACACGGATTCATTTTAGTTGAAGTCTTCATATGGAGATTGAAATGTGGCTATGTGAGAGTGTATGTATGAATCACCTTCTAAAACGGGTGTTGTTAACGTGATTTCTTTTTCTATATTTATTTTACCCATACCTCTACTCTTCTATCTTATTTTTAAGACATATTTTCCTTCAAACTTTGACCTGCATGTCCTGTGGTAGTTCTCCCTATTTCCTGACACTTCCAAACGCAAAACTCTTTCACTCATTACACCTAGTGGGGGTCGTGGTTTCTTGTCATAAGAAGGTGTGCTATGAAATTCAATCTATTGCCACTCAACATAACATCTTTCTAATCTCTGGTGATGGTCAGAGGTCAAGGTGGCATATAATACTGTCACACACATCACAGTGAAACACAAGGGATGACTATTCATATTTCAATGCATACAAAGATGACTGCCAGTGTCTGACTACACATGACCACACAGTTAGTGTATGTGAGAATCATCAAATCTTCCATCTCTTTCAGCTAACGTACCTCTAGTAAATTATTTTCCAGGTGTCATTTTAAAGTACCTTTATGATTTAAACATAAAACTTTGAAGGAAATATAAATGTAACTCATGACAATTCACAATAGTAACCAGAAAATATTTTCAGCAAGTTGGAAACTATATTTTATTAAAAGTTCACAAAAAGATAGCAGTTGAGTAATCTTTTCAAAATTAGTGTTGAATTATTTTAAAGTGTTTAAAATTATTTTCCTCCTTATTTCTAAATTTCTCATGTCACCTATACAGAATCACACTTAAAGATTCAGAAACATTCCATAAATATATCTTATTTATATATATTATATAACTACACATGCGATAAATGTGTAAATATATATACATATGTATATATCTGTATATACATATATACTTTGGAGAATATTTTTTTCTGTGTACTACTCTGTTCTGCTTGGACTTTCAATTCGAAAAGTTTTGAATAAGAGTCTATGTTTTGAATAAGATTATAAGTAGTTTATTTGTTAGAATCTAACAAAATATGCATTTTCTCTATGTACAGTCTCCCTAATAATTTTCATTTTTTTAGCTAGCTTCTCATCTATAAACGATAATCCCAGATGGAATTCCATTGTTTCAGAATTGATGCCACTCACCTTCTTTTAGGAAAAGATTGTATTTAATAGGAAGTCTGGGCAGTGTTTTTCTGCAAGACAGGAGAGAGGGTGTAGCTTGAGGAACAATATTAGGCCTTGTATTTGAATTGTTCTTCTATGAATTACTTCCTAAAATCTGATGTAAGCAAATAATTCTTCCAAGTCTTTAAGAACTGCTTTACAAAAGGAAGTATCTCAACAATTTGCTGAAAATATTTGCATCTGGTGGCTCAGGAAGTGAGGACCTGAAGTGATTATTATCTCTTTTTCCTTAAAGAAACCTGTCATAGTTGTTGTGTCATCCAACATGGGCGTGTAGCTGGGCTGAGAAACACTAACACATGCTTGAAAAGAAACATCGTTTTCTCC
The DNA here is from genome assembly GCF_003265705.2 of Callorhinus ursinus. Taxonomy (NCBI): domain Eukaryota; kingdom Metazoa; phylum Chordata; class Mammalia; order Carnivora; family Otariidae; genus Callorhinus; species Callorhinus ursinus. The sequence continues at coordinate 32,939,487 of NW_027397074.1, forward strand.
CTCCTACAATATATATTTTTTAATGAATTAAATGTAAAGGTCATTGGGAGTAGGAAAAGATCTTTATTTTATTTATTATGGTCATCTCAGTGCCTAGATCAGGACCTGACACAGATGCTTGATAAATATTTACTAGATAAACAAATGAAAGCTGTTTATGGTCTCAGCTGCTGACGGGCACTCTGTGAGGAAATGAAAGGACCCTGAGCTCTCTCCTGGATTACTGCATCATCCTAGCTAAGAAAGGCCTTAAGGACATCTCAGGATCAGTTTACTCTTCCAGGTGATAAGGTTTAAGAACTGCCTAGATTGGTAACTGGGAAACACAAATATGGACATAAAAGCTACGTAAAAATTAGAAGCAAAAAAAAAAAAAAAAAAAAGACAGACACAAGACAGAGCCAGGCAAGAGATGTTGTATTATAGTCCAGATTATCACTAGCATCTGGCTAAATAAAAGAGATGGCCTAGGTATCTAGATCTCTTTCAAGTACTATAGTCTATCATTATATGACCATTTTGTCAACAATACACACTAAGTTTACTTATATCCTTATATTCACAGATTGTTTTCATACTAACAATAAACAGACCTGGATGGGATATATTTGGAACTCCCTCAGGTCATACAGGAATGTAAAAACTAAAGGGTCTTACCATCTTCCTTAGGTCTGCTTTTGGCATTTCTTTCTCCTGAATAGATAACACTTATTTCAGGTTTACTTTAACACTCTTTTTGTGAATTCTCCATCATTTGAGATTCTGCAAGGTATTAAGTTTTTTAAAGTTCTTATTAACTCATTTTCAAGGAACAGACTTTGTGGTTATAGGAGGAATAAACATATGAAAAGATGTTCAAGATCACTAATCATTAATCATAAACACAAATTAAAACCATAATGAGACATCATTACACATCTATTAGAATGTCTAAAATCAAAACAACTAGCAATACCAAAAAGTGGCGAGAATGCTGAGCTGCTAAAATTCTCAAACCCTGCTCGCAGGCTTACAAAGTGCCTCAGCCATTTCCAAACTGGAGAAGACTTCGATAGTTTCTTTTAAATTCAACATACACCTATATGACCAAGCAACCCCACTCCTAGATATCTACCTAGAATAAATAAAAAGAATGTTAATGAACAAATTTAAAAGTACTAAGAGAAAATGGAAGACTATCATTAGAACACTATAGTAAAAATTACCACAGACAAGATCCACAGATAGATAGTAAGATGGGTGGCCAAGAGTTTAAGCTGAAAGAAGATATTTGCCTATTATTCCTCCACAATATTTAGTGATTACAACAGGAAAAAAAATTAGTACATTTAGAATGGAAAACTTTAGCAGACATAGCTTAGTGATTAAGTTTAACATCACCAGTCATATACATCAACCCCATGTACCCCCTGATAAGATGTGCTGACAAAGACACTTCACTTCTGTGATATTCTTTTCATTAATTGACAACTTCAATCTATTTGTGAGAAAACATTAGACAAACCTAAGTTGAAGGACCTTCTACCAAATAGCTGAAAAGTACTCTTCAAATGTGTCAAGGTCATAAAAGACAAGAAAAGACTGAGGACTCATAGATTAGAGGAGATTGCATAGGCATGCCCGTGCAATGTGGAATCCTGGATTAGATCTGGAACAGAAAAAGAACATTAATGAAAGAATTGGTAAAATGTGAATCAGGCCTGTACTCTGGTTAATAAAATTGTACCAAGGTTGATTTCTTAGTTTTTGATAAATGTTTTGTAGTTACATAAGATGTTAACATAAGAGGAAGCTGGGTGAAGGGTAAATGAACCCTCTTTACCATTTTTTGCAATTATTTTATAAGTATAAAATTATCTCAATATTAAAAAATCAAACTTCTTGATCATTTAATCAGTAGTAGGTTACCAGTGCTATTCATTCCATGTTGCCATTTTAAGAGTTTTTATTATTTAGGGCATTTCCTAATTTTCCTCTATATGTTTTTCTGGGATCATAGAGAAAACATGGAAATATCTCAGAACATCATGGATATAATTTTTAATAGTTAAGATCGACTAAACTGTCATCTCGAACAGGCACCAAAGAGTCAGTGGCTGAAAAACTACAGTTTATTTCTCTACCCAAAAAATCTTCCATGGTATCAGACAACTTTGGTCCACAGGGCGATTCAGAGATCCAGGTTTCATAGCTATATTTTTCTACCATCCTTTAAGGTGCCTTCTTCATGTGTGACATATCACCACATCCAAGTTAGAACTGGTGGGCAGTAAAAAAACAAAAAACAAAACAAAACAAAAAAACTCAGGAAGCACAACCTGTTATTAAGAAATTGTCCTGAAAGTGGCACATGTCACTTTCACTCACATAAACTAAGACATCTGGCCACATCTAACCATAAGGAAGTCTGGGAACTGTACCAACTACAACTCTATTGCTGTGGAAGAAGAGAAGAAAGGATTTGCTGGTTGGCCACCAATCTTTATATAAGAATAGTCTTTTTAAGAGATTTCCAATTTAATGATTGTTTATAATATTGAAGAACTTCATACCTAGAAAATAATCTTTAAGAAATATGGATGGGGCGCCTGGGTGGCTCAGTTGTTAAGCATCTGCCTTCACCTCAGATCATGATCCCAGGGTCCTGGAATCGAGCCCCACATCAGGCTCCCTGCTTGGCGGGAAGCCTGCTTCTCCCTCTGACCCTCCTCCTGCTTGTGTTCCCTCTTTCTCTGTGTGTGTGTGTCTCTCTCTGTCAAATAAACAAATAAATCTTTTTAAAAAAATAAGAAATATGGGTCATGTTATACATATTGATAATAACTGACATTTAAATAGTAGGTTATACTTTACAAATGACTTTCCTGTAGAACATCACATTTAATTCTGTGAAACAAGTAACCCCAATTTACATAAGAAGAAATTAAAGCAGAGAGAGAAAATATCTAATGATAGTGCAAGGGTACAATTTTAGATTTTCAGACTCAACATGGGCATTTTCTTTATAGATTGTTTATGGCTACCCTCAGTTTAATTGTCAAGAATGGTTTAAAAATTGGAAAATAAAATCTCACTTCAATACTATTAAAATCACATTGTTAGAAAATTGTATACTGTTTTCAGAGAATTAGGAGTTGAAGAATGAGTCAACCTCTCCTTCTGAACATGACTTAACCATATTTGTTCAGTTTTTAATGACTGAATGTTTCATTTAGACCAAAGAACCACCAATTCCAGGCCCTGGGTAAAAGCCAGACCTCGAAGTCTCCTATTATTCCAAGAGTACATTTCCAAATATTTTATTTCCTTAATTTGTCTCATGTGCTAGTTTTGTCCCAGGCAGGTCTCATTCAACTCCAAGTTCAAACAAGAGCCTTCAGTCTCACAATCTCTCATCTCTCCCCCAATTTGTTTTGGCTGATCGCCTCCCACTGTGACCACACTATTTCTCTCACTTGCACAGTTGATGCCATATGTCATTGCTGTTTGCAAGGGAGTACTTGAAAGGGTAGGTTCATTTGTAGGGAGCAGGGTTGAAGGACAGAACTCACAATGAGGAACTCCATAATCCATGACATTCCATTACTGACTCCCTGACTGTGGAGTGATAACATAAACCCCCTACACATCACAAGATCTTAAGTAAGCATCCTGGTCCTTCCCTCCTATCCATACAAAATTGGTGTCAACTTTGTAACAAAGCTGCCAGAATGCTAATCTGATTTTTCACCAATGGATGTTTAGGCGACTGAATGGGAGCGCTCATGTGTGACTTTGTTCTACTAAGAGTTAAAGCAATCCAGAGACTTTAGCCTAAAGTCTTGGTATCATTTCTTAAGAAGACTATTCTTGCCTGGAAAACTGCTGGAGAGGTAAAGGGTCTCAGTGACATTCCAAAAGAAATAACAATGGGGCATACTAAGACTGGAGAAGAAAAAACTGCCATTTGAAGAGTTGTCTCCAAATATCTCACGGGCAACCCTGAATTCAGCAATCTTCAATGAGGCATTATTTTGCATTACCTAGCAGGGAAAACCAGACTTTGATAATTATTAGGAATCATATAGCAGCTCAGCATGAAGAAATATAGGTGTAAACATAAGAAGTGGCTAAGAAAAGAATGGGTATCTCTGCAAGCGAGCTCGTTTCTCATCCCTTGGAAGGCTTCAAGCAGGAGAGCAGCAGTCTGAGAGATTGTGGTTGAGAGTAAATGCTGAGTCACACTGCCTGAGGCTGCAATCTTGGACATACTGTTCTTTAGTTTTCTTTCAATGTAAGTGGAATAATAATACCACCTATTTTATTTATTTATTTTTTTAAGATTTTATTTATTTATTTGAGAGAGAGAATGAGAGAGAGAGAACACATGAGAGGGCGGAAGGTCAGAGGGAGAAGCAGACTCCCCGCTGAGCAGGGAGCCTGATGCGGGACTCGATCCCGGGACTCCAGGATATGACCTGAGCTGAAGGCAGTTGCTCAACCGACTGAGCCACCCAGGCGCCCCTAATACCACCTATTTTATACTGGTTTATGGTAATTACTTTAAACACAAAACACTGAGATGAATTTTTAGCACAAGTTAAATACTCAATAATGCTCAATATGCTCAATAAATGTCCGTAAATATTTTTGAAAAGGCAGAGCTGGAGAAAAATCTGATGCAAACGGGGAAAAGAAATTAAAAAAAAAAATACAGGGGATTGAAGAACTGCACTGAGGGTTATAACAGACCTGTAAGCTCCCTTTAAGACTCTCTATGGTTTGCTCTCTCTATTATCATTATTCAATTGCAAAGTATTACAAGGAAGACACTGTTCTAAGAGTATACCAATCTGAAGCTAGGGAACATGAAGTAGTGCACCATTTTACAACCAATGAGCCATGGCTTATTAGTGGGCTATGACTGCATTACAGATAGAGTTGTAAGAGATAATACAATTTAAATAAATTTCATAGCCACTTAAAAAATACATCAGTTAAAATTATTGCAGGTAGCCATTTCAAGCATTAAGTGATACAAAAAATGTTATGTCGATTTAGCAAGTTTAAGTTACTCATCAAAAGTTTCAACTTTTGAAAACATCAATTTAGACTTTGTGCTTTCATGTTTTCTATTACTATTAAATAACATAAAGAAAATATATTAGTGTTTCTCACCACTTCCAGGTAATGTATGCCGATTAAAGATAATGATTTTCTACATGTGTCATGATGTTAAAGTATTTGAAAGGTACTAGATTCTATGCTTTTTCTGATCTTTCATGGTATCAGCTGTGACCTCCTGTTGGGCAGAAAGAATTTACCCAATAGGTGGAAATATTCCAAAATGCAAGTTTCTTCTTCTGTTCTTATAACTCAATGATAGTCAACTCCACACAAACATATATCTATGTATAACTGAGGATCAATTTTTAAGTGAGTTATTGTGCTTTACTAAATGTAATTTTGTAAATGAAAATTGATGCGTCCCTGGTATTTACTGTGGGTTTTTTTCTGCTATGAAGTCTGGATCCCAGACAACATTTAGCAGTACTGCAAACCTGCTGTTATGTGGTACTCACATACATCATTAGAAATTTGTCAGTGTTTAAGAAGGCAGAGCATCATCTGTGTTAGTCTTGAGTTGGATATATTTTTCAATTGCTTTTCTTGCTTTTTAATAAATTATGTTTTTAAACCACCCTGAATACATTTTGCTTTGACTGTGACTTTTGTTTTAATCATAAATATTTATTTCCCCTACCAATATGGTTAAGTGTAAGTAGGAGGTTTAAGGGGATTTTGAGCACCTGAATGTATTATCATCAAAATAATTTGGGAGCCAATAGTAAATTGAAAGAACACTGAAATTTGAGTCAGAATAACTGACTCTTTAAGTACATTAGGCAATTTAAGTAGCCCACATTGGATTTATTTTCCTAATAGAAAAAGAGAATAATATCCTTATTATCAATCTGTTGTAAACAAAGAGAGAAATGAAGAATTATATACTGTAGAAGCTTGGCGATGTGAGTTGTATCTATGTCCAAATGTTTTTAATGATCACTTTAGTCTTAATACTATACCTGGATTCAAAACAGAGCTACCAAACAGAAGCTATGGTAAAAAAAATCTCCAATAAAAATACATGACATGGAACAGCTCTCTTTGAATAATTTCCTCCCAGAATATCCACTGACAATTGGGTAGTTGTGATGCAGGCATTTATTTATAAATACATTCAGGCAAAAGGTATAATGACTGGAGAGCTGCAGCGTGGCTGAGAAAGTTTGTTTAATCATTTTAACAGTCATCTTGGGTTTACTGCTGAATTTATTTGATTAACTGCAGAAGTCTGTTAAGATAAATGTAAATAAAATCTAATGGAATGAGTCAAAGCCAAAGGGGAAAAAAAGTGAATGAAAGGCAAATAACACATCAATTATGAAAAGGGAAGGCATGAAAATTAATTCCTGGATACATATCTTACATTATGATTGGCAGAACACTTTAATACTCAACATGAAACCACAGAGATGATCAGAAATTAAAAAAACACTTAGCAGGCATTGATGGATATAAACTTAGACACAGGTGTACAATGAATATAGTCCCAAAACTGAAAACAGTAGAACTAAAGTCACAGCATAGGCATGGTTATTTTAGATACTGTCAGAAAACTGGATGGGTTGACAGATGCAGTGAATATTTATGACCAAAACATTAGCACCCTTATTGGACACAATATTCCTGGAACTTGGAGGCAGAGATCAATGAATTCTGTGAGAATGGTAAAGACTTTGGGTTACTTGATTAGATTCAGAAGCAACATAGATAAGGTCTTCCACAGCAAACTTGTGGATTTTATTCCTCGCTAAATAGTACCCATCAACCCTCTCAAATGAAGTAAAAAAGAGGAAAAGCAACATTATGTGACTGGCAGCTTCAACTATGCCAAGGAACATTTATTATTCTTTCTTCCTAGGACTGTTCCTTCTGGTGGGCGCTAGCATGGCCACACAGGCAGATCTGTCAGGAAGAGTACATAGTTAAGGGAAAATTTCTAAGACTACTTGGAGGGGGCTGATTTTCTATTGTTAAAGAAAACTAGAAAGAAAAGAGAAAAAAAGAAAAGGAAAAGAAAACAAAGACAGGAAAGAAAGAAGGAGGGAGGGAGGGAGGAAGGAAGGAAGGAAGAAAAGTCTCTATCTTTAAAAAGTCTCTATCATTAACTTCAGTTTACCTATTCGTAGGAAAGTCAAGCTGCTTGACTTTTTCTTGAGATAGAGAATAGTCTGAAATTATATGTACAGTAAGGTTGCAAAATAAAGCAGAAAAAAGTATAGGACCACTGATTACAGAAAAATAATTTCATTTTATCTCCTATAGTCATTGTACACACTGTCTAAAAAGAGCAAGATCCATCACATGGTGTCAAATAAGTAAAAAAGAATCCATTATGTCCAAAGGATCCCAAAGATCATGTATGATGCTTACATGGGCCCCTTGTGCTTTGGAATATATGCTAAATCACAGCCTGGTAGCTGATGAATTGGCAATTTTTGTTGGGTTAACCAGAAATCTAAAACTGCAACTCAAAGAGGTTTCCAATATTCTGTTTAAAAATATTTTTAAAATTTAAAGAAAAAAATCCCAATATTTTAACCATAAATAGGTTTCTTGTGGAGGAAAAATTTGGTAGAGAATCAATGTTTTCAAAGCTATGGGGCTGGATGCCATGTTGAGATTTCAACTTCTTTTCTCTTTTCCTTGTCAAACAGGTAAACTGCTCTACATGTGATCATTCCAGGAAACACATGAGACAGGGCAGAAAAGAGGAAGGAGCCACAAGGATCTGTGGACATTTTCCCCCAATTTTTAAGCTCCTAGGAGAACCTAGAGGATTTTATGATAAAACCAAAGCTTCCTTGGCTTCATGGGCATAAGTTTCTGACCATAAAGGCAGAAGGATTATCCCTAGACTAGGAAGATATGCCTCAAGGCTATGAAGAAGAGATAGATCAAACCACATCTTGTCTTTTAGCAGTTCTTCTGTGGAGCTGACAAAATCTTAAAAAAAAAAAAAATGAATGAATGAATGGCTGGGTTAGTCAATTGGGCACATGCACTTGGAAGGTGTGCAGAAGGGTTCTGTCTGCCAAGCACATGTGGTAAACAACAGAGAACAGCTGAACTTGAGGAGCCTGTCAGCCCTCTACAATAGTCTTCAGAAAAGCAAACCACAGGAACCAAAGACCACAGTCTACATCTAAAATGACTAACATGTCCCAGGTTACCTAGGATTTCTGCAGTTTTAGCATAGAAACTCCATGTCTGGGAAACCCTTCAGTTCTGAGCAAACCAAGACATTTGCCATCCCCCAAGCCTCCCTCCGCACTGCACACAATGTTTGAGTACACAGAACAAGTCTAATATGGATATTTCAAGAAGAACTCAACTTTCCACCTGTTCTAGGGAATGGGGATTAAGAGTCAGAATTCAAAAGGAAATATGGAAAATAAAGTTCTCTTTTTTTCTTTACAACAAAGCTTATGAAAGAAACTGATATCTGTAATATTTGAATACCATCGTAAAAAGAAAGAATGTTAACAGTTTTCTAAGCAAAAATCATTAGCCTCAAATTCTATACTGAGCTAAATCATTGTGTAGAACATCAAAGAAAGAGTCTCATCTTTGCAAAATTCAGAAAGTATAACAGCATTCTTGAAAGAGATGCTTAAAGGATTATTAGTTGATTTAGAGGTGAATCAAAGGAAAAACTCAAGAATGAGAAAACAAACCGTATAATAAGAAATCATATGGAAGCTCAAAGAACAGTTAAAATTAAATCTAAATAATGTTTGTTAAAATATTAGTACAGTTAAATGTTAAAAAGTTGATGTTTCCTCAAAGAAGATACTCAACACAAGAACAATTATTCAAAGACACACAGATGACAGACACATGAAAAGATGCTCAACATAACTAATCATCAAGGAAATGCAAATCAAAACCACAATGAGATATCACTCACACCTGCCAGAATGGCTAGAGTTAAAAAGACAAGAAATAACAAGTGTGGCGAGGATGTGAAGAAAAAGATACTCTCATGTACAGTTGGTGGGAATGTAAAATGGTGCAGCTACTGCGGAAAACAGCATGGAGGTTCCTCAAATAATTAAAAATAGAGACACCATATAATCTGGTAATTCTACTACTGGGTATTTACCCAAAGAGAACAAATATACAATTTGAAAAACATATATACACCCTTATGTTTACTGCAGTATTATTTATAATAGCCAAAATATGGAAGCGATCCAAGTGTCCAATGATACATGAATAGATAAAAAAAGATGTGATACACACACACACATACACATACACAGAGGAAATTATTCAGCCATAAAAAGAATGAGATCTTGCCATGGATGGACCTAGAGGGTCTTATGCTAAACAAAATAAGTCTGACTGAGAAAGATAAATGATTTTACTTATATGTGGGATCTTAAAAACTAAACAAAGAAACCAACCAACAAACAAAAAATCAGACTCTTAAATACAGGGAAAAAATTAATGGCTGCTGGGGCAGGGAGGAATTTGATGGGAGGATGGGCAAAATGGATGAAAGAATGGGAGATGTAGGCTTCCATTTATGGAATGAATAAGTTATGGGGATAAAAGGTACAGTATAGGGAATATAGTCAATGGTATTGTAATAGCATCGTCTACTGACAGATGATAGCTACATTTGTGATGAGTAGCATAATGTATAGACTTGTCAAATCACCATACAGTATACCTAAACCTAATTTAATGCTGTGTGTTAAGTACACTTCAACAGTAATAATAATAATAATAATAATAAGTAATACTTCAAAGGTAATCTTCATCATGTGGATCTATACTTACAAATTGTACAAAGATGGGAAAGTAAGATTCTCAGTTTTTAAATTTACCTAAAAAAAGCTTAAAGTGATTTGTTAATGCATTTGATTTTATAATAATATATAAAGTAAAATAAGTGTCTAGAAACCATCACAGACTTTTTTTAAATGAAAGAAAAAGAAAGCAAAGGACAAAATAAAAGACATAAGAAGGTAGTTTAAATATAATACATAAGACAATTACTAAAGTAGGTCTAGTCATATTGCTTATGATGATAAAGGCTAATAAGTTCAACCACTTAAATTATAAAACTTCTCATTTGCATTTTTAAAAAATAATTTAACATATGCTGTTTTAAGAAAAATGCCTAACTTCAAAGATAGCTTTGGGCCATCCAATATTGCCATCTCCTGAAACCCCACTGTTACATCAGGAAAGACATTATTTTATTTTTTTAATTTTTTTAAAGATTTTATTTGTTTGACAGAGAGAGACAGAGAGAGCAGGAGCACAAGCAGGGGGAGTGGGAGAGGGAGAAGCAGGCTTCTCGCCGAGCAGGGAGCCCAATGCAGGGCTCTATGCGGGGCTTGATCCCAGGACCCTGAGATCATGACCTGAGCCGAAGGCAGACGCTTAATGACTGAGCCACCCAGGTGCCCCAAGAAAGACATTATTTTAAAAGACAAAAACCCACAAGGATAGAGAAAGTAGGAATAGAGACAACAGCAACAGCACTTGACAACCTGGAAAGCATATTAGTGAGTGCCTTGGCCTAACGTGCAGTGCAGAATCTTCAAAAGTCTCAGGAATTAATGTCCACACACACCTCTGGATGAGGAGGAGGTGGCTGGGAAACAGAAGGTCGGATGAGAACAGATGTCCTAGACCCCTCTCCCGCTCCGCCCTGAGTAACCACCCCTCCCTCGCCCTATGGGATGTCTAAGAGGTCACTCTCTGGAAACTTGTAAGAGAGGATCCTCGGACTCAGTGACATGAGGAAAAGTCAGGGCAAGTGTGCTATTACAACAACAACAACAACAACAACAACAACAACCCAGGGAGACCAGGGGAACACCTGTGACCTGCCCGAAGAGAACTTTTCAGTGGGAAATCTGATCACTACAAGAGAAGAGGGCTAAAGAAACTGACACTGAGGGAGTCCCAGGAAAGGTCTGGTCTAATAACTTTTCTGTGAATCGCGAGATCAATAGGCCCCATCCTCTGCGTAGAGCTTATAATCAGATTTTCAGGTTCATCACTCTTAATAACAGTAAAGAAAACAGAATTCACAAGCATTTTAGAAAAGCCTCTAATATGAAAGTTAAGAGACCAAACAGAAAACAAAAACAATTTGGATGAAAAGTGAAGGAAAAAAAACGTATCAGTAATCTAAGGGAGGAACTGAATCTGTGATGTAAGTATATAAAGAATATATTACTAAAGAAATGCAAATTACAAGCACAATGACATCTAATTTTAATGTTTAATGACGGTTATGAATAATAATTATTAATACCCTAAAAGTTGTGAAATATATTGACAAAACCTTGTAGGAAAGAAATCTGGAGTATTAAAGAGACCCAAAAGGTTTTATACATTTTTGCCCAGAGAATCCAATTCTGGAAAATGCTCTTAAGCAAATAATTGTACACGCACAAATTGAAATATAAGAACAGCTCATCTTAAAGTATCCATAATAGCAAAAAGTGAGAAACATTCCCTATGTGTATCAAAAAGTGAATGGTTTCCATATAAGGTGAATCCTTCATGTAAGAAATTGTTTTAGTCATTAGAAACAATATCACGTAACAGTAAAGACTTTGGAAATTTATACAATATGATGCTAAATTAAAAATTGCATATGTCCTGCAATCTCAGTTTTGAAGAAAAAAGTTTGGGTGTGTGTGCATATGTGTTTATGTATTTATTAATTATTCATAAATGCTAATGAATAAAAGGGACTGAAAAAGATATAAAATTTCAGTTGTGTTTATTTATGAGTGATGGGGTTATAGGTGAAATTTACTTTCTTTTCTATACTTTCCATTCATGTTCTACAATTTTTTAAATGAGAAATAGTATTATTCCAAATAGGAAGTCTAAATCCTCTTCAATGGATTTGGCAAGTGACAAATATGGAATGAATAGTTCTCTGAGGCATTTGATTGCTATTATAGACTTAGTCTTCCCACTGGCAGAAAAAGCCCAAAATAACCAATAAAACTTGTTCACACAACTGTGCTGACAATGATATTAATGCCTAGAACAACACAGCAGTTAACTAAGGGAAAACCATGCTGGGTTCAACTCGATGAGAACCAGAGGAGGGTAAAAGCAAATGGAAAAAGATGAAATTGACAAGGAAAGCAAATGCTAAAATCAAGCTCCCAGCCTGGGTGGGCAGTTTGGGTGGGAAACTAACCCCTCCAGAGTTTGGGTTCACTGACCACAAGTGGAACAAGGATTGGCAGAGAGGCCAGATCGAAGCAAGTAGCTATAAAAGTGTTCTGCCCTGTGAGTACCACCCTGAAACATAATTAACCACCCGAACAAAGGAAAACAGTGCCCAGGGTTTCTCCATTCAGGAAGCAAATCTAAGAAGCAGGAACTGGAGCCATGTGCCAACACTTCCCCAAGATCAGAGGCCAAGAAAATAGCATAATATCTGAAAAACAAATCTGGTCGGCTTCTCATAATACTTTCTAACTCAACTATTTTGTATTGGCAGTGTATTTCTAAGGATCTAAGTATTGGTTCTATCCTAAAACTATGAGACCTTATGAGGTTACTTTTACATGGTAACAGACTTTGCTAAATTATATGAACTTATTTCTGACACTGGAAAGAGCCAATCTACCTGGACTATGTGAATATTCCTGCTACTTACTTTACATTAATTCATTTGAGCATTCAACCATCCAACCATTCAGCCACTGTTCTGTATATACAGGGCAGTAATTATGCCTAGGCATGAAGTAGTATATAAAGACATCCAAGTCACATGTACTCTTTCCACAGCTAGTGGAAGGAATAAGATATTAACATATAAATGCAATAAAATGGCTTTTATTAGTCAGGATAGCTGTGACAGGCTAAGTTTCAGGAATTAAAAAGAACCACCGTGATAGATCAGTGGCTTTACCTAATAAAGGTTTATTTATCAGTCATAAAAGTCTAAAAGAGAAAGAAGGTCTCTAGAGCAACATTCCACCAAACTATGACTCAACCATACAAGATGATTCTTCCAAAACATGGCCTCCAAATTTGCTGCCAAAGGAGAAAAGAGATGCTGAAGAGGCATACTGGCTCTTAAATATCTCAGGTTAGAAATGCTATGTTTCCTTTTATAGTTTCACTTATAAGACTCAGTAACTGTTTTTAGGTTAGTTTCTCTGAGAAGCAGACCCTGTGCCAAGGATTTAAATCCAAGTTATTTATTTAGGAAGTCATGCCCCCCAAAATCAGTAATGGATGTGAGAAACAAGAAAGCCAAGTACAGGTGCAATTTCAGTCACTTATAATGGGCTCTGCCTTTGGATGTGCTGAGGTGAAAGAGATGTAAAAGTCCTGGGCATCTCCACATCATGAAGATGAGGCAGCAGTAGTTCCCAAAGCAAATGTCTGAAGTCAAGGTGCCAGCCATTAGTGGGAAGTTATGTCAAAGCTGCAGCATGGACACAGACTAGTTTAAGAGATCTGAGGGAATGAGCAGAGCAACAACAGTATCTACTTCAGGTTGCAACAAAACTCAAGGGAACCCAGAAAATATTGTATTCCTGTGTACCAGTGAAGCGGAGGGATACCTGGGTGGCTCAGTTGGTTGAGCATCTGACTCTTGATTTTGGTTCAGGTCATAATCTCAGGGTCCTGAGATTAAGCCTCGGGCTCCGCGCTCAGCGAGAAATCTGCTCAAGGATTCTCTCCTTCTCCCTCTGCCTCTACCCCCACTCGTGCTCTCTTTCTCTAAATTAAATGAATAAACCTTAAAAAAAAAAGGAAATTTCGTGGTAAACACATGGGTGGAATTTATCATATCATTTAGGATGTATCAGATAAGTAGAGAGGAATCCCGCAATAACTTGGTTGTAATGAGATTGATAATTGACAGTTGGGTCTTGTTATCTTTCTAACCACTGAGACTGATGATTGTTGATCCAAGAATAAATGGATATTTAATGTGTACAATGTGATGATTTAATTATACATACATTGTGAAATGATTACCACTATCAAGTACATTAACACATCCATTACCTCACACAGGTACCTTGTGTGTGAAGATCTACTCTCTTCACAAATTTCAAGCATATGGTACAGTATTACTAACTCTAGTCACCATGTTGAATGTTAGATCCCCAAAACCTATTCATCTTACAAGTGAACATTTATACCCCTTCACCAACACTCTCCACCTCCCGTACTCTTAATTCCTGGCAACCACCTTTTCACTCTAAGTTTCACACGTAAGTGAGATCATGCAGTATTTATATTTCTTTGTCTGCCTTATCTCACCTAGCATAATGTCCTCATAATGTTTCCTCCATGTTGTTGCAAATGGCAGGATGTCTTTCTGCTTTTATGCCGAATAATATTCCAGTGTGTGTGTGTGTGTGTGTGTGTGTGTGTGTGTGTGTGTATACACACATATATATATCACATTTTCTTCCATCTCTCAGTGAATACACAGATTATTGCCATATCTTGGCTATTGTGATAATGCTACAATAAACATGAGAGGGCAGGTATATTTTCAACATACTGATTTCATTCCTTCTAGATATATACTTAGAAGCAAGATTGCTGGTAGTTCATGTAATAGTTCTAATTTTCATTTTTTTTAGAACCTTCATACTGTTTTCCATAATAGCCATACCAATTTACATTCCTGCCAACAACATAAAAGAGTTCCCTTTTCTCCACACCCTCATCAAAACTTATTGTCTCCTGACTTTTTGCTAAAAGCCATCCTAACAGGGATGACGTGATATCTCACCGTGGTTTGGGTTTGCAATTCCCAAATGATTAGTGCTGTTGAGCCCTTTTTCATACATGTCTTCTTTGGAAAAAAATGTATATTCAGGTCCTTTGCCCAATTTTTAATCATGTTATTTGTATTTTTGCTATTGAGTTGTATGAGTTCCTTACATATTTTTGATAATAAGAGCTTATTAGATATATGGAATGAAGATATTTTCTCCCATTCCACAGATTGCCTCTCATTTTATCGTTTCCTATGCTGAGCAGAGCTTTTTAGGTTGATGTAGTCCCAATTATTTATTTTTGCATTTGATATCTGTGTTTTGGCAAAATATCCAAAAATTCATCTCCAATACCAATGTCAAAAGCTTTCCCCCTATATTTTCTTGTAGGAGTTTTACAGTTTCACATCTTATATTTAACTTTATAATACATTTTGAATTTATATTTTTATGTATGGTGTAAGCTAAGAGTCCAAATTTATCCTTTTGCATGTGGATATTGAGTTTTCTAAATGCCATTTACTGAAGAGACTATCCTTTCCCTATTATTTGTTCTTGGTGCCTTCTCAAAGATTAGTTGACAGCATATGCATGGGCTAATTTCAGGGCTCTCTGTTCTCTTCCAAACCCTGATACCAATAAATTATTATTATCTTAAGAATATTCCCATAGATATCCATTATCATTAAGACTCAGTAAACACTTGTGTTTAACAATAGTTAACAATCATTTGTTAAGTTCCCATAGCATTCTAGACTCTGAAATCCACCTAAATACATAAGACTCTCACTCTCGTGGTGATTTTTAGGAATAATGGTGCTATTGTGCTAGGATCTCTCATCCCCAATTGCTTTATCTACAAAAAAAAAAAAAAAAAAGCACCACGCACATTGAAATGCTTTATTTCATTATATTAAACGGAAAGTTTACACATGGAGATTGCACAGTACTCTGTACATATGCTCCACTATTTGTCCTTAAGTCTAGGGATTTCCTTTACTTGGCATGAATTATAGTAGAGGTGCCTAACACCCAGACTGAGTGAGTTATTCTGGCTTATGGTGGTGTTGGAGAGAAAAGTGCATAAACTAGAGGATGTCATTAGACCAGTGACAATGGAGGAGAAAATATCCAGTGCTGACAGCCCATTCACTTGCAAGCTGATTGGTGTCAACATGCTGAGCAGTACAGACAGAAGGGCTTAGGAAGGAGTTTGCTGCATCTGGTGAGAAAGGAAGTGTAACAGCAAAAAGAGAACAAAATATTTTATGTCTGTGTTTGCTCCACCTAGGAAAAGCAGACACAATGAATCTACAGTATGTATGGAGAAGGAACTAACCACATGTATTAATACAGTCTTTGTGCCTCAGCTGTAAAACAGGTTCTGGGCTTGTAGTTAAAGTGGCTGCACAGATGGGGCCTTTTCCCCTTTCTTTGCAATATTCCATATTCTAATTATGACTTGCACTGCTTCTGGCACAAAAGCAAGGCCACTGATGTGGCCCCAAGAGTAGGCATGATAAAAAGCCAGGCCCATGAACTCATGTGGCTGCTCTTTTCCACTTCCTTTCTCCTCCCTTGGCTAACTCAGTCGTTTTTTTTTGACAGCATTTGGAATTCTTCAAGCTGTCTCTGGTTGCTTTTCACTCACTGAAGAAAGAAGATCTAGTCTTCAGAAGTAACTCTATACTTACTGGCTAGAGAAGCAGCACAGACTGATTAACAATGTGGTACAAAAATCCTGCAAGCGTATAAAGTGCTAATAACTGATTAGAGTAAAAAGGAACTTATAAGGGCTAATGGAATTGTGCAATATTCTACATAAAATCTAAGCACAAAATTTACATCATGTGTGACAGTTTTCCTCACTTCATATGGTACTTCATTTTGGCCCTAAATGTTAGGTTATCCACTTTAGTCCATAAAGGAAAAACATCATAAAATTAATAAATATCACTAAGTAAGATGTCCCAAATCATCTTATTCTATTTCTCTTTTTGCTTGTAGAGGCTTGTAAGTTTTCTATTCTATTTAAATTGGTGTTTAGCTATTGAGTGTTAGAGAATGCATTGAATTTCTCCTTAACATTCCATTAAACTTTTACGAAGACCAAATATTCTTAAAAATAACTGATTCTCATGTAAGCTATTATAGCTGTAAATATAGGAAAGAATCCTATACAATTTGTACTTACATTCTAGCTCTTTGAATATATTAACACAATTCTCAGGTAAAGAGCCTTCTATTTCACTGCAATCTTTCCTAAATATTTAAAATGAGTCTTTTTCCCTTTTTCATCTTATAGTCATTTTCTCCCTTGAAATTTCAATCATGTCTTTAGCCATTTGATAATCAGGAGCATTGTTATATCCATTTATTCTTTCAGTTATGAATTCATCAAATATTTACTGAATGCCTGGAAGTATAGTAGTTGGCACAAGAGAATGAAGTCTATAGCCTACAAAAAGGAGATAGTAACATGTAACTTGTTTTACAAACAAGTAAAATATATAGTAAGCTAGATATTAATAGGTATTTTAGGGAAAAATAAGAGAACTAGGGAATGGAATTTTAATTATGGTGGCCAGGAAATGCTTCGCTGAGGCTATTTATACTGCAATAGAGACAGGAATCTAGGCATGTGCATTTATGGTAGAAAACTGGAGACGAAACAAGTACAAGAGTTTTGAAGCCAGATTATACAGTAAGTGAGAAGAAGAACGGAGTGGCCCATATGACTGGAATGGAGAAACCAGCAAAGACGACCACAGAGATGTAGATAGGTGATGTGATTATGTAGACCAATGTGAAGACTTGGGATTTTACTCCAAGGGAGATGAGAAGCCACTGGAGTATTTATGTGGAAGAGTGACATGTTTGAATTTATGCTGTGTAAGTCAGCCATATGGATAATAATCTATAAGGGTAATGAAGGCAGAAATGGGGATAGCAGCTAGAAGGTCATCACAATTGTTCATTCAAGAAATGATGATGACTTGGACTAAACTAATAGAAATAAAGGGAATGCAACAATGTTTGGATTGTAGATGTATTTCCCAGGTAGAGGGAGGAGTACTTTGTGATAGACTGAAAGCCAGTTATGAAAGGAGAGAGATTAATCCCAGTGATTTGGGCCTGAGCAAATAGAAGTGTGGAACAGCAATTACTGATATGGAGAAGGTTCTGTGAAGAGCAGGACTGGAGGGAAGGGTAAGAGTATGACTCTAGGGCTGCTAGATTCGAGGTGCCTCTTAGATATCTAAGTGGAGAGACTTTGAGTTGAGATAGAAGGTCCAGGTTGGAGATAACCCCTTAGGAGTTGTCAGTGGAGAAATGATTTCTGAAATCATGAAAAAGATGAAGCTGTCAAAATATCAAGTGTAAAGATAGAAGGGAAGAGTGTGAGGGCTTAGTCTGGGGGCACTCCAGTAATTCGTGGTCAGGGAGATTAAGAGAATTCATCAAAGAAGCCCTAGAAAAAGGAGCAGACAGGGAGAAGAAAGAAAACCTGAAGAGAGTAGTAACCTGGGATGCACAGGAGGAAATTTTCAAGGAAAAAGAGAGTGATCCATTGTATCAAATTCTGATGGTGGGTCAAGTGAGACAGTACATGAAAACTGATTTTGATTTAGCAGTATGGAGGTCACTGGTGATTTAATAAAAGGTATTTCATTAGAGTGGTAAGTTCAAAGCTTAACCGGAAAGGGTTTACAAGAGAAAGGGGAGAAGAACTGGGGACTATTAATTTAGACAACATTTTGAAAGTTTTTATATAAAAAGGAATGAGAAATTCAGTGGTAGCTACTTGGGGACAGGGTCAATAATTTTTTTCAGATGAGAGAAATAAGAGCATGTTTGTATGCTGATATAAATGATCGAGTAGAAAGTGGAGGGAAATGATAAAGGAGGGAGAACAATGTCTAGAAGTAGAAGAGAAAGCAAGCAGTCTCCTGCCAAGTGGAGGAATTGTGTTTAGATGGGAACACCTTAAGTCAACCACTGTCAAAGGAACGGATGAAAGTAGGTGCTTAGTTATTATGGTAGAAGCTTGTAGAACCTCTTTTCTGCTCATTTCTATTTTCTCTGGAAACACAGTCATCAACTGTAGGGAAGTTGAGGAGAGAAGAAAAAGTAGGGAATATTTTTTTCAGGGAGAGTGGGAGAATGAATGGACTAAGGAAATATAATATGATTGCCACGCAACATTAAGAGCCCACTTGAGATTAGAGGTCATAAATTTAAAGGAAGACCATCATTATGGTTGTGATTTTCTGCAGCCATATTCAACTGTATGAGAGCAGATGTATAGTAGGTAGAAAGATGAATTTAACCATGGATTGAGCATGGATGAAATTCTGTAAGACAGATACAATACAAGGAAACAGGGAGTAATTATGAGGATGAGTCATGGAATGTAAGTTGGGTGAAAAAGAAAGGGAATTCGTAGGGTAACAACAAAAAAGTGGTATGATCAAGTGATTTTGACCCTAGTAGGATATAAATATGTTTGAACTGGTAAAACAAAAAGTAAAGGTCATGGAGAGAGATTGAAATTGAAAGTTTTGGAAATTAAGGGTTGCTAGTAAAAAGAAACTATATGATATAACCTGAGTACTGATTGTCCTATGTTGACGGAAGATGATCATTTTAGGGAAATGAGCTCAAGGCACAGAAAAGTTAGATTGAAGCAGTATCTACATAGATTTTGAAATGATCAAGGATAAGAGAGGAGCAGTTTAGGACACAGTGACTTTTATCTCTTTAAGGGAAAAAGGAGAATGACCTGGAGGTCTGCAAATGAATCCAACAAGGAACAGTAATATGAGTTCACAACGTGAGCTTTAAAACTGGAAAGACTGGGCCCCTGGGTGGCTCAGTTGGTTAAGCGACTGCCTTCGGCTCAGGGCATGATCCCAGGCTCCTGGGATGGAGTCCCGCATGCGGCTCCCTGCTCAGCAGGGAGTCTGCTTCTCCCTCTGACCCTACCCCCTCTCATGCTCTCTCTATCTCATTCTCTCTCTCAAATAAATAAATAAAATCTTTAAAAAAATAAAAAAGAATAAAACTGGAAAGAATGAAGAAAGGTTGCCTGGAAGTGACAAAGAGAAATAAGTGCATTTGCCCCATCTCCAGGCCTCGGGGTATGAGAGTGTGGAGGAGAAAAAGCACTAATTAAGAGGGCTTTTGAAAAACAGTGTCCTCAAGGAAGAACTGATTTGTTATGGGAGTGGTTCTCAACCTTGGCTGCTCATCTTATAAATAGGATAGATAGATGATTGATTGACAGAAAGATGATAGATATATTTTAGATAAATATTTTCTAGTTTCACCATTTAAACTTTTCCCTCAAAATTCTCATAGAAGTTCTGCTAATGGTTAAAACAAGTAATTTTGTAGTCAATTAAATTACATGAGTGACATTACTTCCATATTCTTTATGCAGTGAGAAAACTAACCACCATCTTGCACATAATCAGTTTATATTATCTCAGAGGAATTAAGAAATGTAATTAGGGAGGAAATAATCTCACTTAAATATTTTTTTTAGTATCAAGTGGGACTTCTCCAACAATGATAAAGTCTAATTCTTCAGATGTTACACCAAAGGTACAAAATTGAGTGTGTCACTGGGTACAATTCTGAGATGGCCACTGATAACAACTGCAGGTAGGCCATGCAGCCAGGTAGACCTAAATGTCCATGCTGCATTGATCTTACAGGCATGATACCCAAGAAGACCTAGAAATACAACGTGAGTCTACTACATTAGTGAGAAATGCTGTGTTCGTTTCTTTCCTACGAGATGTCATGGTGTACAGCCCATGGTGAATTAACATACAAATGGTGGTGGGAGCAAGTTCAAGTGCTTAATAATAAGAGATAAAAGTTGTAATGAGCATCGGGTAATATATACGACCGATGAATCACTGACCTCTACTTCTGAAATTAATATATCGTATATTAATTATTGCATTTAAGTAAAAAAATAAAAATAAGAGGTAAAAGAATGAATTCAAAACTGTTTTTAAGACTAGATATTGTATCATTTTAAAATTTATTCATTTATTCCTTCAGACAACATGTTTTGAGTGTCTAATATAGGCAAGGCACTCTGCTGGCTAAAGGGCATGCAGCAGCAAATGAACTCTAACTTCCCAAAGTTTACAATCTTCTTCACTTTTGTGAAGAATATTTTTTTAAAGGTTTATTTATTTATTTGAGAGAGAGTGGGGGAGAGAAAGAGAGAGTCAGGGAAGGGGCAAAGGGAGAGAATATCCAAGCAGACTCCCACAGAGCATAGAGCTCCCCATGCAGGGCTAGATCCCACAAGCCATGAGATCAGGACCTGAGCCAAAGCCAAGAGTTGGACACAACTGACTGAGTGACCCAGGCGCCCCCAAGAATATTTTTTACTCACCACCCAAAAAGGCAAGACACAGGTGTGTGTCCTGATAATTATAGGGGGCAGGAATTAACTTTCATTTGGACATTTACTCTTAAATTTATTTTCTGATACCTCTTGTGAAGACTTAAGATACATAGGAGTCTTAGGAAATTTGCAATGAGAAATCACAAACTCAGAGAAAACTAGTTTTCTTAGTAAACCTCTCATGACATTTGTGACTTTAAAATTCAAGAATAAACATTTCTATCACCCCTAGGCAAGGGTGAAGGCAGTTAAAACCAACTCAAATGTCTTTGGTTTTATTTTTTTAAAACATGAATACTAATAACACAGATTAGATTAAGCTAGAATAAGAAAGATCTGAGGGTTTAAAATTTTAAAAAATGCATTTGACCGTACTTCTGAGAGGAGGAGCTAAGACAAAATGGAGTGGTATTGCAGAAAGAAATGAAAATCCCCAAGGCAACCCACAGAAGGAAGAAGAGCTTCTCTTAAAGTATAAATGGGTCTTTGTTGGATTTTAACAAGCCCTCAAAGGACAGATTCCTGGAGATGTCTGAAGTTCTTCATTTAATGTGAAAATACTTTACACTTTCCCTTAAACAAAGAAATCAACCCACTGGCTAGGAGCCAGAACTTGCACATTTTTTGAGGCACCACAGGAAAAGAGAAAAGAAGAAAGAAGACAAACACTTCCACATTCACCCTGGGGGAAGAATGTGCCCCACTTCCCAGAGTTCTAATCAGTGGCAGTTCTGGATCCTGATTAATGAGTCCTTCCATTCTCCTCGCTTTGCTGCCCCCTCTGCTGCTCTACAGTTTCAATTTTCACCCCAAATCTGGAATTGCTTCCTCAGTGAAGAAAGCCCTGAGATGATATGGCAGGAATAAAAGGGAAAAGCAGATATTAGTGCTACCTGACCAGCAGGAAATTTGAACTGTATCAACTGAGATGGCCCAAAGAGCCTGTGGAAATGTAAGATAAAGTTCAGAACAGGATTAATATGTCATGTTTCTTTTGGGGGGGGAGGGTTGAGGGGGCAGAGTCTGAGTTAAAAGTTTATGAGCCAATGTGGCACACCATCACTTTGTCATTGCATCCTGCGCTGGGCTGGGACTTGAGTCAGAGCTGCAGTGAGGTTTCCATTTAACCTCCTTAAAAAAGAAAAAAGAAAAAGATTTTCGGTGTCATTTGGGTAGGCTGAGCTGGGATAACTTATCTGTCGGTTATGATTTATTTAAATATGTGAATATGATATTCAGACACATTAATAATAACACCTACATTTGCATACTTTCCACTGAACATGTTTAGGGCTTTATACATATAAAATAAATTCATCTCCACAAGAAGGCTACATGCACAGAAATGGAAGCACAGGGGATGTATGTGATTCACTTATCATCTCACAGCTGGGAAATGGTGGTCCTTGCTTCAGACTCTGCGCTTTCAAGCATTCAACCATCTGCATCTCCTTTCCAAAGAAAACCCTGATATGAATACTAATTATCATTTTCAAAGATGCATAGATGTTCCTTTTAAGAGAAACTAACATTTTATAAAAGTATGAATGAAGAAGTAATTAAGACAGCAAGAGAAAGGTAGTTAAGAGTTAGGACTAAGTTCGGATCCTGTCTTCTGTGGGGTTCTAAGCTATGTGACCTTGAACAAATAGCAGTGTTGTTAAAACTCAGTTTTCTCATCTATAGAATGGGGATACTAACAGCAGGTTTACCATAAAGAATAAATGTGGTGATGCATATTAGGTAGCACATACCCAGGACAATAAAATTATAATAAATGGTAGCAATTAATTTAATGTCTTTAACATAAACTTCTCCTAAACAATTTTATAGTGAATTTACTCCAGTGAAATCCAAACTTTCTAAGTATTTCACTCCCACAATATATATTAGAAGATTGCTCTATATATTTCAAGAATTTGAAAATGGCAGGAATGTCTTTGGTTACAAGGAAGAAGTATGAAAAATAACCTTAGCACATCCAAATTCTGGCATCTAGCTGACAACATGAAGCAAATGATGAAACTGAGAAGTGATTCTCTAGACAAATCAGGACAAGTCATGCCTCTTTCTTAGTTTGCTTCCAAAATTGTCCCTGTCTTAGATTTCTTCTGGGTTAGTTTATAGTCACTGTGTCCCTGGAGTGGCAGTTGCTTGTAGCTCAGCATTGTGGCTTCTAGCACCAAAGGAAGCTTTATGACCAGATCACTCTAAGTCACTCTATTTCAAGCTGCCAAAGACTTTGTGGTTAAGAAGAATGGTAGAAGACTTCTATAATTTAAAACCAGGGTTGTTGTTCTTTTTTTTTTTTTTTCCACTGGAGTGATTCAATGTGCATTGCGTGTGCACATGTGCTCTGGTACAGATGGAGACTCAAATGACTATCAGACCCTTTGGTGTGAGTTCAAATTTCCTGAAGGTGTTGGAATGTCTGTAAAACATCAGATGCCCTTCTGCTTGAGTTTTTTTTTAATAAATATATTTTAATTCTCTGCTGATTTGACATCTCACTTTATTTTGGGAAAGACTTGACAGTGTATTTAAAAAATGGTCCATAAAAAAGTTTTTGACTTTCTGGCAGGTAAGCAGTTAGATCTTATTTGTCTACAACCAAAGACTGGTCTTTGTGTGGGTGTGTGTTCATTCCCTCCCCCACGAAACAATTTTTAAATCTTTATTCTTGTTCCAGTACTATTAGTCATATTTTACAGAATTATTGGTGAGCCACTGTCATCACTTTTCCTACTTAAGCCTCAGAAATTCTTTTCAGAGAGGCTTGGGGAATGTTATCAATGTAAACTCTGGAGTTTTATTTCTAAGCCTTTCTATAATTGCAAGGTAGCTTCCACATACTTCATTTTGCACTAAGCCCAATGGTCAGAGAGAGCAGAAACCCTCCTGCAATGTTGTACTTTGAGTAGTGGATTCTGCAGTCAATGGCTCCCACCAGCTTCTTTTGTTTTCAATGTCTGAAAATCAAAATGTTAAGAAATTGCTGTGGAAAGAAAAGGACTTGAGGCAGACATAGTCTTCTGCTGACACCCTCTATTTTTGTTTTCAATCAAAAAATGAAGACACAAAAATAACCATCATCAACAACCAACCCTGTAGGTAGGCTGAAAATATAGCTGTTGATATGACATGCTTTCAGGTGCATATGTGGCTTCTGTTTGCCCCAATTATTTCCCAGCACGGGATCTCCTGCTCCCTTTCCCATGGCAAAAAATCTACTATTAGAGTCATTCCCAAGAATATTAAAACAATGCCACTATAACAATGTAATATAAAAAAAATAAAACAATGTAACAATGCGACATCATCAATTCAGGACAGGCTCCTCATGCTGGGCTAGCAAATGACCTCCAAGTCAGTATGATTTAAAATAATAGACGTTTTAATTTTTTCTTACTTACACAATATGTCCATCGCTGGGGCAGAGGGATTCTGTTCATCACAGTCATTCAGAGACTTTTCTCATCATCATTCCAAAAGAAAAAAAAAGTCGTAGCAAGGTCTTGCAGTCACAAATCGGTGCACAGATACATGCCACCTTTACTCACAACTCACAGGCCAGCACTTGTTCCATGGTCCCCACAAGCACACACAGGCCAGCAAGTGCATCCAGTATGTGCCAGAAGCAGTGGGAAAGCATTTAGCAAGAGCCCTCAAGACTACCAAGAGTTACCTCAAAGGAGGAGTTCTAAATTTGGAAAGAGCCTTTACCTTATTGCTTGAGAAATTCTGAAGAGTAAGTGCTGAATTAGCAGAGGTGAAGTTGAGCAGGTCTCTCCAGGTTAAGAGGCTTCTTGGGATGGGAGCTCAAGGGAGAGGACCCCTGCTTGTTTGGAAACACACAAACAACAACAACAACAAAAACACAGATGTTAAAGCAGAAATAAGAGGGAGATCAATTTACTCTGCCACTTTGCTCATATCAGTTTTGCTTAAAACTACATTGTAATTAGTGCCAGGTTTTTTAATTTTTTTTAATTTTTAATTTATTTATTTGAGAGAGAGAGAGCACAGTGAGTGAGAGAACAGAAGTGGGGGGTAGGGACAGAGGAAGAGGGAGAAGCAGGCTTCCCACTGAGCAGGGAGCCTGCCGCGGGGCTTGACCTCAGGACCCTGGGATCATGACTGGAGCCAAAGGCTGCCGCCCAACCAACTGAGCCACCCAGGCGCGCCAGTGCCAGACTTTTTAATGTAAATATAACATACTTCAAAAAAATCACAAAAATAATATTATATGTGAAAAGATTACCATAAAAATGTTAAACACATTTATATTTGTGTAATAATACAAATAACAAAGCCAGGTCATCCATTATTTGCTTCAAATTAGCATCAAAAGAAAATAGTTGAAATATGAAATGCACAGATGTACAAGTATCTGAGTAAGTATCCTAAGGATTCACAAGTATGAATAACTACTTGCCAGGAAATCAATTTTTCTTTGAGAACTTTAAGTCACAGTCACATTTCAGTTTGTTTCATAGTTAGATGTCAATATTTTCATAATTAATTGCCCTTTTATTTATAGCCACTTTCTCCAACCATGAAGCTACCCGTGAGTGCCAGATCACTCATCTGTCCCTTAACAGCTAACTACTTTTCATTGCTGAATACACTGTAGTTATTTATCAATTCATCTGTTGAGGAACATTTGAGTCATTTCCAGTCTTTTGTATTACAAATAAAGTTGCTTTGGACATTTATGTGCAAGTCTTTGTAGAGACATAAGCTTTCATTTCTATTGGGCACGTACCTAGGAGTGGAATGACTAAGTGAAAGAAAAGTGTATTTTTAACTTTTTAAGAAATTGCCAAACTCTTTTCCAAAGTGAATGTACAATTTCCTTTCCCTTGAGCATTGCATGAGAGTTCCAATCGCTCCATATCCTCACAAGAACTTGGTATAGCCAGTCTTTTTAATTTGAGGCATTCTGACAGGTGTGCAGTACTTACTATCTCACTGTGGATTTAATTTGAATTTCTCTAACACTGAACATATTTTTATTCATTATTTAAACTATTTTCTAAGGGATCTGTTCATGTCTTTTGTTTCTTCTTTGACTGGATTGTCTGTTTTTTGTTTGTTTTTTGTAATTGACTTGTAGGAACTCTACATATTCTTGATTCAAATCTTTTGTCTAATAGATATGTTTTGAATAGTTCTTATCAGGCTGTCATTTGCCTTTTCATTTTCTTTTCTTCTCCATTTTATTTTTTTTATTAACATATAATGTATTATTTGTTTCAGGGGTACAGGTCTGTGATTCATCAGTCTTACACAATTCACAGTACTCACCACAACATATACCCTCCCCAATGTCCATCACCCAGCCACCCCATCCCTCCCACCCCCCTCCACTCCAGCAACCCTCAGTTTTTTAGCTGAGATTAAGAGTTTCCTATATGCCTTTTCATTTTCTTAACTGAATTTTTGAAGAGTAAATGAAAAAATAAAAAAAATAGGCAACTTACATCATAAGTTAGATATTAGCTTTGCTCAAGGAAGGGGCTGTCCTCAAAGTTGCATCACATTCCTTCCGGGTCTAAGATACTAGGTATCATTAAGGTATGCACAATTCAAAACTAAAGAAAATCATAACTAAAAACACCAGAACAACAATGTCCACTGCCTGAGTACCAAGGCTGTGCCAAACAATGCGGTTGTCTCCTTAGAGAGGAAGTGACTGAGATAGAAGCCTGTCCAACTCCAAAATTATACAACTTCTTTCTCTGCCAAAACCAGCATATTTCTGTTAGCGTTTCATGATTAGTCTGACAGCCTAAAACACAGTGAATAAAAAACACACATTTGTAAGCTTCCACTTCTGTGAACCTAATTGTTTTATATACTGTGATATTGAGACAGAAAAATAGAACCATGCAGGTGATGATCTCAAAACGTGGGATCAAATCTCTCTCCATTCATCTCACTTTTTGGGAATTGACCGAGCCAATAATATAGAATTGCATTAAAATAACAAAGAGAAACTGTTTATTTTCATTTCTTATTTTCTTAATGGTTACTTAACATACTTTTAAAATACTAAAACAAACACACTGTGAGGAAAATAATAGGAATTTTTAGGTAAAATTTCAAGTTTCTGGAAAATATCATTTTTTTTAATTTATTTTTTAATTAACATATAATGTATTACTTGTTTCAGGGGTACAGGTCTGTGATTCATCAGTCTTACACATTTCACAGCGCTCAGCATAGCACTCACCCTTCCCAATGTCCATCACCCAGCCACCCCATCCCTCCCACCCCGCTCCACTCCAGCGACCCTCGGTTTATTTCCTGAGATTAAAAGTCTCTTATAGTTTATCTCCCTCTCTGGTTTCATCTTGTTTCATTTTTCCCTCCCTTCTGCTATGATCCTCTGTCTTGTTTCTCAAATTCCTCCTATCAGTGAGATCATATGATACTTGTCTTCCTCTGATTGACTTATTCCACTTAGCATAATACCCTCTAGTTCCATCCACGTCATTGCAAATGGCAAGATTTCATTTTTTTGATGGCCGTATAATATTCCATTGTGTGTGTGTGTGTGTGTATATATATATACACACACACCATATCTTCTTTTGCAATTCATCTGTTGATGGACATCTTGGCTCTTTCCATAGTTTGGCTGTTGTGGACATTGCTGCTATAAACACTGGGGTGCAGGTGCCCATTTGGATTATTACATTTGTATCTTTGGGGTAAATACCCAGTAGTGCAATTGCTGGGTCATAGGGTAGCTCTATTTTCACTTTTTGAGGAACCTCCATACTGTTTGCAGAGTGGCTGCACAAGCTTGCATTCCCACCAACAGTGTAGGAGGGCTCCCCTTTCTCCACATCCCCGCCAACATCTGTCATTTCCTGACTTGTTTATTTTAGCCATTCTGACTGGTGTGAGGTGGTATCTCACTGAGGTTTTAATTTGGATTTCCCTGAAGCTGAGCGATGTTGAGCACTTTTTCATGTGTCTGTTGGCCATTTGGATGTCTTCTTTGGAAAAATGTCTGTTCATGTCTTCTGCCCATTTCTTGATTGGATCATTTGTTCTTTGGGTGTTGAGTTTGATACGTTCTTTATAGATTTTGGATACTAGCCCTTTATCTGATATGTCATTTGCAAATATCTTCTCCCATTCTCTCGGTTGTCTTTTGGTTTTGTTGACTGTTTCCTTTGCTGTGCAAAAGTTTTTATCTTGATGAAGACCCAATAGTTCATTTTTGCCTTTCATTCATGATTTTATTTATTTGGGTTCTTCCTCTCTTCTTTTTGGTAAGTCTGGCCAGGGCTTTATCAATCTTATTAATTCTTTCAAAGAACCAGCTCCTTGTTTCGTTGATCTGTTCTACTGTTCTTTTGGTTTCTATTTCATTGGTTTCTGCTCTGATTTCTCTTCTCCTGCTGGGTTTAGGCTTTATTTGCTGTTCTTTCTCCATCTCCTGTAAGTGTAGCGTTAGTTTGTGTATTTGAGACCTTTATTGTTTCTTGAGAAAGGCTTGTATTGCTATATACTTTCCTCTTAGGTCTGCCTTTGCTGCATCCCAAAGATTTTGAACAATTGTGTTTTCATTTTCATCTGTTTCCATGAATTTTTTAAATTCTTCTTTAATTTCCTGGTTGACCCATTCATTCTTTAGTAGGATGCTCTTTAGCCTCCATGTATTTGAGTTCTTTCTGACTTTCCTTGTGATTGAGTTCTAGTTTCAAAGCATTGTGGTCTGAAAATATGCAGGGAATGATCCCAATCTTTTGGTACCAGTTGAGACCTGATTTGTGACCTAAGATGTGATCTATTCTGGAGAATGTTCCATGGGCACTCGAGAAGAATGTGTATTCCGTTGCTTTGGGATGGAATGCTCTGAATATATCTGTGAAGTCCATTTGGTCCAGTATGCCATTTAAAGTCTTTATTTCCTTGTTGATCTTTTGCTTAAATGATCTGTCCATTTTAGTGAGGGAGGTTGTTAAAGTCCCTTACTATGATTGTATTATTGTTGATGTGTTTCTTTGATTTTGTTATTAATTGGCTTATATAATTGGCTGCTCCCATGTTAGGGGCATAGATATTTAAAATTGTTAGATCTTCTTGTTGGATACACCCTTTAAGTATGATGTAGAGTCTTTCCTCATTTCTTATTATAGTCTTTGGTTTAAAATCTATTTTTTCTGGTTTAAGGATTGCCCCCCCAGCTTTCTTTTGATGTCCATTAGCATGGTAAATGATTTTCCACCCCCTCACTTTAAATCTGGAGGTGCTTTGGGTCTAAAATTAGTCTCTTTTTCAATGACAGCCGAGCTGGATACAGTATTCTTGGCTGCATGTTTTTCTCATTTACTGCTGTGAATATATCGTGCCAGTCCTTTCTGGCCTGCCAGGTCTCTGTGGATAGGTCTGCTGCCAATCTAATGTTTCTACCATTGTAGGTTATAGATCTCTTGTCCCGAGCTGCTTTCAGGATTTTCTTTGTCTCTGAGACTCGTAAGTTTTACTATTAGATGTCGGGGTGTTGACTTATTTTTATTGATTTTGAGGGGGGTTCTCTGTGCCTCCTGGATTTTGATGCCTATTTCCTTCCCCAAATTAGGGAAGTTCCCCACTATAATTTGCTCCAATATACCTTCTGCCCTTCTCTCTCTTTCTTCTTCTTCTGGGATCCCAATTATTCTAATACTATTTTGTCTTATGGTATCACTTATCTCTCAAATTCTCCCCTTGTGATCCAGTAGTTGTTTATCTCTCTTTTTCTCAGCTTCTGTATTCTCCATCATTTGGTCTTCTATATCACTAATTCTCTCTTCTGCCTCTTTTATCCTAGCAGTTAGAGCCTCCATTTTTGATTGCACCTCATTAATAGCCTTTTTGATTTTGACTTGGTTAGATTTTAGTTCTTTTATTTCTCCAGAAATGGATTCTCTAGTTTCTTCTATGCTTTTTTCAAGCCCAGCTAGTATCTTTATAATCATCATTCTGAACTCTAGTTCCAACATCTTACTAATGTCCGTATTGATTAGGTCCCTGGCAGTTGGTACGGCCTCTTGTTCTTTTTTTTTGAGGTGTTTTTTCCATCTTGTCATTTTGTCCACAGAAGAATAGATTAATGAGAGAACAAAATGCTAAAAGGGTGACAATGACCCTAGAAAAATATACACTAAACAAATCAGAAGAGACCCAAAACCAGGGGAAAAGAAAGGGGGAAAAATAAAAAAGAATATGATCAGGCTGGTGAATAGAACAGAGCCACACACTAGATTTGGGGTATATTTTGGTCTGTTAGAAGAAATTGTCTCTCAAAATATTAAAGAAAGAAAAA
>NW_027397074.1:32970187-33214703 GCF_003265705.2 Callorhinus ursinus
ATATATATATATATATATATATATATATATATATATATATACACAAAAAAAAATAAGGGTAAATACGATGAAGGGATGGAATATGACTGTAAAGATGAAAATTAAAAAAATATTTTAAAAAAGGAATTGATAAGTTGGTTGGAAAAGAATGAAAAAAATTTAAATAAAAAGGAGAATGTGATCGGGGGAGAGTAGGACAAAGACATACACTAGATTTAGGGTATATTTTGGCCTGTTAGAAGAAACTGTATCCAAAATTTTAAAGAAAGAAAAACTTATATATATACAAAAAATAAGGTTAAATACAATGAAGAGATATGACTGTAAAAATGAAAAATTAAAAAAGATTTTTAAAAAGGATTTGATAAGATGGTTGAAAAAGGAAAGAAGAAAAATTCAACTAAAAAAATAGAAAAAGAAAAAAAAAGAAAATTTTAAAAATTAACTTTGAAAGACTAAAGAATCAGGGGGAAAAAAGCCATGAATTCTACTTGCTGTATTCCCCTAGTGCTGGCATTCTGCCATTCTCATTGATTGGTAAACTTGGTCCTGGCTGGCTGTTCTTGCTGATCTTCTGGGGGAGGGGCCTGTTTTCGTGGTTCCCAAATGTCTTTGCCGGGAGGCAGAATTGCCCGCCCCTGTCTGTCCGGGCTAAGCAATCTGCTCGGGTTTGCTCTTGGGAGCTTTTGTTCCCTGCAAACTCTCAGTACAGCTTTGGAGGATGAGAGTGAAAATGGCAGCCTCCCAATCTCTGCCCCAGAGGAGCCGAGAGCTCAGGGCCCCATCCTCAGTGCGCCCCCAGAGAAAAGCAGTCAATCACTCCCGTCTCCCTGGTCTCTGGCCGCACTCCGTGCTCACCTGGCCTGTGACCAAGTGTTTCTATCTCTGGCACATGACCCCATGTGGAGTCTCCAAACCCAGCAGATCCCTGTGGTGCGCTTCCGCGCCGCTCCTCCCGGGGGAGGAAGGGGAGTCTCCCCAGATCTGCTGCTTGTTGGGTCCCTGCTGGAGGAGCAGTGGCCCAACTGTGCCGCGGATCATGGTTTATGGCAACCCCGAGCTGAGAGCCCGCACCTCAGCTCTGTCTCTGCAGCCGGCTTCCCCGCTCCAATACCTGGGAGCTCTGCCGCACTCAGGCACCCCCGGTCTTCCTGTGACCCTGAGGGTCCTGAGACCACACTGTCCCACCAAGGGTTCCATCCCCCGCTTAGCCACTGGAGTGATGTCCCTCAGTGGAGCCGACTTCTAAATGTTCCGATTTTGTGCTCCAGGGCTCTATCACTTGCCGGTAGCAGCTGACGGAGGCCCCCTCCCCCACCGTCTATCCTACCGAATATCTCCTCGGATTCGCTTCTCTGCACGTCCTACCTTCCAGAAAGTCTTCGCTTTTCTGTTCAGAGAGTTGCTGCTATTCTTTTCTTTGATCTCCTGTTGAGTTCTAGATGTTCAGAATGGTTTGACCCCTATCCAGCTGAATTCCTGGGACCAGACGAAATTTAGGTCTCCTACTCCTCTGCCATCTTGCTCCTCCTCCACTTGAAAATATCATTTTTATAGTGGGTTATTTCAATTATGCCCTCATGACCTTGCCGTCCTTTATTCATTGGTATTTGCACATGGTTTTCTGAAAAAAACAGCTTATTACTGACTTTCAAAGAGAGTATAATGTTCAAGTCTTGAGTACTGGTAAAAAGTTATGCATAGGGTAAACTGTGACTTCAATGTAATCAGTTATATTTTTTGAGCTACTGAGATTAAATAATAAAAAAAAAATCAAACCAAAAGAAGGTAGAAAGTTGGGCAAATATGTATATACAAAATATGGAAAATAGTATAAGAAAACAGTAAAATGTAGCTTTAAACACAAATATGTCAGTCACAGTAAATGTTAATATATTAAATTCCTTATTAAAGTCAAAGAGTTTCATACTGAATTTATCAACAGCACAACTCTATGTGTGTTGCAAGAAATATACCTAAGAACTAAGGAAAATAACTAAAAGTAAAAAACAGAAAAATGGGAAAAGCAGAAACAACAGAGCAACCGTAGTGATTAATAACAAAATGTATTATAAGACTGAAAGCATTAATAGCAATAAAAAGAAAATTTTCGTGGTGATAAAAGTTTCAAATGGCCAGAAAGATATAACAATCTAAATATCTTGTTTTGTAGCCTCAATTTTATGAAACAAAAATTAACAAAAATTCAAGGAAAAATAGAGAATGTAGAATATTTTATAAATAATAATCATATACTGAGCTATAAGCAAGGACTAAAAATAATATAAACCACAATGTAAAAATTTTAAAGCTGTCCAAACCAAATCCAGCAATAAAATAAAAATAATATTCCAATCAGGAAGGAATTATCCCAGTAATGCTAGGTTAATTCAACATTTGAAAACCAATCCATGGATTTAATTACATTAATAGAATAAATAAAAAATCCTATTATTCAGGAAAAGAATTAGCCAAACTTCAAGATCCATTACTTAGAAAACTGTTCTAAAATTGAGTTTAAAAAACTTCCTTCTAAAACAAACAAAAAACCTTCTTTCTAAAGTGTACCTACAGAAATCCATAGCAAAATATAAAATTATAAATATTAAAAGTTTTTCTCACTAATGTCCTGTTATCAGTACAATATTCAATATTTTATTGGGTTCCTGAGCCATTACAATAAGACAAAAAGGGAAATAAAATGTACATGGCATTGAAAGAAACAGAACTGTTACTCTTACAGTCAGAAAATCCAAGAAAATCTACATGTAAGTTATTAGAATAAGTGAGTACAGCAGGGCCACTGGACAGAAGGTTGTCCTAGGGTTCTTGAGAAAAAAACAAAATCAGTAGAATAGAAAGAGAAACAAACAGATTTATTTTAAGAAAATGGGGTATGCAACTGTAGGGACAGGCAACTATGAAATCTGTAGAGTAACAGGCTGGAAATTCAGGTTGGAATTGATATTGTATTCTTGAGTCTGAAATCTTCAGGGCCAGCCAGCAGGCAGAGTTTCTATACCGCAATCTGGAGGCAGAGTTGTTTCTTTTGGGGGAAACTTCAATCTTTGCTCTTAAGGTCTTCAACTTACTGAATGTGGTCCTCTCATATTATGGGAGGCAATCTGCTTTACTCAAAGTCTAATGAGTTAAACATTAATCAAATTTTAAAAATAGCTTCACAACATCTTGACCGTTATTGAATAAATAACTAGGCAACATAGACTAACCAAGTTTCCACATAAAATTAACCATCACAGGCTACCTCTTGTTGTGAACTTGGCACCCCTACACATCTCCTTAAACCATATTTAATCTCTAAAGACATTATCAAATCATACTTCTGCCTAATATGATACAACTATGCTGTGTGCAACCCAAAATCCACTTAATTCTTTTACCAGAGGATGATGCAAAATCCTTGGGTGATAATCACTCTTCCCTTGGTATTCCATAACTTAAATACTATGATGTAAAGCTAACAAACCTTAAATACTATGATGTGAAGTTAATAATCTTATATAGAAAGAAAAAATAATATGTATACACACACAGAGACATACACAAATATACCCGTAATAAAATAAGGAAGAAATGGTCATAACAATTATAATTTCTGCAACAGATCACCTGGTTGTGGCTGGTATTTCTAACTACCTATTCCCTTTATCCTATTCCATATTCTCTTAGACCCCAGAAAGCAGCTCAGAGGATCATGCTTCTTTACTTGGTACAATGACCCAAACACCCATTTATGAAGGTTCTAGGCCATCAGTAGTCCCACCTGAATTGTGGTGTTGTAGTTTAAATCACAGAGCTTCGTAGTAGTAGGAGATGCCTAAGAGAACGTCCATATTTCAGACACTCTCTTCCTTACTTTCATGTTTTGTAGCCGTCCAATTTCCTCCGGGAAGTCTTGATCAATTACCCCCACCAGTAGAGTAACTCCCTGCTTTGCCTATTAATTTACAGGCATGAGGAGCCTAAAGTGGCCAGGCAGCAGTCTTAACTTCCAGTTCAATGCAATCACGCTGTGTCTTCTGATGGAAGCACTCCTTCCATGGAAACTAAGACCCCCTAGACCAGCAAAACATAAAATGGTGAGGGCAGGGAAGAAAATATTTGCTAGTGGATTACTACAGGTAATAGTAAGCGGAGCTGCTTCTATTTCCACCCCTAGATTCCTGGACCTATGAGTCCTGGATATGAAAGAAATAGCATCATATGTTGGGCACTGATTTTCAAGATTCCTCGATATTTTATTATATATTATAATTTTTATGTGAATATGTATTATATACTCAAATATAGGCATACAGTATGTACATACATATCAAGGAATCTTGAAAATACTAAGAATAAAACACATATTAAAGAATGAGTTATGAACTATACCATTTTATGTAATATATGAAAGTACACATCACAATAAATATTGTTTATAGACATATAAATAAGTAGTAAACTATTAAAACCTAGACAGAAAAGATACACAAAATGCAAGGACAGGGTTATTTTTGAATAGGCAAAGTGATAGGATTGGAGAGAGGTTCAATTATAAACTTGTTGTTTGAAATATTCTGAAGCAAATATGGGAGGAAAAAAAAACCCTACTTTTTCAAATGTGGCATGTGAGTCAATGATATAGACTGAACTGTGTCCTCCCAAAATTCATATATTGAAGTCCTCAACTCAATACGATGATATTTGGAGATGGAGCCTTTAGGAGGTAATTAGGTCCAGATGAGGTCATAAGGGTGGGACCCTCATGATGGACTTAGTGCCCTTAGGAGAAGAGACATCAGAAAACTTGCTCACTGTCTCTCCTCCATGTGTGAATACACCCAGAACGCAGCCATCTGTTGTCCAGGAAGACAGCTCTCACCAGAACTCTACCCTGCTGGCACCTTTATCTCAGACTTCCAGCCTCCCATACTATGAGAAAAGAAACTTCTGTTGTTTAATCCACCCAGTTCATACTATTTTCTTATGGCAACATAAGCTAAGACAATCAGTATATTATTTGTAATATAATTCCTCACATTTAAAAAATCACCCTCTTTTTAACAAAATTCATCACCATGAATACCAAGGTCATGTTGCCCAAAGAAAACATAGGAAAATGGAATAACGCAACAATTAAAAAGTAAGTGAAAGCATTCTTCAAATATAAATTGTTACACAAGTATCAGATATTGTAAAATCCATGAAGGCAGGAATTGCATGAAAATCCCCAGCGCCTAGTTCAATACCTGCCATATACCAGTGCTTAGTGTCTGTTATATATGAAGAGCATATAAATTAAACAAATTATAAAACTACCCAAGGAAATAAACTTTACAACCAATGTTCTTCTAAAATCCCATAAAGAGATGAACCTATAACAACAACAAAAAAATATTTCTTTTCAGGGGCTTATTGTCATGTAACATGTTTTCTAACTTTTAAAGTTACTATAAGTAACATGGATCTCTTGGTCTGATAAAACCAATCTTCTAATACCCTCTTTATACACATGACCAACTGAAGCTTTCCCTGCTCTCTTTATAATTCTTTACAATTTCCCTTCCCTAACCTTCCTTTCCTAGTCCAAAATTGGATCCTTTCATACTAAATGGGGGCATGTGATAGCTTCCTTCTTTGCCTTCTTTTCAGCTAATAGTCCCAAAGAGACTATTACCATTTTTATTTTGTATCAGTCCCCAGAGCATTCTTGAATTTCTTTATGGAAAGTAATCACATTTTGTTTATTAACCTGCATCACACAAAAGTTCAGATTTTTTTTATTGATATATCAATAAGCTCTCATTGTAGAGAATCACATCTAGAGTATGGACCTGGACAGTATTTCTAGAAATGGAGCTGTTGGGGAAATTTTAAAAAGAAAAGTGTGACTCCAAGTAAGAATTGTATATATAGGTCCTTTTTTCCCTTTTTTCTTTCCTCGTTTCTTTTCTTTGCTCTCTAACATATGTATTTACACTTTCACTAACTTTCCAAACGTGTTAATTCAAATTGGTCTCCTAAGTATTCCCTCCTGTTGGTGGCATTTGGCTGTAGAGTAGAATGAGTAGCTGCCATAGAGCATTTGCTAATGCTTCCTTCCTCAGAGGGAGATTAGTACAAATTTAAGTTTGTGTTAATCCCCACCTGAGGCAAGATACTCTCTGTTGTATTTTGGTGAATTCAGATAATTGCTACAAGAGTTTACTCTTATTTGCATGATACAGAACGATAGCAAAATATTTGCACTGAGTTATTAACCTGTTTTCCAGTAAATGGTGTTTACGTATGGCCTTGTACATGTGGTATCTATTAAGTAACATCCCCAGGAATGGAAGCTTGCTTACTTGTTAAATGGAAAACAAAATGTCAAAAATAATTGGGAGGAAAGTAAAAGTAAATGGCAAATGTTGACAGGAATGAGGCTTAGCCAAGCTATCAAAAATGCATATTACTTAGACATTAATAAATGAAATACTAATAACAGTTTTTCAAGCTTGACTGGGACTATTTATGGCAAGATTTTAACATTGCTTCACACAATATGATACATTTACATTTTCCCAATGCAGTTAAGATTTCAATTATAATGTAATACACACTTTATTAGCCATTTAGTAATACTGTAGAATAATTGGAAAAGGTAGTGAATGATTTATAAAATGAGGACAGTGATTCCATGAGACCTTCAATTTAAAAGAAAAAAATTAATGAACATTTTTATATAAGGAAAAACACCATCTTCCATGGTTTTGTTATTATTGACTTTATAGCTTATATTTCAGCTGTCTTTAAAAATGATTTGAGATGGCCTAGCATAAACATAATGCAGCCCATGTTAATTAAAAATGTTTTTATTTCTTTTTTTGTTTTTTTTTTAAATGTTTTAAATGTGAATGATCAGAAGCCACTGGGGAGAGAAGAATCTTGAGTACTTTGGTCAAAGGATAAAAGTAGTATCTCACCAAGTGTTTTCTGCTCAGAAAGAGAACTGTTGTTGCTGTCATCATATGTGACATCAGATCCAATACCAGAAATGTTCAACTATTCTTCTGCAAGACCATGCTACTCAGAACTTGAGCAAGAATTCCCTTTGGGAAATTGTTCTGCACTTACCTCATTCATAGTGTGAAAAAATGATGGGAACTGACATAACATCAAAAATGTTGCTACGACTAGTAACACGTTTGAGCTATTCCACCACTCAGTCCTTGATGTAGCAAAGTATTAGAACACAAATTCCAAGACTGAAAGAAATTTGGAAAGGTATACTATGTTTGTGGATAAGTAGAAGAAAGAACTGGAAAAAATCTACAATTTTGGAACTTTAATTCTCCAACTCACCAGTTTTCATCGATAGATGATACAAGAATACTGTATTTCTGTTTTTTATTTAATCAAACTAATTTCAAAATTGAGTTCCCATCCCGTAAGGATGGTGGAAGATATCACCTCAGTTTTTCTGGTAGTCCCCTGCCCAGAGTAGTACAAAGGTCCCAAATGTTAAGAAATGGGAAATCTCTCTGGTCACTTGTTGGCAACTGAGACTGGCTGCCCTGGGGAGGTCTGATATCTTTTGCTTTCAGGAGCCCTAGTCCTCCTTTTAGGCATGTTTGAAAAAGATGAGAATCTGCTTCTCAGCAAAGTTCCAGAGGCTTGTGTGACCTACGGATCTTTATCCTTTCCTTGGGTCATAGAAAAAAAATTTTTCTGCTTTTCAAAGGCATACCCCTGTCTTCTGCCTCCAGAGAACCCCAACAACGTACCTTCACTGATTCTAGAAGAAGTCTACATCATGCAGTTTCTATTTTCTGCCCTGCAAAGACCTCCAAGAAAAAGATTAACAAAGTCAGCTATTTGCTTAGAATGAAGAGAAGAGAAAATTTCTAGGGAGAACAAAAGCTATTTAATATTTAAACTAAATATTGCCAGAAAAAATTATTTTAAAAAATGAAAAGTTTATCAAAAAATTTTAGTACTAACTGAGCCAAAATATGCAAGATATTTTATCTTACCTTTTCAATGCAACGCATTCTAGGAGGTCATGGAACACATGTTGTAATTATTTCCCGTTAATTTTTGTTTGGTTTCTTTGAATTCAAACTAAAATTGACTTTATCACTCACTAAACTACTCTCTAATCTCTCCCCGATCCAGTAATTTCTCCTCCATTGTCTGCATTGGTGATTGCACTGCCAAGGCAAGTCCTGAGACATCTCTTAAAGAAAACAAACAAGCAAAAAAACAAAATAACTCAATCCATGTAGGCAATCACTCGTGATGCCCTCTATGCAACCTACAGATCCCCATCTCTCTGTATGGAAAGTACTTCACTTGGATATGGCTCTTCTTCTACACCTGGAGAAACTTCCAGTATTCTCTAAGCTCAGGTCAAGACCTACCTTCTCCAAAAAAGTGCTCAATATTTTTTTTTTTTTTTTTACATACAGTGGCTCCTGTTGTCTGAAAACTCCCAGCTTTGCTTTTCTGCAACCATTTATTATTTCCCTGAGTATATACTTGCTTTAGGCATCTTGTTATTATACTTCTTGTATTTTTTTATTTTATTTTTTATACTGCTTATATTTTTAAATCATTCATATTATTGATGAAGTTTTACCTATGTGTCTTTAGACTGTGGGCTTTGAGTGTGAGGCTATGATTCTTCTTTGTAGGCCCCCATACAGAGATCCACATGCCCTGTGAAACTGCTTCATCCTGCCTTCAAGATGTCTGATACGAATGTACAGCCACACCTCAGCCTGATGACTATGGCAGAATTTAGAGAAAAAAATGCTTCCAGTGTAAATTAACATAGAATAAATTAGGCAAGCATAATCACTGGATTCCTTTATAATTTTCACATATTACATTAATATTTTAAGTGTGTTCTATATATATACATATATATATGTATATATATAGCTTTTCTTATAAATAAAATGGCTTAGTACACATCCTGATTTTGATAGACTTAGAGAAAGGGATCCCACATTCTTCTGGAACAGAGAAATAGGAAAATCAACCAGTGCAGGGGATATCTTCCCTCCAAGAGAAAGCATAAAACTTCCTCAGGCAACCAAAATCCAATCAAATTTTGAAAAGCACGTTTTATGCATATAAAGATGGATAATACATGAATTATCCATTCATCAAAGCATTAAACTCAAAAACTAACTTCTGCCCTCCAGAATGGCGCCATTACACATTTCTGTTCCAGAATAATTCATGTGGATATATCTGGCAGCCAAACATGAAACTGTGGGTGCTGAGTGGTTGGCAGCTGGCCAAGTATTTAACCCTGCTGTTTTAGAATGCCATAAAATAAGCACAATTTAATCTTTCAAAATCATTTGGTCAGTGACTGTGATTTCCGCAGAAAATAACTTCAAAGAAGACAGGCACCTTTGTTGATGCTTGTTTAAGCAGCTTTGAGTGCCAATGTAGTTAAGAATAGGAAGCACAAACCTCAAAGCCTGTAATACATTCTTGGGATTATATACCAAGGGGATGTGTAGACTGGCCTATTAAATTTCCCTGGTGGTAAGGATGTGCTTAGATTGATACAAGTATGAGATGATGTCATCGGATAAAAAGGCTGGTTCAGTCAGTAGAGCGTGCCACTCTTGATCTCAGGGTTGTAAGTTCAAGCCCCACAATGGGTGTAGAAATTAGTTAAAAATAAAATCTTAAAAAATAAAAGTCATGACAAGCAGATGGATACTACTTGTTAAAATCTATGAAAGTAGAGACTTTGCCATAGATATTGGGAAGGGACTGGTGGTTGCCAAAGGTGGGGGTGGGAGTGGATGAAATGGGTGAAGGAAATCAACAGGTACAAACTTCCAATTATAAAATCTGTAATGTAAAGCATGGCAACTGCAGTTAATAACAGGGTATTGCCTGTTTGAAAGCTGGTAAGAGAGTAAACCTTAAAAGTTCTCATCCCAAGAAAAAAAATATTTTGTAACTATGTGTGGTGATGGATGTTAACTAAACTTATTGTGATCATTTAAAAATATACAAATATGAAATCATTATGCTCACCTGAAACTAACATAACGTACATCAATTATACCTCAATTTAAAAAAACAGAGACTTTGCTATAAAAAACACAAATCAGTGTATAAAATCGTGATGTTTACCTGTGACCCGGAAAAAATCCAAACACTTCTTTAGGATACTCTCCATAATAACTTCATTTAATTTATGACATGGATCTGAAATAAAGATTATATCCTTATATCTTATGGTTAGTCAGAAATATAAAAACTATTTTTAAGCTGTCACTTGACAGTTGTGTAGACTATTACATGATGTATTTCAATAATTGTATCCATTTTATGTGGAGACAAACTCTAGGGAAAGTAACTGATCTCCCTTGATTAAAGCTGAGAATCTATTTCAGATTAAGGAAACCACTTTATACATCCTATCATGAAGAACCCAGTGTGATAATTAAAAAATTTTTGTTATTGTCAGTAAAACTCCGGTGTATGGTTTATTATTAAGATCTTCTCATCTTCCCTTGATTGAAACAAAGTGTATGGAAGAACAAAACTGCATTCTTTTCCTAATGAATTTATCTAAGACTTTTTTTTATTATGTTATGTTAATCACCATACATCATTAGTTTTTGATGTAGTGCTCATTGTTTGTGTATAACACCCAGTGCTCCATGCAGAATGTGCCTACACAAAGTAGTGTGAACCAAAATTACTTCTGGGACGCCTGGGTGGTTCAATCAGTTAAGCGTCTGCCTTCAGCTCAGGTCATGATCCTAATGTCCTGGGATGGAGTCTGGCATCCAGCTCCTTGCTCAGTGGGGAGCCTGCTTCTCCCTCTGCCTCTGCCCCTCCACCTGCTTGTGCTCTCTCTCTCTGACAAATAAATAAATAAAATCTTTAAAAAAAAGAAACAAAATTACTTCTAATATCAACACCACAAGGCAATTTACCTTCTTTATCTTACCATTGAAAACCAACATAGGTAAGTCACATTACATATTTTATTAAGACCTCTAAGATCATTTCTGTCATCAATTTTGTCCATTATTTGTTGCATAAATATTCTATTTTATCTCCTTTCATTTTCTGATGACAATTTTTAATTCTCTTCTCAGTCTCATATAACTCATGCCACTTTTTAGATTTTT
This sequence comes from Callorhinus ursinus, assembly GCF_003265705.2. Taxonomy (NCBI): domain Eukaryota; kingdom Metazoa; phylum Chordata; class Mammalia; order Carnivora; family Otariidae; genus Callorhinus; species Callorhinus ursinus. The sequence goes on from NW_027397074.1 coordinate 32,981,347, forward strand.
AGTTCCTTGATCTCTTTCTCTCACACATTCATTGCCAATCTATATTTATTTTCTTCCCTACTTAAACTGGGCTCCATGATTTGTCTTAATACTACCCTCAAATTCCTTGCCCTTTGAATATCTTTGTGTTGTACTTTTAGAGGGTCAATTTCTATCTCTGGCTTATTCCAACCAGTTACTTTCTCTGTTACTTTCTGCCAGTGATTACCAGGAAAAATAAAATGGCTTAACTTTATTAATAAATGCCATTACAAACATATTAGCTGGAGCTATCTTCATAGGAATTCCCATTTCACCCAGAGATTGTTCCGGGTGTTTATGTTATTCTCATACCTACATGATTCACTCTCTGCAAAACATCCATCTTCCTAAATCACAGGGCAAAATTTCCTCCCCTCAAACCCCACAGGGATAAGGGTCTGGATCATCCCACGAGGAAAGCAACCTAGACTAAGAGAGCTACTAGTTGAGGGTGAGGGGCACCTAAAACAGGTGGTAGAGGAAGGGATAAGAGTATTAATTACTCTCTAAAAGAGGACTTAACGAATAAGCCCAGAATAAACCTAACATTCTGATTCTTCATGAAGCAGAAATCCTATCTTTTCTTTTTTTTTATAAAATTATTTTTTAATTTTATTATGTTATGTTAATCACCATACATTGCATCATTAGTTTATGATGCAGTGTTCCATGATTCACTGTTTGCCTATACATGCCCTCTTTAATACCCATCACCGGGCTAACCCATCCCCCCACCCCCTGCCCTCTAGAACCCTCAGTTTGTTTCTCAGAGTCCATAGTCTCTCATGGTTCCTCTCCCCCTCCGATTCCCAACCCCTTCATTTTGCCCTTCCTACTATCTTCTTCTCTCTCTTTTTTTTTTTTTTAACATATAATGTATTTTTTGTTTCAGAGGTACAGGTCTGTGATTCAACAGTCTTAACACAATTCACAGCTTGGGGAGGGTATGTGCTATGGTGAGCTCCGTGAATTGTGTAAGTCCTATCTTTTCTTAAAGATTGATGTCAATTATTCCTACCAGTATCGTTGACTCATTTGCTTTGCTCATGGTCTCTGGCATAAGGAGCCTGAAGTAACTGATTGATAGCTGTCCCATAGAATTCAATGGGACTATTACTGTGTACAATGATGGAAGAATTCTTCTTTGAAACCAGAATCTCTCAATTCACAGAGCCTAAATTTGTGGCAATGAGAAGCACAAGGACCCCAAGTATGTTCCAGGAGTGATGGTAACTGAGAATATTCTTACTTCGACTACTTGGATCCCAGATCCATGTATTTATTCTTGAAGACAAAAACCTACGATAATGGTTTTAGAGTGTACACTCCATCCTGAGAATAATCAGTCCTGGAGGGGGATCCTTGTAGGATATAATTTCAAACTTGTGACTCAGCTGTATCTTTAGAAGGCCAAGATGATGTGCTCCCAGGCTAGTGGCTTCTGTGCAGTCTTATATGGAAAAGAACCAATCAATCTCTTGGTCATTTTCCAACTGTCACACATCCTTTGATACAATTATCAAAATTATTTGGTATTATTTGTGAATAAAACACTCTCTAAGTCCTCAGATAGTGGGTCCAGAGACATCCTGCTGGCATGAAAGTTAATCCCATACCAAGAATATGTGTCAATTATAGTCAAGATGAATTGCTGCTCCTTTCAGAGTGGAAGGATCCAATGTAGTCAGCCAAGAAGCTGACTGGATTCTTCAAGGGACAGTGGTGTACCAGGGTCCAAGATTGATCTCTTTGCTGACAATGTGGACAGTCATTCAGCAGAGACAGTCATTAGATTAGCACTGGTAAGTGGGAGCCCATGATGCAGAGCCCATGCATAGCCTTCATGACAACATTCTTCATTGTTCACTGTGCCAGCACAAGGGTGGATTATGATGAAGCCTGGGTGATGTCTACCAGTCAAGTCAATGTATCAGTTTGGTTGGTTAGTATCTCTTCTGTGGACCGTGTGTGTGTTCTCTGATAGATATTGACGTATGATTCAAAGGTCTGCACATTTTGTGCTTGTTTCATAGGTCCAAATACATGTCACTTCTCCAGATCTCCTTGTCCTCAATTTTCCATTCTTTCTTTCCTATGTCCCTGACCAAACATCTGTGCTATTGCCACTGTCTATGGGTGCATGGGACCTTGAGGTATTTCTCTTTCCACACAAAGTGAATGCCAAATACAACACTCTTAGCTCAACTTATTGGGAGAGTTTTCCTGTACCACTGCCTTTCAGGGAAACCTCTGCTTGGAGTTGTGATTCAGCCATTCATTTTCAGCTAATGCCAAGATAACATACCAACACCTTAGTGAACCCATTACTAAGGGACATTCTCCTCCATCAGCTGTTATAAACCACCTTCAACACTGCCATAGGTGTGACTTGGGGGAGATATGCTGGTACAAGAGTGGTAGATAACACGGGTTGGGGGAGGAATTTATTGTCCCTGCTTACACCTGACTCTGGATTTATCATTTCCATCTTATGACTGGTGGGTCCCTCTGATCATATTACCTAAATAACCTGAGAGGACATAGTTCTCTGACTGCTTGATCACTGGATCTCACAGGGCCAGAAGCTCCTTTCCTACCAGGGCCCAGTTGCATACCAGGAGCTGACTTTCAATAGGTATGAAGTTCATTGCAATAAATGATATGTCCTTCTTCCAGAAACCCAGGGGTCTATGTATGAATATTCCCACCAGTGATACCTCTGGTCTTATAGTACCATAGGGGCAATGTTTTCATTCTCCCAACACAGATACTTCTGGCATCACAGTACAATATGGCTCAAGTGGCATTGTACTTACACCATATTACGCCCTTTCCTGCTTTGAGCCCCACTAAAAACTGGTAGTCTTCTGCCACCCAGAAGATGTACTGGAACATTATTTGTCCTTAAGTGCTAAAGATAATAGCTACAGAATTCAGAATTTTGTTATAGAACAGTGAGTTTTGTGCTTATTTCTTAGAAAACTTTTTTAAATATCCACTATCAGCAAACTTTGCTTTGGGCTGCTGGTGTATGAACTTGGATAGGAACATTTTTACCTCTTTATTTAGCATTTCCTTCAACTATGCTCCACAGCTGCATCAGGTAATACCTGTTACTTGTCATTAATAGAAATCATAGGCATTTTCTTATCATATTACAGTTATCACATATATCTTGAACTGTTGTTTTTATACATTAATTTAATATTGTGAGTTATTATACTTGCCACTACTTCTTAGTTTTTAAGAATTAAATAGTACATCTATTACTGCATCAAAAATGCATGTTTAACATATTTGGTATAATATTTCCTTTATAGTTCTCTACATTTTATGTCATTTATTTACAAACATTTTTTACTCTATAACCTTCTACAGAATGCCACAGAGGTCTAATTTACAACATAAAAATGTTCAGAACCCCTGTCTCGACCAAACTTCTCTCTCTCACACATGCTCCTTTATGACATTCAGGCTTCAGCTTCAAGGGAAACTCCTCAGAGGTCTCCTGACCACCCACCCTAAAGCGGCCTCCTGGGTGCTTTTTACAACATCCTGTTTTGGGTTTTTTTTTTTTTTTTCATCAACATGTTTATAAGTGCCTTGTATTTCCTTGTTCACATGGCTGTTGTTGGCTCATACTTGATCTGGTTGACATTTCCTTCTTAAATGTCCCACTCTAATATCTCAGGCTTATCCTTCTGGACTTTCTTCCTTGGAGGAATTTCCTTTAAATGATAATTTTCCTTAGTTTTTGTCCACTAGCACTTCTTTATTCTCTGATTCATTTTTCTACGTGGATAACTTCACCCATGGCCACAAGTCCAAACAATTAAAATGTATTATTCCCAAGAGGATATACAGACCCATAATCCTTTATCTGTCATCGTGAAATCCCTTAAGCTCCTTTTTTCTACAAAACTCCCTGGCAGCAAAACATTACCTGAAATGACAAAAGAGCCTTTATTTACCTCATGCCCTGTGAACATTCATACATTTCACAATTAGAACTTGTATTTTGTTTATTACATGGTACTGTCAGGATTCTCCTAAAAATGCTACCTTTCATAGGATGGGAGTAACACATCACTTTTCTAAGATTGAAAAACTGTGAAATTGAGAAGAGATCAAGACATCATATTCATATTTCTAGCCCAGATTTAGAGAAGGAGTCAAGTGTTTTCTGAGAATCCCACAAACTTAACACGATTTCCTTCCTTTCCTATTTACCAGCCACATCTCCACTCACTTCCCTAAGGAAGTGAGTCTGACCAGGTTCGCACACACCATGCTGTTCCATACCTTTGCCCCTGAAGAGTAACAAAGCAGAATTAATGAATACCATCCAGGGACTTCTGATTGAATAATTATTGCTGAAATCTTTACCACACTAAATTAAAGAAATGCACCTTCTAGTATTTCTCTTGCTACTAGATGAGGAGCTCCTTAAGTGAAAGAGGCACATCATTTTCCCACAACCCAACACAGTGCCTGGCTTTGTGTTATCTGTTGTGTCTGTCACTTAAGCTGAGTTCCTTTATTGTCCCTCTCATCTTTCTCTTTAACCTTTACACCAATCAATCATGTCTTTTGAATCCATCCTCTCCTCTCTATCGTTTATGGCACTGTTATGTGCCCTCATTATCTCTCACCCAGTGTCCTGAGATACTGTCCAATGTTTCTCTGTCAATTCACTTCCTATGTAGTCCATTATTGTTCTAACTGAATGATTTAACTGTGTTACATGCTAATTTTAAAAGTTTTAAGTGACTTTACACTATCAGTATGATGTTCAAAATTATTAGCATGGCATAAATGTCCATAATTTGCACTTAATCTACTATTCAAGCAATACCTTGTGTAATCCAACACCACATTTTTTTACTTCCAAGTAATACTTCTGTGACATGAGTCTTCTTGCTCTTCCTGGAATGTAAGCCTCCATAATGATCTCATGTCAAGAATTAGATCACAAGGAGGCCAGGCACAATTTCATTGGTAAATTTGTAGAAATTCTCAGGAAAAGCAATAAAACAAAATCTCTTGTCATGTAAATATATCAAAGCACAAAATAAGTATATATTATCATTTTTAAAAAATAGCATACAAAAAGGAAAATTTCATTCCAATCTAACTTGGGTTCTTCAAACTAACAGCATATGACAAAAATGTCACATTCCGATCTAATTTGCAATATGAAGATAATAAAATAATCCATATGAAAATCCAACAATTTAAAAATTTATACTTACTTTTCTTTCATGAAAACTAAGTATATTTAGTATTAGGAAATGTGCTAATAAAACTCACATTAATAGATTAAATGATGAAAATGGTACATCTCAAAATAAATGGATAACCATCTGATAAAATTCAATATCCACTAATAAGTCAGAAATACATGGATAGTTCTTTAATAATGTTAACTTTTTTTTGTATCATAAACCAATATGAAGAACATACTCTAGAATAAAACAGTGTTTAATTAGTACTAAAGTTAATACATTAGTTAGGGTTCTCTAGAAAAACAGAACCAATAGAATATATATAGGTATATGTGAGAAGATTTATTATAAGAATTGACTCACAAGGTTATGGAGATTGATAAGTTCCACAATCTGCTGTCTGCCACCTGGAGAAGCAGGAAAGCCAAAGACATAATTTTGTTGAAGGCCAAAGGCCTGAAAACCAGGTATAAGCAAACGATGTAAGTCCCAGAGTCCAAAGGCCCAAGAACCAGAAGCTCCAAAGTCCAAGGCCCACAGAAGATGGGCATCCCAGCTCAATATGAGAAAGAGAATTTAGCCTTCCTCTGTGTTTGTGTTCTATTCAAGCCTTCAGTGCATTGGCTGCTGCTGCTTATATTGCTGAGGGAAGATCTTCTTTACTAAGTCTATGATTCAAATGCTAATTTTTTTCCAGAAACACTGTGAGACACACACCCAGAAATAATGTTTGCCAGCTATCTGCGTATCCATTAACACAGTCAGGTTGATACACAAAATTAACCATCACAGTTAAAATTAAGATAAGCGTATCGGTTCTCACCACTATTACATAATTATTCCATAAGTAGTCAACACATTGGTAAATATATATATATGTATGTATAAAAGGAAAGGATGACACAAAATTTTAATTTTTTGTAGATTATATGATAATTTCTTTAGAAAAGCAAAATAACTGTTGCATAAATTATTAGAAATTATAACAAATTCCAATAAGGTAGCCACTTGCAAAATAAATTATTTTCCTTTACCAACAGTATCACATATAAAATATATGTCCCATTTACAAAAATCAATAAAAATATAACATACCTATAAGGAAACTTCAAAAGTAATAGTTAATGTCCACATGAATATGATTATAAAACTTACTCAGGGATGTAAAAAAGATTTTTAATGGGATATATATTACAGGATAGTAAATTGTAAAATATTTAAAAATAGCAATCTTTCCTAAATAAATGTGAAAATTCAATACATTCCCAATGAAAGCAAATATTTCTTTTTGGTCTCAAATGAAATGTGAATAAAGCTAAGAAGAAAATTCTCTGAATATAAACAATGAGTGTGACCTGGTCCTTAAATTTTATTATAAAGTTAAAGTGATTAGAAACATTTGATATTGATGTGAAAACAAACATATCAATGGCACAAAAGAGGGAATCTAAAAATAGAAGTGAATATACATGGGAAAATAATATATGTAAAAGTTGGCATTTCTACATAGTCTAGATCATTCATCATGTAGTATTGAGCAAAATAGCTTAGAATTTGGGGGTGGGGGGAAACGTGGAAAATAAACCTGGACAGCTCTTTACTCACACCAAAATAAATTCCAAATGGACTTCAAAGTATCATGCATGTAAAAAAGAACAACCATATTGTGAGAAATCATTTATAAATATCTTTCATCTTTGAAGTGGAGAGCCTTTTCTAAATATGTTGCAAAATTCAAAGACACAAAGCAAAATATTTAATAAATTTTAAAACATAAAATTTGAAAAATATAAGGAAAAAAAGGAAAACCCTTAACAGAGTAGAAAGACAAGAATATGATAGCCAAATGGGTAATAATTACAATAGAGAAAAAAAGTCCTATAAATCATAATGAAGCAGAGAGCAACATGAAAGAAAATTTAGCAAAATTTCCCAAAATGACATTTCAAAGTCAAAGACATCCAATGACCTAAAAACATATAATCAGGTTCTTCACCTCAACAACGCAAAAAGTTATGAATACAAACAATGAAATATTATTACCATATGGTTGACAAATATTTTTAAATGATGAATAAGGCAACTTGGTAGTGTTTATCAAAATTTCAGTTGTGCATATTTTTGAATCCCTAGTTTCAGTTCTAAGTATCTAGTCTTCACAAATACACAAGTGGCAAAGATTTCTGTTTGAGGTTGATATGGAGTAACTTTTGCAGTAAGGAAAACCTGAAAATAGCATAAACATTGTTCAAAAGGGGAGGAATTAAATAAATTAGCATATGAACTACCCACAAATATGAAGACATTAAAAATCAAATAGATATGCATGATATATTTGCAGGTGAAGATAAGAATGTTGTAGAATAAAATATAGAATAAGGCCCTATTTATGACAAGTAGCTTTTACATATTTTTAAAGATTTTATTTATTTATTTATTTATTTTTAAGAGAGAGAAAAAGAGAGAGCAAGTTGCAGGGGGAAGAGCAGAGGAAGAAGGATAAGCAGACTCCACGCTGATCACAGAGTCCCACACAGGGAATGTAGTATTTATATTAAGAACACATTGAGATTTTTAGAAATGCACAAAGATGATAGTAGTGGAGAGGGGAGTGAGATTGGTGTGTGAGCAGCAGGAAGTGGAAGGTAAAGAACAGTGGAGAGAACAGTAAAAATTGCCTTTGAATTTTATATATAATCTGTATTGCTAGGAGATTTTTTTTTTTACATAAGCACATACTATTTGTATTATTTTTTTAAAGGAAAAGAAGAAAAGGAATTGTGCTAATGCTCAGGTTTGTATAGGAGTGATAAAATAGGTGATCCTCTTGACAATTTTGTTGGCAATGGAAATTATTATAGATTTTGGAAAGAATTTGGTAGCAGCATTGTAAATCTAACTGTATACATACATATTTCTCTCTCTAGATATATACTATATATTATATATAAACCCAAGTATGCTAAACTGTTTATGAGAGAATGCCCACTGGAGAACTGTTTCTAATAGTTAAAATCTGGAAACAACCTAAATATTTTAGCAATAAGGAATTGGCTAAATGAATTATGACTTATTTATTAAGGGAATACAGTGCAATATTACAAATATTGGAGCATATGGGGCGCCTGGGTGACTGAGTAGGTTAAGCCTCCAACTCTTGGTTTTGGCTCAGGTCATGATCTCAGGGTTGTGAGATTCAGCCCAGTATTGGGTTCCACACTAGGCATGGAGCCTGCTTAAGGCTCTTAAGATTCTCTCTCTCCCTCTCCCTCTGCACATCCCCCAAAATATAATATATACGCACACACATACTTTGGAACGTATCTCCTTGCATTGATGGGGAAAGTGGTCCATGAATGATGAGTAAGCAAAACTGAGAGGTTGCAGGACAGGACCTAAAATTCTACCCAGTTTTATAAAGTAATAATATTTTTTACATGATAATAATATGAACTGTTAATGTATACCATGTTGGTGTACACAGGTAAAAAAATCAGAAATGATATATATGAATCTGTTAACATATATATGTTGTATATTAATATACATATATAATCTTTGATATATTTTAAAAGTGAGCTTAAGGAAATTCTCTAAATTTTTGCTCTCCTATTGATAAATGCTTTCAAATAATTATTTAGTACTCTTAAAATTAAAAAAATAAGAATATATTATTGATAATTCAAAACGACCTAGGTTTTTAGATGTCCACACAATGTATTAATATGAAGCATTTCTGGGTGAAATTAAATATACTGTCTTCTTTGCAAAAAGTCAAATGAAACTTAATCTATGTAAGTACTTATTAATTTGGTGTCACTCTTATTAAAATATAAATACCCAAGAGCTCAAATATTGCCTATTTGCACAAATCACAGCACTCATTTAGGTGACGTTAAAGGGTAGGAACATTTCCACCTTATTTTCACAGAAATTAGCTTATCTCTATGTAGACCTTCGTCATACAAACACTTTCATCAATGCCCATATCCTAAAATGGGTATTTTCCCCTTAGTCAGTAACATAAAAATAGTGCTTAATGACATGACTTTCCCATCCTCATCTCTTGTGGTTATACTTGATAATTTCCTCTTTTGCAAAAATCCGAATGTTGAAACAGATGAGCGACATCATTACTAACCAATCCACCTTCCACCTTATGCATTAGATGTACATTCTTAAACAATTAGAGTTTATATTCTCTTGTGAAAAGCTTGATTCCCGTAAGGTATTATGACACTGAAACTGAAATTCATGGAGATAATATTAAAAAAGAATTAATTATGTTTTCAGAAGATTTTATCTTATTTCAGACTTTGGTCATAATTAAAATCTTTAATTACTTTTGTGAGTTAAAGAAAAAATTAAATATAAAAATTTAGTTTGGTAAGGTACATTTTATTTATTTATTTATTTATATTTTTTAGTAAGTTATATTTTAAATATAAGAAATCAAAGTAATTTATGAACTGAATCTAATATATTCAAGTTAGGAAATATATGTTAAATATCTGATTTATATTGGATTGAAAAGAGGCACTAAAAGCATGATTAACATGACTTTCTTAAATATATATGAATAAAAGACTACCTTAATGATAATGGTAATTTTTTATGGTTTAATTTGGAGTTAATTTTGGAGATTTTAGTTTCCTATACATATAATATTTATGCATCTTACAAGCTCTAAATAATTTTCATTTTACATAAAGGGAAAAGAAGGTAAAACTCTAAAAATTCAAAAACTCTAAAATTCAAGTTGATAATGGAAATACCACCAGGAAATAGATAGGTAGATAGATACACAGGTAGAGACATAGATATAGATAGACACATACATATATGTATTAGTTGGAGGCTCTTTGTTATAAAGTTAGAGGTTGCAAGGTAAGATATATGGACTACCATTCCTTACTTACTGCATTATATATGTACATATATAATACATACATACACATAACATACACACACACACCTAATACTTCATCTCCTGGACTCTAGAAGCAGAATACGACTTTACAACCACACTCACCCACACTCATCCTCACTTAGCAGTTTAAGGCAAGGCTACTCCATCCTTTAGGGCTATTTTTTAATTTTGAATCATTTCCTCTAGCTTTCCATGGTAAAGTATATTTTTTAATATTTTATATAAAAAATACTGAATGGCCTTATTAGCTGCAAGCTATAAATGCCACAAAACAGATTTGGAAATTGGAACATACCCAACATAAATGGTTACCAACAGTGAATGGGAAGGCATACGAAACAGGGCCATAAAGCCACCACACAATATGAGGAAAATCATTAAACGATCTGGAAAAGCATCAAGATGGCTGGCCTCTTTGTAGTTCCAGCACAAAGACTGAGACTTATTTCTAAATATTTTCCCTGGTGGGGAATAACAGCTTGAAAATAATCCCAGATGTATTCATTTGTGTAACCATTTGCTTCTTGTAGCATATAGGCATGGAAAAATTATTGAAGGCTTCAATTCTGGACTTGTATTTTTTAAATGTCAGGCTTTTGAAAAATAGCACCATTTTTCTTTAAAACCATTCATTTACCTGGAATGTTGGCCAGCAGGCCTATAATATGGACTTGGTTTTGTTAAGATTGAAAAAATGCCCAATGGCAAAAGAGGAATGGGCAATTTTAGTGGATATAACTAAATATTAACCCAAACTCAAATGAGCAAATGTCCAAGCAGAGTAAAAAAACAATGTTTTTATGCTTCTAAGCTAGCCAAGGATTTCTAGATCCTGTTAAACATAAATTTAGAGAAAGAAAGTAATCTAGAAGGTTTTCTTTAAAGATACTAAAAGCAAAGCGTTTAAAATAAAGTTTAAGACCATCAACTTTATACTTAGGGATTTTTGTTTCCCTTGAAAGTATCCTCTCATTTTGAGATTATTCTAGATATTGAGCTAAGAAGTCCAAGAGCTAAATATCATTTTTAAAAATCGATTTTCAAGTAAAGATAGATCAAACAATTCACAGTCCTTTGTCAATTGTTGGCCAATTCATTTAAACTCAACTCTGTTAGGTATTAATTCTGCTTTCTACATATGAGTATGCATTACTTTTTTTAAGTAGACTCTCTTGTAAGTGTGGTATATGTGTATGCCTGTGTGAGTATGTGTACAGAGAAAAAGAGAGTGAGATTATAATTCAGTGTCCTTTTCTTCACTTGACCAGATTTTGTTTTAAAAATCATTGGGGAATGTCTAAAATTTTTGGTAGGCATTCCAATGTTAAAATAAACATTGGGTATTATTATTACTATTGTTATTAACTAGATTGCTGTTTAGAATGTGAAGGGGTGTGTTTGAATCCATCATTCGTTTTACAAATATTTAGTGAGCACCTATATTATGTCAGCCACAGTTTGGCAACTAAGGTTCCAACAGGGATAATGAAATAGTACATCATTCCTCCAGAATGCTTCAGAAAACTGAGAATCATTTTCCTGATTATGTAAGGAAAATAACTGGAGACAAGAAACAAGTAGGAGAGTATTTCTTCATTTAGAGAACTCTATTTTATAAACATTGCATCAATCTCATAGTTTATGTAAGTGATTCGCCACCTGTACATGTGTAACGGATATCCTGTACCTTAGAAGAAATGTCTTTGACTCAGGTGATCTCTTGCTTAGAGACACACTATGAGCAACAGGACAATGACACCAGAAGGAACTGATTACATTAATTTCAAGTGAAAATAAGGAACTCAATCTAAACTATGTAAAACTCACCTCACTCTGATTTACTGCTCTTTCAGACCATTGAAGCTGCAAATAAAATTTATGAGGGAAGAACTATAAATTAGAATTGGATAAAGGCATAATTTTAGGCCTCAAGTTACTTGTACCGTTAGATTTTAGCACATAAAATTGGGAGCATAATACTAACAAGTTAATAAAATCAGCCAAGTGCTGACATGTAAAAACATTTTTTTTTAACAATTGGTTGGTCCAATCAGTTAGCCTTGTTGACAACTTGAAATTTTGAAAACCTACATTACTTGTATTCAGTGAACATTAAAAATGTAGAAAAGTTCATGGATGCATGCAACAGAAGTTCACTGGTCTTGGAATACATTTGGGGGGTGGGGAAGTTGCCTTTAAAGTTAAAACTGTAAAATTACCACATAATAAAAGGCTGTGCTTTGAACACTAATTGCCCATTTATTTATTTATTTTTTTAAAAAACCTCCTTCCCTATAATCACGGTGTGATATATAAACTTTCTTTGGTTTTACTAAAGTGTGTTTTATATATTTTCAGTTCTATGGCTCTTTTCCATTTATTCTTGATTTTAATTTTACTAATATACGTTATTATCAATCAGGCATCACATCTACGAAGATCCCTACAGCGTTTTAATTGAGAGTAAATTGCCTTCAATAAATGGGGCCTCCTACTGGCCTAGAAAACTGGCCCACCCTAGTGGCTGGGCACAAATGCTCATTTGAAGAGTTAAACCGAGGCACGATAGCCCACTTTGTCAGCTGCCTAGAGGGACGTTGTCAAGTCTGGGACCCTGCTGCTTTATTCCTATAACTGTGTTTTAGAAACACCTCACAAGTGGAATTGTGGTTGCCTCATCCAGAAAATGTGGAAAGGATTAATGTGGCATGTAAAACAAATCACTCCTGAGCTCAGCTGAGAAAGTGGGTATTAAAAGCACTCCAGTCAAAAGAGCTTTAGTGAGAGGGTCACGGTGATATACAGTCCGCATATGTTGGGCTGGTAATGCTGCAGGGTGTTTGGAAATGGTAATGGTCCATGGGTGTAAAGTCTTTCAAGACCTCTTAAAGACACATATGTTTCTTGAGCGTGTTCTCCAAACAAGGACCTGTTATGGGTTAGATTCACTGAAGCTTTTAAACTTTATTGATTGGTTTGTGGGATTCCAGGTTCACTCACTGCTTAAAAAAAAAAAAAAAACTGTTGATAAATACAGGCAAGAATCTCACTTTAATCTTAACCTTATGAATCAATAAACAATGTGGGATGTTGCCTCCTCATCGATTACAGTACACACTGTTTATTTTTATCATGGACGTGCTTGCTAGTTTTCAGAGTTAATGGGCAGTATATCTATGTTGTTCTTCTAAATCCAGGTGCTTTGTAGATTTATTTTGAGGGGGGGAAAAAAGGGAGAAACCTGAAGATTTCTTGCTATTTGAAATATGAACCATAGCCTTAATAAAAACTTGTGGGTTTCAAGTTGAGAGAGAACAAATAAACCTGCTAAGTGTAATTTCATAAACTGGAACAATTTTCCTTGGTTTTTCCAATTTAGGAAGGAACTCATTCAGATCTCACATTATAATGCAAATATATAATCATAGCCACAGTCCAGTGAACTCTTAAAGAAATACAATCTACTAGTTTTCTACATGTGAGTAAATGGTTTCTGCCTATTCTCCTCTGTTTGGTTTATATTTGCACTTTTTTATGGGATGCTTCTATTTTTATTTCCTGGAAGGTTGTACCTCATCAATTTATTCATTTTTCTGAATAAACTACACCAAAGGATCATGCAAAATCTTTGAAAAGATGAAAGCACAGGCAGAGGTTGCAATAAATAAGGAGTGATGCATTTAAGTAGTTGTCAGCACGTGTACTCAAAACAAGCATGTGTTTTTAGGTAAGACCTGGAAAAACATCAAGACAGGCTAGCAGGAAGTACTAGTTAACTAACCTAAAAATCTCATCAGTAAAACTAAACAAATAAAAATATTATGTGAGATCGGAAAAAGTCAGGGTGCTTTTTGGATTTGGGTTCAGTGCTCCTGAGTTTGACCCCAACTTACAACCATGACTGCAAATATTTTTTCACCAACTTCAAGCATGACATTATTTGTTACCTTTACTTTACTGCAGCCCTGGTAAAAGTCAAGATCAATAATTTCTCAGGAACATTTCCACTCTACACTGAAATTACAACCAACCTGAGGGACACAGCAGATATAAAATTTCTTGCCATCTCTGTAAAACTCATAACGCATCACCATTGCCTTGTGTTTTAATTGAACTTCCTCTCTTAGGCCCATTCACATCATTGCTCTCTAACACATTTGGCCAGGAGGAAGGTGAAGAGCAAGAGTTCATGGTCATTGTATTGAGTACGAAATGGTTACAGTTGAAACAAGACAAAAATGTTGCATTATAATAGTAAGATGGTAATGATGAAGCTGTCAATATCATTGCATTTTAGTAGGCAAGCAATGAATGTTACTATATAATTTTATAATTCTGTAACTTAATAATTTACTTCATATTATGACTGTGGCTACTTGATGGTCAAAGAAACAACTAATGTTGCCTTCCATGCATTTGACTGTGGCTGAAAAGGACACACATAACTTTACAAAATGCTTGGCATATATGAGTCACTTTTGTGCGTGGATTGCTTGTATAGGATTTTGAGCTTCAAGTGCATTATTCTATGTGAAGAGTCTTCATAATCCACAAGTAAGCATGAATCTGCAGTCATGTCTTCCCAATTTGCTTATAATTATTTTTCCAGGGGCTTCCGTGGCAATAAGGTATTTCTGTATTATATATAAATGGAAGCAACTTTTATGTTTCCTATTAGAAACCACCAGTTACAAATATGAAACAACTGAAAACTTCCTATTCTAGGTTTAGAATTTTTTAAATGACTTTGAAAAAGTTAAACATCCAGAAAGTCAAAGTGCAATGCTTGTCTGTTCCATATTATTGCAAAAGTCACTTCTTTCCATATCGGAATGATGACAGGAAATGGATGATCTTGACGACAATCTTTCTTCTGATATTAGGTGTGTTTGAGTCCGTATGTGCATGTGACATTTTAACAGCTTTAAAATGAAAATTATTCTGGGCCTGAATGATTCTGAGTTGTCTAACCAGTACTAAGTTGGGAACTCACCGACACTCGTCCCCTGCGCTCAGTGGTCCTGACTTTGAATGCTTCCCCAAACACACTAATTGGGGACCTGGACTATGTTGAGTTTTGCAGGTTTCCACATCACCCAAACTGCACATGAGGGCAGACTAACCCACAGCAAGATATGCTGCACACCTGTACAACAGATGACCAATTTTAAATGTGCAAAGAAAAACCTCCACAAAATAATATGATGTTTCCTTCACATGGTGTACATACAATTCAGACAGCTAAGGGGCTAAAGCATGCCATTTAGCTGTAAGTTTTCATTACTAAAGACATTTTATAGGGCTTAAATTTTATATAGTCCAGTATCAAGTAGTACTCCTAATTGCATGACTTCAAAGTAGACATGTGAGCCCTACTTTCATATTATTTTAGTGGCAAGCCGTCGCTGCCCTTCCAATTGTTCCTATGAGGTCCCACATTAACATTATTATTGGGGATTTTATTTAACTTCAATTTTAGTGAAAACTATTCCTCCTTCTTTGAATGGGAGTTTGAACACTGAGATTAAATTGATAGAGAAAATCAAGTCTGAATCGGTTTATAGCCCAGAGGTACGTTGTGAATCCCATAAAGCATTGTTGCAGGAACCTGGTTAGTGTTCTGTACACCTGCTTAATGTTTTTTTCATCATCACAAATGTCAAAGTGCTCAGTAAGTCACTGGGGTTTGAATGACAGCCATGCACTAAGCAAGCAGTTATGTTTTTTCACTACCAAATTGGACCATAAATGATGAAAAAGAGGTCAAAAAGGAAGTATGGAACCATACAAATTTGAAAGGGGAAACTGCTAATAGCCATAAACCCGGTGCAATCAAAGGCTTGGCAAGTCATTGCAAATTACCTGCTCTGTGAATTACTGATCACACTGCATTATGATATAGAACTTTCTAACTCCTTTCATCTGTAGTAACAGGGCTTCTAATAGCTCACAGATCAAAAGCAAAACACTGCCAGTGGAATTTTGACACAAATACACCAAGGTTGTACAAGCATAATGCATATGAATAAAATGTTAATATGCATCCAATATTGCATCTGGTCTGATTATTTAATATAGTATATGTATTTTATAAACCAAACTCACCAACATAATACTTATAGAAAGAGATGGCTGGTAAGATATGCTGAATTTAAAAGGAAGATAAAATTTTGCATGATACTTTCACTGGGGATTAATGTAGGTTGGTATGCCTTAAGCAAGATCTTGGCAATCTTTCAGATGCAAGATGTCAAGTTCCTAAATCCTTTTCTTCTAGCTCAAGACTCAGACATGTGGGAGTCAGGGGTACTCAAAATTGCCCCTCCAAATATTTTTCCTATTAGGGAAAATATCTATATCAATAAGTTTCTTTTGAAAAGATATGAAATGCCCAGGAAGGGTGAAGTCTGTTGGTCATTTGGAAGCCACTCTAATCAGATTGCTCTCCTCCTGCCCCCCCTTGCTGGAGATCATGGGTACTGAATAAATGGACATTTTAATTCTAGATAAATAAGCCCAGGGAAAAGAACAAACAAACAAACAAAAACTCTGGATCATGAGTCATTTTATAGCAAAGATTTGGCTGAAGTACTGCTGAGCTAGATTTTGCACTGATGCAAAAATACCCCTGGTGCCTGGGTGGTGGTGAAGAGATAGAAGCAGACAAGGTAGATGGTTGTAAAAGAGAGATGCTCAGTTATACTTGGATCCTTTATACTTGATAATAACTGATATGCTTGAAAGTGAAAATCATTTCCTTGTTGGTTCTTAGATCTATGTTCCTATATAACCCACTGTGATTCTTTTGTAAGAAGAGTTTATTATGCACAAACAATGAATCATGGAACACTACATCAAAAACTAATGATGTACTGTATGGTGACTAACATAATTTTTAAAAAAGGAGTTTATTTTTCTTTTGTAAGAATTATTCATCAACTAGTGTTATTCCCTCTCATGCTGAAAATAGAGTGATGAGATAGCATTCCTATCTCTATAGGAAATATATATATGTAGGCACATATGCATAAATAAATACAGATTATGATAGTGCTATAAAGAGTATAAACAGAAAGCTGAGATAATTTCTGAATAAGGGTGCTATTTGAGGTAAGATGGTCAGAAAAGGCTCTCCAATGAAGTAATGTAAAAGTTGGAATATGATTACCATAAAAAAGCGAGGCTAGTAAAGAATTAGGTAGATGGAGAAGATATGATTGATGGAAAGAAAAACAAGCATAAACGCCCAGAGTATGTGTAGATCTGAAAGTGCTTGATAAAAGTAAGAAACTGACACAATGTGGCTGAACCACAGTAAGCAGGGAAGAAAACAAAAAATGATGAGAACAGACAATACAAGGCTGTGAGTCAGAGTAAGGAGAAGAGCAACACATTGTAACTAGCTAATCTGGGGAGAATACTGGATCTGTGAGAGAGAATTGAAGCGAGAAGACCAGCCAGGTCAACACTGAGTTGCCCAAGTGAAGGATGATAATGGTTCGATTAGAGTGATGGCAGTGCAAGTGAATAGAAATGAAAGCAAGGTGACTCACACCCACCAAGTCCCCAGAGAAATCCTGAAAGGCTCTCAGCCTTCTAGTGCTTGTGATATAGTAGCCCAACCTTCTGGTTAAAGTGTTTCAATCAATGACTCTCTACTCTCAACTCTCCAATCAGAAATGTTGGTTCTCCCACTAGCATTTCCTTGGTGGGGAAAGTATGATAAACGGGTAAAGTATAGCGTGCGTGCGTGCGTGCGTGTGTGTGTGTGTGTGTGTTTTCTAACTATTTAAAGAGCAAAGTACAGAACTCAGTGACACATAAGAATTACTTCTGCAATGTTTGTTTTAAAAGTGGTTTCAAATCTTTGTGGCATGAGGTGGGGTTATATATCCATTGGTCAATAAATTGCAGCTTATGAAATCTGAGCTGCTGAGGTGAAGTTCTATATATTATGTGGGGGAGGGAGGGAGAGAGGGAGGTTGGTCGGTTACTGGGGCAATGGGTGTGAGATCAGGGAGGGGTTTAGAAAAAAAATGACTCAATTTTTATAAATAGCATGCATTCATGGCTCTGTATTTTGTATTAATGAAAAAAGTTTATTTTTAAAATTATTTTAAATCATTTGAAAAGTGTGTCTGGAGACTCTCTGCAATCAGTATCAGATCAAAGAAGGAAGGCATGAGCATGGAGCAGAAGAGCAGACTAGGCAGATTAGAGGTTCTTTGAAGGACTATATGTAACAAAGAAATATGAACGCCTGCTCTCCCAGCCAAGCCCAGGGCCAGGGTCCTGGGAATAGCGACTGGTAGATGCTACTAGATAGTCATGCCTATATATCATTTATAATTGCTGTTGATATATGATTACACTGTGAAACACATATGGTTTGCTATAGAGTACAGGTCAGTGTTTATCAACTCTTTTGTGTTTTATAATTTCACATGAGAGGAAGAAATCTTTCACTAGTAAAGGGAAGAAGATGAACAACATTGGTCCATAAGTTACTGGTAAAGGATACCAATAAAAGGAAGACCAGTAACCGATATGTCTTGCTGCAGGGCTTCCCTATGCCTTTCTTGTCATGGCACACATAGAAAATGACAATATTTGTAGAGTTCACTGGAGGAAAGCAAAAGGGATTTAAGAGAGTCCATAAATATCTTTTTGGGGATAAAAAAAGCATTATATTTTCTTGAAATTATATAATTATAAGACACAAAGCAGTAGGGAAAATATTAAATGTTGAATTTCTACCATACTTGCAAATAAAATCTTTTCAAATTTCCTATAAAAAACTTAACTTTCATCTTTATTTTTTTTTAAGTAAACTCTACCCCCAACATGGGGCACGAACTCACGACCCAGAGATTGAGAGTAGCATGCTCCACCAACTGAGCCAGCCAGCTGCCCTAACATTGATCTTTAAACTACTTGCATTTGGCTGTGAATTGTGTAAGACTGATGAATCACAGACCTGTACCTCTGAAACAAATAATACATTATATGTTAAAAAATAAAAGAAGATAGTAGGAAGGGAAAAATGAAGGGGGGGGAACGGAGGGAGAGATGAACCATGAGAGACTATGGACTCTGAGAAACAAACTGAGGGTTCTAGAGGGGAGGGGGGTGGGGGGATGGGTTAGCCTGGTGATGGGTATTAAAGAGGGCACATACTGAATGGAGCACTGCGTGTTACATGCAAACAATGAATCATGGAACACTACATCAAAAACTAATGATGCAATGAATGGTGATTAACATAACATAATAAAATAAATTCATTAATTAAAAAAAAATACTTGCATTTGGAGAACTCACCCAGGTCTTTCACTGACAAATGTAATTAATGTTGGCATTATGGAGGGCAAAACTGAACCTCTTCATATGTTATTTCAAACTCGGACTCAGAAAGTGTATGCATATTTAGAGCATGCAACAAGCTTAAATGTCACTAAGAGGGCACAAATGTCAAAAACTGAACTAAGTATCCCATATATGTGAAGACAGAGATTGAGACTGCCACTCACAGTTCAGCTTTATTAAGAGTCCTTGTAAAACTTTCCTGCTACTGCAGGCTATATGTCATGGTCTTAGGTATCCGAGACCTGAACTCAGCTATAAACTGGTAGGGTCCCACAACTAGCACAACCTGAACCTGAGTTCTGAATAGATACATACGCATGGATAGAACACCTGTTAGCATGAAGAAAGACTAGTCAGATGGTTGGTTGGCCGCAGGTATTACTAGGAGGGTCTTCTTCAAACACAGTTTTTCGTTGCCATCTTCCAGGATAATTTCAGTGTTGCTCCTGATTGGAGGCTACTGAACCAGGATGTCAGCCACCTCTGGCTCTACCTGCTGGACTTTCCAGCCTGAGAGAATAACTTGCTGTAAATCTGCAACTCATTGTTGAGGCTATGTGCTAGAAAGTTCTATTTTACAAAGCAGTCACTGAACCAGGAAGCTACCTTACTACACGCACACCAGACTTTGGACCATATAGGCCCAGTAATGCTTCAAAAGAGGTATAACCTTACAGTTCTCTTTGATACACTCATCCCAGTAGGCCAGGGGGAAAGGGAAGAGAAGTGCAATGAAGGAGAAAGGATAAATGACTGCTTTTCCAAGAGAACTATTGCATTTTCTCATTAGTATGTATTTCTGGTTGATATCTACAATATAGCATGTGCTGGCCTCTTTCAGAAAAAAAAAAAAAATGCTCCCAATTCTTTATTTCTTCCCTACCCTGCAGAGGTAGGAAAAAAATATATTAATTCAGGCAGCACAGTTTCATTGCCTGATTTAGTTGATGGTATTAAATTTATAACGACAGAGAAACAGGCTTATTAACTGAAGGGATAAGGAAAGAAAAATGAGTATTTCACAATTTTGCTCGATACACCTTAATATTTCTCTTTGATGCATAATAGCTGATGTTCCCAAGATAATCAGCTTGCATATTTAAAAACATTATCGCAGCTATTTTTATCATAAAGTAACTTATCCAATACTGAATTAGACTTTGGATCTCTCTGACCTTCAGTCCTTGCTTTGTTTGTCATTTGTGCTCACTGCTAAGCTTCCTGCTTCTCATTCATGGAATTTCTTTCTTTTTTTTTTTCATGGAATTTATTTCTTTCCATGTTTCTTTTTACATGGCCCAATGCCACATCCAGAGGTGCCACAAAAAAATAATATATCGAAAGCAAAAGAATATATTTTTGCATATATCCATGTAGCACACTATTTTTGAACCACGATCTGTATTTTTCCAGTGTTTTTCCATAATACGTATTTTCCTCTGGAAAAGAGAATTTGAAAAGAATAGCTAAAGCTGTCTTGGAACTTCCACTTTAAATTCAAAACAGATCCCAAAATGTCTACTGGGATATATCTCTAGTATGACTAAGAATGTGCACCTGTGATTACCTAAACCAGCCGAAGAACGGCACCATTGCTTCACATAAACATAGTCACAGATATTTTTATATGGTTATAGAATTTTGTCATAAATCCCATGGCTCAGTGTAAAATTCTATCTGTCCTACAGGTCCACTTTTTGCCTTTAGACAACATTTTACAGCAAAAGCCTGATGTATTGCTTCTGTCACCCTCTGACCACTAAAGGAACTTATAACAGCACAATGGGTGAATAATAAGGAGACAAAGGGAATTCTCTGCCCTTTTGGCTCAGCCCATGCATATGGTCATAGTTTTCCAACTTTATGATAATAAGGGGAATGCATTTATCATCCCTCTTCTCCTTCTCAAGTTGATTCCCCATTGTTAAGTTTAGCATTTGGCTATTGATAATATAGAATTATTAAATAATATGGAGGGTAATGAGTGAGATGGTCACTTGAGTTTCACAAAGAAATAATAAATGGTAGAGAAAGAGTGCCAGGTTTGAAGGACAAGTTCAGAGAAACATTAACCAAATCAGATGGTTACTTACAATTTCTGAAAGTTAAACTGAAAATTAAAGATAGCTTGAGAGGTCTCAGGCTGGTTTGTGTCATCATGTTCTGCTCCAGCTAAGATAAGCCAATATCAGTGCTTAGGTAACTGCAATAAAAACAAAAATTATTTTCTTCTTTAAAATTATAGACTGTATTTAATAGTCCTTTACCTGAATTATCTATATTTGCTATAACTGAGTATTAGAGAAAACTAATCAAATAACACAGTGATTTCACTTGGATTCAATATTCTCAGTTTTCAAAATGAGGCAAGGAAAAAGAAAAACAACCCAACTTTTTAAATGGGCAAAAGTAATGACCAGGAAGATAATCAAATGATTGAAAAATTGTTCAATATCATGAATCATCAGGAAAATGCAAATTAAAACCAAAATTACATACCTCTAAATACTTAACAGAAAATCTAAAATTTAAAAGACTGAAAATGCCAGATGTTGGTGAGTCTATGGAGCCACCAGAATATTCATACATTGTCAATGAGAATGTAAAATGGTACAAGCACTTTGGGAAAATAATTGGCAGTTCCTTTGTAAAACTAAACAAACGTCTACCCTGTAATCCAGCAATGCTACTCTTAGTTATTTACCTAAGAAAAATGAAAACATGTGTACAACAAAAAGACTTGTACAAGAATATTCACAGCAGCTTTACTGCTAAAAGCTTAAACTGAAAACTATCCCAAGTTTTCATCAAGGGAAGAATGAATAAACAAACTGTAGTATGTTCATATACTGGGATATTACTCAGACAGGAACAAATCATTACAACAACATGGATAAATCTCAAAATCATTATGCTGAGTGAAAGAACGATTACACTAATAAGTAGATACCATATGATTCAATGGAATGACCATTAAGTCTAAAATGAGTAAAACTGACCTATGCTATAAAAACTGGAACAATGACTGTCTCTGTGGGCAGAGGGCTAGGAGGTGAAGATTGTGTTGGATTTGACATACTAATATTCCATACCTTTAAAGACATTTCAGTTACACAGATGTATACACTCATTAAAATCATGAAATAAGTGGTTGCTGGGAAGGAAGATGGTGGAGGAGGAAGATCCTGAGCTCAACTCCTTCCATGGACATACCAAGACAACAACTCAGGTATTGCAACTCTCCCTGAAAACAACCTGAAGCCTGGTAGAAGAGATCTTCCACAGCTAGTCATGGAGAGAAGGCCACTTTGAAAGGGACAGGTGGGGTGGAGATGTGGTTGGGAGCCAAACCTCCAGTGTGACTAACCACAAACGGGAGGGACATCATAAGCATGGAGGAGCAAGGATATCAGACTCCACACTAGGTACCCTTGGCCCTGGGAACTTGCACTGGGAAGGTGAGTCCCCATAATGTCAGACTTTGAAAAATCAGTGGGGCTTCACTCCAGGGTCTTTAAAAACCAGTGGGCTTGACTCCAGGAGAACTGAAGGGCAATAGAAAACTAAGTGCCCACCCTTAAAGAGCCAATACACCAAATAACTAAGCCCAAAACCCAACATAGAAGCGGCAGTTTGAAAGTGCCTAGGGCATACGTGAAGATCTATTGACTAATTTTAGGACAAGTGCCAGAGGAACAGACATTGACAGGAACTTTATCTGGGAATGAAGGGGCAGGTGAGAACCATTTTTCTTGCCCTTGTTCAGCCTAGATAGTCAGACACTTGTGGGAGCCTGTGCTAACATGTTGTTAGCACTGTGTATCCCACCCCAGCATCCCTTGTGGACCGGCCCCGCTGAACCTGCCTGTGCGGGCAGATACCACTCCAAAGCAGCTGCCATCCCCCACATTTGGCAGGCAACCCCAGCTGGGACCCATGCCCTCCAAAGCAACTCCTGCTCTGGGGAGAGGGGAAGCTAAACTCACACACCAGTATGCCCACAGCTCCTGTAACTGAGCTTCTCAGTTGGCCAGAAAGGGAGCAAGTGCATGCAGGCCACATAGAGGACACTCCTGGAAAGCCTGGTCCTGGTTATCAGGGAGGACTAGGCTACAGAGCACCACAGGACCCCTTCTATACAAGGCCACCTCTTTTAAGACCAGTATATGTAGGTGACCCATCTAATACTTAAAAACAAGAGAGTTAGCCAAAATGAGGAGACAGAAGAGTAGGTCTCAAATGAAAGGACAAGAAAATGGCACAGAAAAAGAGCTCAAAGAAATAAGAAATAGAGTGGATAAAGAGTCCACAGTAATTGTCATAAAGATACTCACTGGACTTGAGAGAAGAGTGGATGAACTCAGTAAGAATTTCAACAAAGAAAAAATATTAAAAAACCAGTCAGAATTGAAGAACACAATAACTGAAATGAAAAATACACTAGAAGGAATAAATAGATTAGAGGATGCAGAAGAATGGATCAGCAATCTGGAAGACAGGGTCATATAAAGCAACCAATCTGAACAACAAAAAGAAAAAAAGAATATTAAAAAATCAGGATAGGTTAAGAGGTCTCTACATCATCATCAAGTATAATAACATTCACATTATAGGAATCCCAGAAGGATAAGAGAGAGACAAGGAGGCAGAAAACCTATTTAAAGAAATAATAGCTGAAAATTTCACTAATCTGGAGAAGCAAACAGACATTCAGGTCCAGGAATCACAGAAAGCCCCAAACAAGATGAACCCAAGGAAGTCCTCACCAAGATAATAATAACTTAAATGTTAAAGATTAAAGATAAAGGGAGAATCTTAAAAGCAGCAAAAGAAAATGAACAGTTACAAGCAAGAGAAACCTCAGAACGTTATTAGCCAGTTTTTCAGCAGAAACATTGCAAGCCAGAAGGAATTAATATGATATATTCAAAGTGCTGAAAGGAAAAATACCTATAACCCCAAATACTCTACCCAGCAAGGTTATCACTCAGAATTCAAGGAGAGATAAAGAGTTTCCCAGAAAACCAAAAGTTAAAGGAATTCATCACTTCTAAATCAGCTTTATAAGAAATGTTAAAGGGAATTCTTTAAGTAGAAAAAAAAAAGGCCACAACTAGAAGAAAATTATTAAAGAAAAGAATTTCACAGGAAAAAGCAAAAATATAGTAAAGGTAGTAGAATAATCACTTATGAAGCCAATGTGAAATTAAAATGCAGAAGTAATACAATCTACAAATATATCTACAAAAATTAGTCAAGAGATACAAACAAAATGAAAAGATGTAAAAATATGACATATACATAAAACATGGAGGGAGGAGGGAGTAAAAAAATGTAGTACTTTTGTAACATGTTCGAACTTAAGTGACCATCAATTTAAATTAGACAGCCATACGTATATGATGTTGTATATGAACCTCATGGTAACCATAAACCAAAAACCTATAATAGAAAAATAAAATAAAATAAAATATGAAAAGAAAGGATCCAAGCATAGCACTAAAGAAAACCTTTTAACCACAGGGAAGAGAGCTATAGGGATTATAAGGAACAGAGAAGAACTATAAAAACAACCAGAAAATGATTAACAAAATGGCAATAAGTACATACTTATCAATAATCACTTTAATATATAAATGAACTAAATGTTCCAATCAAAAGACATAGGTGATTCAATGAAGAAATAAGACCTATCTATATGCTGTCTATAAGAAACTCACTTCAAACCTAAAGAGACATATAGACTAACAGTGAAGGAATGGAAAAAAGTACTTCATGCAAACCGATGGAGAAAAAAAAAGTAGGGGTAGCAACACTCATATCAGACAAAATAGTCTTTAAAACAAAAACTTTAACAAGAGACCAAAAAAGGTCATTATATAATGATAAAGGAATCAATTCAACAAGGGAATATAACAATTGTGAATATCTATGCATCCAACATAGAAGCACTTAAATATGTAAAGCAAATATTAACAGACATAAAGGGAAAAATTGACAGCAATACAATAAGAGTAGGGGACCTTAACACCCCACTCACATCAATGGACAGATCATCCAGACAGAAAGTGAACAGGGAAATAGTGCTCTGAATGACACATGAGACCAGATAGAGTTAACAGATATATACAGAACATTCCATTGCAAAACAGCAGAATACATTTTTTTTTCATTTGCACATAGAACATTCTTCAGGATAGATTCCATGATAGGCCACAAAACATGTCTCAATAAATTTAAGAAGACTTCAATCATATTAAACCTCTTTTCCTACTACAACAGAATGAAATTAGAGATCAATTATAAGGGGAAAAAAAAACAGAAAAAAAAACTGAAAGAAACACAAACATGTGGAGGCTAAATAATATGTTACAACCAATGGGCCAATAAAGAAAACAAAGAAGAAATGAGGAAATACCCAGAGATAAATGAAAATGAAAACACAATGGTCCAAAATCTTTGGGATCCAGCAAAAGTTCTAAGAAGGAACTTTACAGCAACACAGGCCCACCTCAAGAAACAAGAAAAAAATATCCAATAAGCAATTTAACCTTACACCTAAAGGAACTAGAAAAAGAAGAACAAAGCCCAAAGTCAGCAGAAGGAAGGAAATAATAAATATCAGAGAAGAAATAAATGACAAAGAAACAAACACACAAAAACAATAGAAAAGATCAATGAGACATGAGTTTGTACTTCGAAAAGACAGACAAAATTGGTAAACCCTTAGCAGGACCAATCAGAAAAAAAAAGAGAGAGAGGACTCAAATAAGATCAGAAATGAAAGGAGATGTTACAACTGACACCATAGAAATACAAAAATTATAAGAAATTACTATAAAAATTATATGCCAACAAATTGGACAATCTAGAAGAAATGAAATTCCCAGAAACATACAACTTTCCAAGACTGAATCAGGAAGAAAGACAGAATTTGAACAGACCAAGAGCTAGTGACCAAATTTATTGGTTATCAGGAAACTTTCAATGAACAAAAGTCCAGTATCAGATGGCCTCACATGTTATTTCTACCAAATATATAAGGAAAAGTTAATACCTATCTTTCTCAAATTACTCCAAAAAAAGAATAATGGTTCCAAACATAATCTATGAGGCCAGCATTACTATCATACCAAAATCAGAGACACTACAAAAAAAGAAAATTATAGACCAACATCCCTGATGAACACGGATGCAAGAATCCTCAACAAAATATTAGCAAACTGAATTCAAAACTGCACTAAAAGGATTATTCATCACAATCAAATGGGATTTATTCCAGGGATGCAAGAATAGTTTAATATATGCAGAATCAAGGTATTGATTAACAAGATAAAGGATAAAAACCATATGATCATCTCAACAGATGCAGAAAATGTTCTGATAAAATTCAACATCCATTAATGATTAAAAACTTTCAACAAAAGTAGGTTTAGAGGGAACATATCTCAACTTAATAAAGGCAAATACACATGACAAACACAGCTAACATCATACTCAACAGCAAAAAGCTAAAAGCTTTCTTCCTAACATCAGGAACAAGACAAGGATTTCCATTCTCACCGCTTGTATTCAACATAGTACTGGAAGTCAGAGCCAGCAATTAGATAACAGAAAGAAATAAAAGGCATTCAATTTGGTAAGGAAGATGTTAAACTGTCAATACTTGCAGATGACTTATACTATATAACTGAGGGTTACTGGAGGGGAGATGGGCAGGGGGATGGGCTAACTGTATGATGGGTATTAGGGAAGGCACTTGTGATGAGCATGGGGTGTTATATGTAAGTGATGAATTGCTAAATTCTACTGCTGAAACTAATATTACACTATATTTTAACTAACTAGAACTTAAATAAAAACTTGAAACATTAAAAAAAATAAAAAAATGAGACGGCCTGAATAGACATTTTTCCAGAGAAGACATACAGATGGCCAACAGACAGGAAAAGATGTTCATCATCACTTACCATCGGGGAAATGCAAATCAAAAAAACATGAGATATCATCTCACACGAGTCAGAATGGCTGGTATCCAAAAGAGAAGAAGTAACTTGTGTTAGTGAGGATGCGGAGAAAAAGTAACCCCAATGCACTGTTGGTGGAAATGCAAATTGGTGCCGACACTGTGGAAAACAATATGGAGGTTCCTCAAAAAACTAAAAATAGAACTACCATATAATCCAGTAATTCCACTTCTGCATATTACCTGAAGAAAACAAAACACTAATTCAAAAAGACCTATGCACCTCTATATTTATTGCAGCATTATTTACAATAGCCAAGATATGGAAGCAACCTATGTGTCTATTGATAGATGAATGGATAAAGAAGATGTGCTAGATATAAACAATGGAATATTACTCAGCCATAAAAAGAATGAACTCTTGCAATTCAAGACAGCATGGATGGACCTATAGGGTATTATGCCAAGTAAAATAAACCAGACAGAGAAAGACAAATACCATATGATTTCACTTATATGTGGAATCTAAAAAATAAAACAAATTAACAAACAAATAAGCAATAACAAAGAAACAGGATCATAATATAGAGAACAAACTGGTTTCCAAAGGGGACAGGGGCACAAAATAAGTGAAGGGAATAAAGGGATGCAAACTTCCAGTTACAAAATAAATAAGCCACAGCCATTAAAAATAGAGTATAGGGAATATAGTCAATAATAGTGTAACACTCTTGTCATGGTGAGCATTTCAAAATGTATATAATTTTCTATCACGAACTGGTACACCTATAACTAATATTATATGTCAACTATATTTCAATTTAAAAAAATCATCAAATGATACACAAGATTTGTACGTTTTACCTTACATAAAATTTACCTCATCAGAAAAGTGAATAATACTGAACTCTAGTTGATGATATGCATATTAAGTGTTTTGAGGTAAAGAATATTGATTATCCTCAGCTAATCTGAAAATGCATCAGAAAAATTAGATGGATGGATGGATAAAGATACCAACAGATAGACAGGTGAAAACTGAAGCCAGCAAAACCATAGAACATAGTGCTGATTACTGGTATTCACCATGTAAAACTTTTAAATGTTATGTACGTTTAGAAATTGTTATAATAAAATATTAGATAAAAATCAGGCAGATTTTTTTCCTTTCTTCATTTGCATTGCTCCTGAAAACTAAAAGTTAAAATGAAAAAAATAAAAACAAAAGAAATATTGAATATAGCTGTCAGCTGTATATATAACAGCAAGGCTGTTATGTTCTCCTAGCTATTTGGCTTAAACCATCATCTGCATGATTGTTTAACATGGAAGTAATGATTTTCTTACCCAGAGCACAGAAAATAATGAAAAATGTGGGTTAGCCAGGGAATATGTGATGAACCTGGCATATAGGCATCCATACCTACACCATGCCAATGGGCAAATGGCAGAAGTTCTATATATAGGAGTAGGAAGAACTAATGATAAAACCCAACACTAAATGATAAATAAGGCTTTGAAGTCAGGGCCATCTAAGTTGGAATTCAGGCTCGCCTCCTATTAGCTTTGTTTCCTTGTAAACATTATTGAACCTTTTATTATTATTATTGATTGGTTATTGATTTTATTAAATCTTGTTTTTATCATTTACCTAATGGGAGAATTACTGGCATGTACCATTGGGGGTCATTCTGGGGAATAACAAAGTACTCTGGGTATTTTTTTAAAGATTTTTATTAATTTAAGATTTTTATTAATTTTAATGAGAGAAGGAGAGAGCACAAGCAGTGGGAGGAGCGGAGGGAGAGGGAGAAGCAGACTCCAAGCTGAGCAGGGAGTCTGATGTGGGGCTCCATCCCAGGACTCCAGGATCACAACCCATACTGAAGGCAGACAGTTAATTGACTGAATCACCCAGGTGTCCCCAAAGTACTATGGGTATTAACAATTACTATACACATTCACACACATACTCATACCTGGAGAAGGGAGAAAAGGAAATAAATTATCTTTGATGAAATTTAAAGAAAAGTTTTTGAGCAAAGGATTTAATGATATAATAGGGAGATAGAAAGTATTGAACTACACAGCTCCTAGTTTTTCATTTATTTTTTTTCACTGTGTGGGTTGCAGATTTTCCCCCCCTTTAACACTGAAGCGGTGACAGCAATGATTATTGCTAAGTACAGGTTTGAATGAAAAGCCACACTATGGAATATTTTACTTTCCAAGAAAATCTTCTCACAACCTTCTCATAAATAAATGGGGTTAGAGTCAAGGAAACTGGGCTAAATCCCTCCCTTACCCTTTGGACTGTTTCCAAATCATTCATCATGGACACAGAAGGATGGGAGCTTCTCTTCGGCATATATCTTAGGGAGGTCTGGCAGGGTTAAGGGAAAGAGACAAAGAAGCCTATGCTCAAATATCCTGGGTATTTTTCCCAATCTACTTAAAAAAAAAATGCGCAGCATTCTTTTGGCAATAAATCCTCCATGTGCTTACATTGGAGGTGCTGAAAATTGCTTGGATAGATCAAAATTGTATCTGGAGCTTTTTGCATATCAGTGTTCAGACAAACGAAGTTGAAAATTTCTCTCTCTAGATCCTATAGTCAACACCCTCTGAGAATTGCTAATGGTTTTTACTGGATTAGAATTGATTAGCTCTTCTGATTTGAGTGGTATCCATTTCAATTACACCACTACTTCCCAGGCAAGGAGAATGATCTTGTGCAGGGGCACTAGGCCAACTTGAGGGCAAAAATATCCTGGTCCCAGGGAAATTATGCATGGTGTGTAAGAGTCACAAAATCCATGATAGATTGTTCTGTGCAATGGCTCTTAAGTCTGCTTAGGATCCCATGTCCTATTTTAAATCTTTGAAATGAAATTTCATGCCACAGGGTTCTCCATGAGAAGAAAGGTTAAAGGAAAAAAATAAAGACTAAAGCCAATGCAAGACAGAACACCTTTTATGGTATGAATGGCTCTTAAAACTCTTTTTCCTTTCCCTAAAAAAAAAAAAAAAAAAAAAGTTTTATTGTTAACTGTTTCATTTTGGGGGTATAAAATTATTTATGGAGTTTAGAGTAGAAAGCCACCATGCCTTATCTTTTCCTGGCTCCTATTTTTGAAAAAAAAATTTTTGCCTAATTGTGGTATGGCAGGACTTTAAGTAAAAAGTGCATTTTACAATTTCTTTAATTAAACATGATCAAAGGTCCCCTTAGAGCACTGGAATGAGCATTTTCCTAGTTATGTGGCACTGTCTATATTCTTTTAACATGGCCATCGGCTCGATGTCCATGTTGTTGGTTCAATAGTTCCTTTTCTATGGACGACCAAAATTTTCCATTCTTTGAAACCTAGTGTTTTACTATACACAGATGAAACACACCTGTTTCTGATATACAACCACTTTCAATTCTTGTTAGCTGTGAAAAATTCATGAAAAGGAAAAAAATCTGTGTTCCCCATGCTGGTATAAAATATAATTTGGAGCTTCACATTGTTGATTAAAAGAAAAAAAATAGCAAGCATCTACTATGTGCAGGGAAGCTGCCATAGAATTCAACAAATCTGAAAATGTTTATTGAGCACCCACTCTGGGTCAGGCTCTCTTCCATGATCTAAAAGGTAGGTGAAGAAAACAAAAACAGAAACAAAAATAATAAGTAATAATAAGTAGGGAAGAAAGGAAGTAGAGAGTCCTGAGGGCAGGAAGACTTTTAAGTAAGATGATCAGGGTCCCCTGTATTTGGAGAAATAAGATTATAATGGGGAAATCCGAAGAAAGATTGAAGAAAGTGAGGGTGTAAGCAATGCAGGTCTTTGGGGGAAGACCCAGCACAGGGAGCAACAAGGGCCTTGAGGTAGGAGAATACTGAACACTCTTAAAGAAAAAGAAAGCAGGCCAGTGACACCACAAGTAAATGCCTGAGGTGGGAAGCACTAAGAGATGATCACATAGAGGAAAAGGGCATCAAATTATGTAGGGTCTTGTAAGCCATTATAAAGACTTGGGGTTTTACCATGAGTAAGATGGGATCTTTTAGAAGAGTAGAATGAGGGAAGACAGTATCTAAGTTTTAATAAAATACCTCAATCAGTATGGTTGCTCTGTTGAATATGTGTACACTATGGGATGTGAGTGCAGAAGAAGAGAAACCAGTTAACAAGCCACTGAGTACCTCAGATGAGAGATGATTATGGCTTGGATGAGGGTCATAGACATGGAATGGTGAGAAGGGTCAGATTATGAATATATTTTGAAGATAAAATGAGCAGAATTTGTTGAAAGGTTGGATGAATGCATTGAGAAAGAGATGAATCAATGATGATTCTAAGATATTAGTTAGCATCTGCTAATGAAGGGAAGATGGGGGGTAAAGCAGATTTGGGGGAGCAGCAAATTGGGATTTCTGTTTTGAACACATTACATTTGAGACGCCAAGGAAAAGATCTTTGCCAAGCAAAGATGATTCTCATGAAGGTAGAGACAACCGTCTGGAGTTGAGGGTAGAGGTACAGGCTGGACATATATATTTGTGTGTCATCAGATGATTCATACATATATGGAACCATAGGCAGCTAATGGGTTGAGGGCTGAAATGACAATAAAGTGAGCAGAGCCATGCAGCTGTGGACCAAATGTAGGATAAATAACTAGCATTTAGCCATTGCAAGGTTAACTGTTGGTGTTCTGTTAAGAGTCCAGACCAATGAGCCAAAGCCAAAAACCAAACAACCAATCAAACAAACAAACAAACAAACAAAACCCATAACCCCCAAAGCTAAAAAGAAATGGCCATTGAGGTGGGGGGGCGGAATTGAGAAAGCATGATGTCCAAGAAACCAAGTGAAAAAAAATTAAATAAAAAGATTATATTTTGTGATATACGCAAACAATTCTTTAGCCTATAAAGAAGATAAAAGGATATAAAAATATTCCACATTTAGTATAGTAAGTGGTAAGTGCTACAAAAGATTTTAAAGCCAATGTTGAAAGGTGGGTGGAAACATGACTGGTGGAAGAAGAGGAAGAGAGGAGATTTATATTAGAGGGAACATCTTATAAAGAAGTGCCGAGAAGTGAAAACACAAGGTATATTTGAGGTATAGTGGGTAGTTCAAGCTAGCCTGGGAGTATAGAATGCATAGCCCCTTTTCTTCATACATCTGAGGCAGGATTCCTGGGGTCGAAAGACGTTCAGAATTTGCTGCGTGCATGTGTGCATGCGTGTGTGTTTACCAAATCTCCAGAAACAAAGGATATAAGAAGTCAACATAATATTGAAACTTACTTTATTTTCAATCTTTTATTCCCAATCTAACTCTTAGCTCTCAAATTTTGTGTTTTCATCTGTAAATATAGTAATAGCTATGTAAAACATCTATCTCTATCTGTTTAGCGTCTGTGGAGTGCTTGTTCTATGTAAACTCTGAGGAAAGGAAAAAGAGGCATCATTTTTGCATAAATATGCAAAAATATTCATTGCAATGCAAGTCTCTACCATGAGCCAATTACGGAGCTGGGAGGGAGAAAGTAGAGAAATATGAATAAGATAAGGCTCACTGAACTGTTGCATAAATTTAATAGGACAGGCTGCCCTAATAGTTGGAAAATAGAAAATTCATGCTATAGATTCGTGGAGTTTGGCCTGGCATAATCTGACCTATACTCCAGTTGCTCCACGGAGACAGAGGAAGCTCTCTTGCCTACAATCGCATACAAAATTCCGAGGATAGCAGTCATCATCTCTGGGGTCAGAACGTCTCATGGCATTGAAGAAAGGAAAAGATAGAAACACAAGGAATCACACAACATTTTATTTTTAGTAACAGAAAGTAACTTAATATATTCCATTCCTCCAAGACAAACATGGTAAATTTTCTTACCGATTGGCTAATGTGAATTTTAATCTTAGGGCCAATTTCACAGGTACTTTCCCCATCTTTGTATTCCCAGGGGCAGAGTGGGATGGACTGAGTCAGAGGACCCATTGTCCAATCCAAACTCAGACACGAATTCACCCCTTAGTCTCTTTAGAGCTCAGGTGTCTCATTTGCAAAATTGAGAATGAGGAGAGTGGTGTAAAGTGAGAAAGAACACTCTGGAGTCATACAGACTTAGTAGTTATATGTGATTAGGCAAGCCACTAAATGTCCGAATTTCAGTTGTTAAACAGCAAATTAGAGAAAAACAGGTCCTACACAATGTTGTCATGAGGATTAAGAGATCAGGTACAGAAAATTTCTGGCACATAATAGACACTCAATAAATATTCATTTCCTTCCTTGTTTTAACTTGAGCGTTTCAGTTCCAATATAATGTCAAGACTTAATTCTAGAAAAAAAATTAGAAATTTTAGAGTTTTAAAGAAAAGAAATTATAGAGTTTTAGTACTATTAGCTGTTTTGAAACATTTTTTTAAATTTGCATCCAGTCTGTCTTAGAGCAAAAAGACAGCTTCTATCTTTAGGGTAAAAATGAAGAACTTACAGAGAGCATGTACCACATGAACAGTGAGAAAAAACAAAACAAAACTGATATTCCTCTTGAGAGAAGTTTTAAGATTACTTGGGGGGGGGGGAATAGAAGGAAAGAAGGGAGAAAGGAATTTAGTTGATAGATAGTTTAGAGCCTATAAATTACAAATTAACCAGGTAGGAGAAAGGTTTTTGCTGTGTTGCCCTCCCCATTAACATGGGTTAAGTATTATGGCTGGCATGACACAGTCATCTTCCTTTTTTTCAAAGCGGAAAAAAATTTTTTTTTCATGAAAGTGAGAATTTATTGCAGGAACGTCAGCTCAGTGAATGAGTCTATGCTCTATGTAAAAGGAAATGTATACTTTACTACTTTGACCTTCCTATATTTTTCATATTTTGTCTGGCTACATATTGCAACCATTCCTTTCAGTTAGCAATTAAAGTCAAATTTGCAGCTGCCTTTACAAAACCAAAGCTTCCCTCCTACAAATGAAATTTTTAAAGTCCTCTTGTTTGATCTCCAGTATCATACAATGTGTCATGTGAGACATATAAAATACCCCAAGTATGAGGAAACACAATAGTCACTGTCCCTGAGCACCATCCATCACTCAATGTCTTAGTTTGTCATACAGTTTATTTATTAAAAAATAAATAAAAAAAAATAGAAGGGGAGAGGTAGCAATAATTTAGGCCTGTCTAGAAAGTTTGGTACTGCAGCTCCAAGTATAGGGAACCATTTACTGGAGAAAAAAACGTAACCAGAGACTATGTAAGTATGGAAGATGAGATCATCTACCAACAGCAATCTTTCAAATTCATAGACACTTCTGGATTCATGAGGTGAGAATGAGCAGTGCAGAGTACTGTAAAATTCATTTGTAGTGTTTGATTTTGTTAACACACATTCTCAAGCTGTCTTTGTTATGAGATAGCATTCATATTGCAAGTGAAAAAAATCAGTATGGACATACTGATTGAAATCAGCATAGTCTTAAAGTCAGAAAAAAATACAATACATAACTCTAAAGTGTTACTTAAAAGAGGAAAGAAATGTAAATTTAGGAGAAACTTGCAATCATCCTTTTTTTTGGCAAATATTTACCTGTTCTTTTAAATGATTAATTTGAATTGATTTCAATTTATTTTAATGTATTTGTCTTCTACTGAACATGACCAAAGTTTGTCTTAAAGTGTATTTCTTTTTTTTTTTTA
Organism: Callorhinus ursinus; assembly: GCF_003265705.2. Lineage (NCBI taxonomy): Eukaryota > Metazoa > Chordata > Mammalia > Carnivora > Otariidae > Callorhinus > Callorhinus ursinus. Next base: position 33,016,564 of record NW_027397074.1, read on the forward strand.
AGATTTTATTTATTTATTTGAGAGTGAGAGAGAAACCTGAGCTGGGGTCCGGGGAGTGGGCATGGGCAGAGGAAGAAGAAGAAGCAGGCTCCCTGCTGAGATGCTGAGCAGGGAGCCCTGTGCAGCTCCATCCCAGGGCCCTGGGATCCTGAGCTGAGCCTAAGGCAGATGCTTCGCCAACTGAGCCACCCAGGAGCCCCTTGAAGTGTTTTTCTTAACTAAAAATTTTCTTCAAGGTACAAGTAAATTTATCAATGATTTAAAAAAAACAAAAGGAAAATAATTTATAGAAGCATGTAATGATCCATACCTCTCTTACATTTCTCCCGTAAAAACCAACAGAGATATTATTTCAACTTCAAAATCAGAAAAGGGAGATAAAAAAATCAATTTTAGTAATTTCTCTAGAAACACACAAGTCAAAATCTAGCACTCAGATAATGAGAATAGTAAGGTGTTTCAGCGTAAGAGAGAGAGAAGGGGTAGCATTGATATTGGTTATTTGGGTCCTAGTGTGTATTAAAAAAACATTAAAATAATGTGCATCAGTGAAGTATTACTTACTCTGAAGGACTTATATAGTGATCCAGGAATTCAAAAAGCAAGTATTTGGCCTAACAAAAATATACGATATAATGACAGACATTATTAGAGGTAAGATCAGGAAATATGAAAGTATATGTAAGGGACTTAGATGGATAGACCAACGCTTTTCAAATTTTAAAGTACACATAAATTACTTGGTATCTCATTAAAATACAGATTTTGAATCAGTAGATTTGGGGTGGGACCCAAGATTGTGCATTTCTTACAAGCCTCCAGGCCATGCTGAGGCTACTGGTCTAAGGAACACACTTTGAGTAGCCAAGCCCCAGATCGTGACAAGGAAGGTTTATCCTAGAAATTGCACCTAGGGAAGTCTGAAAATCAAAAGATCTGTCTCACCAACTGTTGCCACCAGTCTTTTATTTTCAGTGGAATCCAGTTTAGAAAATAGAAATAAAAGTGGCTAACACTTTCTATTTTTTTTTTTTTTGGCTAGCACTTTCAAATAATCACAATGTGACATTTTATTAAGGTAAATAAATAAATTAACCCTCAAAAGAGCCTATGAAGTAAATATTTTTATTATTTTCACTTTACAGAAAAAAAGAAACAGGCTTGGGGAATTTAATTAATCCAGTCAAACCCACATAGGTAGGAATTAGAAACAGAATCCTGAATCTGGTAGATCTGGCTCCAGAGCCTAGATATTTTAATCAATACTGCTACAATTACCAAGACTGCTCTAATGCATTCCTAGTTACATCTCAAACAAAGAACTAAACACAAAAGATACGACAGGGATACAATTTTGTATAAACTTTGGGGCATAGGAGGGTCATTAGCTTCTAGAACAGGATTTACTCAAGGATAACTGCTCTTGACATTAGAAATCTTAAATGCATGGTGAATAGCAGTTTCGATGTACCAAATAATCACTTTCCAGAGCCAAAATAAATAAAAGATGAGACTAAAATTGTTACTGGACTGAGTTCCTTAGATTAAAAGATTCTAGATAAGGACATACTGGAGACTCTACAGCCCTGAACATATGGGATAACCCTTAAAGTTCCACGTCTGAAAAAATAGCCCTTAAACTTTAGAATCCCTGAAGGACTTTTACTATTAGAGGGTACACTATTAAATATTTTCTGCATTCTGTTATTTTTAAAGGGTGTAATCCCTCCTAAGGTGTGTTGGCCCTGGGATCTTTGAACCAGTCTAGACCAGAATTAAGCAGGAGCCATCATTTTCATTATAGCATGTTATAATTATGTTTGCTTATTTCACACTGTTTAATATACTCCGTCCTGTTAAACTACATCACAGGGCCTTTGGCACCTGTTGCTTATTTCTGCCAGACTGAAAGTATTCCTTTCTCTTTATTATTTGTGTGCAAGGATAAGATGAACTTGCCAAGAGTTGTCATTCTTGTACACACCTGCCAAGTGTCAGATACTTTAATAGTTGAAATGCTTATAGCATATGCTGTGGTTGCTGCAGCTACCAACTTCCAATGTCCAGTACTTTACAAGAGGTTGAATCTAGTCTGAATGACAGATTCATCCCTTGAAATATGCATAGGTGACCACAGGCCCCTGGGTATACACCATGTTTATATAACACAGCCCCCAGTTAGCTTTGGCTGAGAATATATCTTATGGTAATTTACTTCCTTATATCTTCAACTTTTAAAAAATCAATAATAAATCTCTTGATACTTACTTACTGATTTGCTGGTAATTGCTTACATCAGGTTGTGCCTCAAAAAATAAAACTGGGTTTATGGTTAGAGGACAGAAACCTTCTTCCTCTTGTGTCAAGTTCTTTACTTTCCCTTCCAAAGGATGACTGATACATTTTCCACTCTTCTGTTAGGTCTTCAATCCAGATAAAAGTGAGTACTGTTAAGCTACAATAGTCAGCGTGGAGCTAAGCTTAGAAAACTAGGGTGAAACTACCCAGCTGCTGGGGCTTGGCCATCTGACTCTAAGACTCTGGGGACACTAGCCCATTCTCATGTAAGGCTCAGCAATCAAAATCCTAAAGACTGGCTTTCACTTGAATGTGATTGAGGAATGGTGCCTGGCATAAAGGTATCTGTCCTTGAAACCTACTGAGGTAACCAGAAGGATAAAGACAGAAAAGAATGTGGCCCTTTTCTATGATTTTTTTTCAACTCTAGCCTACTAATCTTGTCAGATCTCATCAGGGCTGTGGAATGGAGGGTAAGAAGTATAGGGAAGTTTTTCTAGAAGGCTGACCTGTGACTAAAGCCAAGAAAGAGCAGTGGAGATACGTTTCTGCTTTCATTGTTTTACCACATTCCCAAGGACAAGTTAAGCCTTCCTGGTTTTGCTGAATTCCTGGGGAGCCCATGAGTATATCAGTATGTTTGTCTTTCCTGTCCATGAGTATATCTAGGTGGCACCACAGTAACCCCCCTTCCTTGACAAATACCAAAATTCCATCTAAAAGCCTCCTACGATCCACGGTGAAAGTGACCTCTACAGCAGTCTTGTTTCACGGGCACCCTGTTTCAGGCAACCTCAGGAGATAGGATAATTAGTTTTACTTTGGAAACAGTGCAGCCAACATTCCTAAATATCTCTTTCTCTCACTCTTTCCCTCTCCCTCTCTCTCATGTGTGCAAACATCACTCAGAGCCCAAGCTCCTTGACAATTACAGAATGAATTACCTATCTTAAGACCTTTACGATGAGAGGATAGATGGGTTTAGTTCATTTACTGCAAGCTTTCATGAACCAAGTGGTCAAGAACCTCCTTAGGGTAGCACCAGAATGGAACCAGGAGATTTTCTTCAAAGGAAGAATTTCTAATGACGTTATTTTTAATAAGTAAATCCACTAACCTCTAGAGTGACAATTCATTATACTGCCTGAAATGGGAGGTTTGCTGTAGGGCTACAGCTAACTCCATTTTCCTTGTCCTGAGTTACCTATCCATGGTGCCTCAATAACTAAACCTCCTTGGATGTGATTCACTCACAGACAGGATTTCCTCAGAGGTTCTTGGCACACCTAATTTTAAGTTTTTAACTGATGTCCCTGATGACATAAAACCAGGATTGGGATATACTTGAAGATACAAAGCATCTTCAGGTATACTCAGGATGAGTTCATTTTACCCAGCAAAGGAACAGATAAGTTCCTATGGGCTACAAGTCTCCTACTTAGCCAGGAGTATTATTGGATCGTTACCTAAGAAAACAACCCTAGAAAAAGGTCAGAGCTAGTGGTTTTCAGCAGACTCAGAAAAACACATAGGACACAGAGTTGGAACTCTTTCTTTTAGAGTCTATGCCACTAATCTAAGAATTCCAAAGAGAATTCTATGCACAGTCACCATTAAAGTTTAAAAGGAGATTAGAGACCTTTTTCTAGCCAGAATAATTTGAACATAGTGACATGTACCATTATATTGTTTGATGAACATTTCCAGAAGAATAAAATGTCTGTTTTGACCTTTGCAGTGTGAGTAACATATGTCGAAAAGAAGGACAGAAGGCTTATTTTTATACAGATAGCAGAAAGCTGCTCTCCTTGTTAAGAAAGTATGGCAGGCTGATTCTTTCTTTTTCCTTTGTAATTTGAAAGTCCTCCCAGATAAACCTTTGTGATACACAACTTGGTTTTGACATCCTGGCTTTATGCCTCTTACTGTTTATAAGTCATGTAAGGAAGTCATCTATCTTGACCAATATGGCTCAGACATATTTTCCATGTTAATTACACATGTTTGGACTGACACTACAGTGATACAATTTCATTTGTTTAAAGCAACAGAATGGATGGCTCTTTACCTCAACAAATGTAGGTAAAAATTCTTCCCAGAGTAAATGTAACAAGTCTGGAAATTATAAAGGCACAGGCACTGGTGGCTGAAACCCCAGAGACTAAGAAGCTGATATTCTGCAAGGATCCTTATTTAGATTAAAAGCATATTGGAAAAGTACAACATAATTATCAAAAAATATATAATTATAATAATATATGTGTTAGACACTCCGACAAGATTGGTGTCCTAAAAATAATCACCAGTTTAAAAGGAAGCAGAGGCAATTTTTACTTTGACCCAATGAAAATGTTCAGATTTTGGCTGTGTTTTTAAGCAGGACATCAACATTTTTTTACACTTAACAGAACACCAGCAGTTAACCCCGTAATGGCCAACTGCTAGTTATTATCCTACATTTGGTCCACAGCTGCATGGCTCTGCTCACTTTATTGTCGTTTCGGCCCTCAATCCATTAGCTGCCTGGTGACCGCTTGCATGCAGAGGGGCCTTTGGTTAACTAAATCCCCATCAGGATCACAGCTGTTGTAAAATATGCGGTGACAAAAATATCCATGTGCAATGCATTGTAGATAAATCTGTAAGCCAATTTAAGCAAAACTTGAAAAACAAGTGAGAGGCCTAGCTGAATTCTCTGGCTTCTGGACATTAAAAACTACATTTCCTTTATTTTAAGGAATATCCTTTGTAAATTTCAGCATTCCCTCTTCCTACATTGGATGAGTAGGTCTAAATTTCAAAGTGATAGGCCCAGCCCAGGAAAGCATTTCTTTGCACCTTCCTTTACTCAGCAGTAAGAGAAAGAATGTCATGTCCATTTCTGATTTTGGCACAGTATTAATGTTAGCATTGGGTATTTATTCACAATGTGCCTTGACTTAAACACCATACTGTTGTCTATGTTTCTCCCAGCCAAGAGGCTCAGCTCAGTGGTTATATATGTGCAAATATATCATACCACAACTGTTTGCAACAGCTAAAGCTGCTAGGTCGACTTCATCTCAGAGTGCTTTGAAAATGACCTACAAATAATTTTGGTTGGTATTATAATGGTCAACGTTATGTCCAGTTAGGACATTGAGAGATTATGCTGATTACGCTCCTTCTTGCTAGGAAATATTTATAAGCAGGAAGAAGATAAGGAAATAAAGGACTATACTAAAAAGAAATGGTGAAGAGATCCTTTCCTCTATTGCAACATTGAAGGCCACTCCTTTGTCACTTTGTCAAGATCCAAAATCAAGGGGCAGATGTGATCTGAAACTTCCTCAGATCGAACCAAACTCGACTCCACGAAAGGGCAGCTGTTTCTATTTCTAACTAATCAAAAACTTTGTTTGTCCCTGCCTGTGTTGATTGAATTCCTACTCCAGATTCTGTTCATTTTATTATATTGTTGAGATGTTCCTTAACAGTCAGTGACCGAAATTTTTCTCCTTCATTAACTCATTCAAATGTGTCTTAAGCACCTACTGGGCACCAAGCACCAGGGATAAAATATTAATGAGTCACAGTCCCTGCATGCAAGGAAGCTGGGGTTCAGAAGCATAAAATTTCCCAAATGTAAGGGAGGAAAGATGCTTTTTTTCTCTTTTTTTCTTCCATTCACCCTCTAGTCCTGTGGTGCCATAAATTACACAAGTGAGAGAAAAACCTCTCATTAGCTCTTTCTAGCTGTTTTACCAACTTGGTGAGATAGGAGAGAACTCCTGAGGTATATATATTACCAATACGATAATGGCTTACTGACTTAATATTCATTGAGAAAAAAATTAAATAAAAATTATCAGGTAGATATCTAGAGTATAACCAATGTATTACATGCATGATATTTAAAAAAAAAACACGGTATAAGTTCTACATTTTATCTTTTAGGAATTCACAATTAAGCCAGAAAAACAAGATTATGACAAATAAAAAACAGAATGCAATGAATTGCAGTATGTATGTGTACATACATTTACATAATTGATGTGAAAAAGAATTATGAATTTTAGGTATAAGAGAACTCTCAGTTTAGAATTGTCGAGGAAGACTGAGTTAGTTGAGATCCTCATCATCTCACATGACATGGCTCTACTTTAAGATGTTTTCAGAAGGGTCCCCTCCACCCACAAAATAAAGCATTGGAAAGGCTATGTGAAATCCAGAGGTGGAGTGTAAATTCACTCTGTTATCTGGAACCAGTAAACTTATAGCACATTTAATCAAGAGCAGTGAATTCCAAAGCCTATTGTCTATTTTCCCTTTGGCCTCCTATTTTTTCTCTCCATATTTTAGCTCTCTCTTCTTTTTTCTCCTCTCTATTGGATAATGCTGTGCTGCTATTTGAAGGCAGGGCATTGTCTATAAAATAGGGTTTTTTAAATGAAGTTAACAAAATTCAAATCAAAATTTGAAAAAAATTCTGGATTTAAATATGAACTTTTATCTGACCAATGACACCTACAAAATAGATCTCTTTTCACTGAAAAAAATATATATATCTGAAGCTAAGAATTAAAGATTCCCTGTTCTTTATTGTTATAAAAAAGAATAGTAAAAATTTCTTGAAATTGTGGTATAAAGCTTTTTTGTTTCAATTAGAGCTGCCCAGTTCTTATATATAATAGATGAGAAATAAAGATGTGGCATTCAGTTCAATTCAAAAATCACTTATTGAGGATATCTACTCCTTTAAGATGACATATTATGAAAATAAAGAAAATAAGATAGTCTCATATGTCAAGCTACTTTTAATCACTGACAAAGCAGGAAATGAGCCAAGATCTTCATCATGATATAGATTGTGAGGAAAAGCATCATAAAAAAATATACAGTTTGAGCACCTGACCCATACCAGATAAGCTCTCAGAAGGAAGGTATGCTAATTCTTAAAAGAAAACCAAAGTTAAGGAAATCAAAGAAAAGGAATGAAATACACTTCACTTCTAAGAAAACACCTTCTGAAAAGAACAGAGATAAAAAGTATGTTGAATTTTACGGAACAAACAACTCAGTACAAAATTCAAGGAATGGAGAGATGGAAGAAGAAATGGGCAGAGGAGTCTGGGATTGATAAAGGAGAGCTTTGTATACCAGATTATAGAGTTTGGAAGTTAAGAGATAATAAAGATAAATTTAAAAATTTTATGGAAAAGGATCTCATGATGAGATAATAAAGACATATACTAAGCACTATTTGTCATGAACAGGAAAAATAAACACACTGAATATACTCAGAAATAAAATCACTAGGATTTCACATGGGAAAGACAGAAAATAAGCGTGTCAAATATGTTTCCCAAGTTCTTATCGTGAGTGATTTGTTGGTCGATAGATTTTAATACTTGAAATAAGAAACACAGAAAAAGTAATTAGATCAAGAGCATAGGTGGAAGCTTAAGGCGTGAGTTGGAGGTAGGGAATTTTATATGCAAATTACAGAAGAGATAAGAAAAAGTAAAGTGGAAATGAGTTTTATTCATCAATTTTCTCTGAAACTAGATAGAGTTTTAGAACCTGTCAGGCAAAATCTAAAAGATTTTTTTTTAACAAATATTGCACTTAATAAGAATGGATCTGAAAGTCAGCCCTCCTGAGAGAAATAATCCATATTCATAGAAAAATGATAAGAAGAAAAATATCATGTGAGAGTTCTAACTATACATTTTTGTCATTTTAGAAAATGTTATATCTACACCATAACCTGAAATACATTTTCTATGTAACATATAAGCTTTGCATTTCACTTACAAGTGAAAATACTGTTCTAAAATCTTACAAAGTAAATATTGGAAAATAGACATATTCTCCCATCTTAAATAAAAAGCAATTTTATAGCCCTATAATTCACAATATTGAGAGTGAGAGAGAGAGATAATAGGAGAAAATACCCATACACATTTAATACAAATACATATAAAAATAATTTGAGCTCGCTATCAGAACGGCAAAGTCAAAGAAGTGCTAAGAAAACAAGAAACAAGCATTTTAAATAGTGCTGGTGGAGATAAAAGATAATTTGTTGGAATTTGAAAATATAGATTAAAACTTTTAAATTGTGTACCTTCTTTTTTTCTTAAGATTTATTTATTTGAGAGAGGGAGAGAGAGAAAGGGAGAAAGAGTATGTGCGAACAGGGGGGAGGGGCAGAAAGAGAGGGAGAGAGAATCTCAAGCAGACTCCGCACTGAGCACAGAGTCCAACACGTGGCTTGATTTCTTAACCCTGAGAGCATGACCTGAGCTGAAACCAAGAATTGGATGCTTAGCTGACTGAGCCACCCAGGTGCCCATGCACATTCGTTTTATCAAGCATGTTAGTAATAAATGATGGTGCATTCAAGAACTGGACTGCAAATATGTACATCTCTACTCTACTGCAAATGAAGTAGTTTTTAACATTTTGTTTTTTTTAATTTTAAAGAAAACATATTCCAAATCTACAAATATTCAAAAACTACTTAAAACTAATTTTTTACTATTTCTCAAAAGGACTTTTTAAAACTATTCATTATTAAAGTATAGTTGACATACAATGTATATTAGTTGCAGGTGTACGATGTAGTACATAGTAAATTTTACTATTTCTCAAAAGGACTTCTGAATGGGTAATTCTAGTCATACTACACTGCAGAAGTTCTAAAAATCCTCTACTCCCATTTATCTTCCCTAAAATCTTCTTCATCACAACTTGACCACTGCTCCCCGTAACTCCGATTCCCTATTAAAACTCTCCAACTGAGTGCTGGCCATTTCTTCTCTATCACCTCTTTTCTCCATCTTTTTGGCTCAATATTCTTTCCTTTTCTTGTATGTGTCCTCCTCACCTGAGTTAATGTAGCCTCCTAGACATACACAGTGCTCTACTTCATTGATTTCCTGGATCAACACAGCAAATACCAGTACCTGCAACTGCCCAAGCAATAAAGTATCCTTCCTCTTTAGAAGGTAGAAAACAAGCTTTAGAAGAAGAGAGACAGCTGAGAACATTTATATGTTAATTTCTGAAACTGCCAGAGTAAATTTATCATATCTGTCCTATTTATCATAAATAGTATTCGAAAATCTGATTATCCAGTAAGAATAGATTAAATTAATTACGCTAAATTCATGCAATAAAATTTGATGCCATAGTCTCAAAAAAATGTGTGTGTGTACAAATGAAGTATATTTAATGACACAGAAATAGCTATGTATTCAATTTTAAATTTGAGAAACAGTATATAGTTAATCCCTAGACTATTTTTTTACTGGAATTATTGATATATCAAAATATTTTTAGTAATTATGTTTACATAGTAGGATAAGAAATCATGTTTTACTTTTTCTCTTATTCTTCTATATTTTCTAGATAATATCAAATCAACATTTGTGAAAAGATTAAAATTATTTGTGAAGGTGAAAATCTTTACCGCTTTAATGTAAAGTAACATGTTAAATTCAGAGTAAGGAAATCATGTCTATTTTCATTCAAATAGAATTTTTTTTAGTCTCCATTTGACATTTATGCAAAATCACATATGCTAGTTCTAAAAAAAAAGATGGATGTAAATTATTTTTCACACTAAGTGCTAATGATAAAACCATTTCAAACTGCATTAGTTTGCTAGGGTTGTTATAACAAAATACCGCAGACTGGGAGGCTTAGACAACACAAGTTGATTTTCTCACAGTTCTGAAGGCTGGAAGCTCATGATCAAGGTGCTGGCAGAGCCGACCTCTCCTGAGGCCTCTCTGCTTGGCCTTCTCACTATGTTCTCACGTGGGCCTTTCCTCTGTGCACGGACAGCCCTGGTATCCCTTCCTCTTCTCCTAAGCACGCCAGTCCTTTCAGATTAGGACCTCATGCTTGTGACTTCATTTAACCTCAATTTCCTCTTTAAAGACCCTATCTGCCTACATGGTCACATTGGGGTTAGGGCTTCAACGTATGAATTTTGAAGGGAGCACAACTGAGTCCATAACAACAATTAAATATACTTTATAAGTTAAAATAAAACTTAAATTCCATAAGGATGATATCAAAATAGTGATAGACATAGTTCATATAGTAGCATTATATTTTGTTATTTTCTAATTCTGAAAATTTATCTACAACTTTATTAACTAAGAAACATAATTGAAGATTCCTTGTTTCATTAATGCTGAAAATGGAAGAGGCTGAGTATATTTCCTTCATTTTTAATCTAGCTGGGCCTTTACAAGGTGTCACATATACAAGTGTGTGAACAGATGCACTCATCTCAAATACAGAACTGGAAAGGAAATGGTAGACTTCAGGGAATGCATTAAAAACATTAGGAGGCCTACTCCTTAGTTGTTCTTTGTTTTCTACCTTGGATTATATCAAACAGACCCAAACTTGTATTTATAATTGGCCTATTAAAACAAAAGCAAAGTTTAGACAGAGAACATTAATCAATTCATATTTCAATAAGTGCATAGATTACATAGGCCAATAAATCATGCAACCAGCTGTATCTTTTTTCAAAAAGCATTGGTAAATAATCAGTTGGACTGAAATTAATTGCATCTTTTCCTCCCCCAATCCCTCACACACAGAGCAGTGTCAAAGAGTCTGGAGACAAAGAATAAACTGAGATTTAGTCATAAATGAAATAATTCTGCCTACAAACCAAGCAGTACCTGGTAGGATTATTGGGTTCTTATGTAAAGGGCCAAAGCAAACCAGAGAGCTAAGAAATTAGATCACAAATTTTCCTAAGGGACATAAATATTTTTTCAGTTTGTAAAAATTCATCCATATGTGAGGACTTTCGTTTCCTTTTGTGCCACCTCTGTCAGTAACGATTTCATTTACCCAATTTTGTTTCTCAAACTTTCATCAAAAAATTTAACCAAATTATTTCTGTTTATGACACACTTTGTTTGAAAAGCACATTTCCAAGAAAGTATCTTTCTTCTTTAAAAGTAGAACATGAGACGTAACTGAGAATACTTACATGTTAGGGAATCAAAACTGTACCTTGCAGTGTTACCAGCTATAGTCACCATGTTTTACTTTAGCTCCTTGGACCTTATTCACCTTAGAGTTGACAGTTTATACCCTTTTACCAATCTCTCCCTATCTCCCCCACCCTCCAGCTCCTGGCTATCACTTTTCTACTTTTTGTTTCTGTGAGTTTGACTTTTTTTTTTTTTTAAGATTCCATGTATATGTGATATCTAGCACTATTTGTCTTTCTCTCTATGGATTACTTCTCTTCACATAATGCTTCAAGATCCATCCATGTTATCGCAAATGGCAGGATTTCCTTCTTTCCCATAGCTGAATAATACTCTATTGTATAACCATTTAAAAAATATGTACCTCATCTTTATCTATTCACAGGTGGACACTTATTTCCATATCTTGACTATTGTGAATAGCGTTGTGAAGAGTGTCTCTCTTTGTGCGGATGCCTCTGTGATATCCTATTTTCTTTTCTTGGGACACATGAGGTCTAAGGATCTAATGTAAAACACGGTGACTATAGCTGATACTGCTGTATTGCATAGTGAAATTTTGCTGAGTAGAACTTAAATGTTCTCACCAGAAAACAACCAACCAAACAAAAAGATAAATATGTGAAGTGATGGATGTATTAACAAACCAGAACGGAGGAACCTTTCACAATGTATGTCAAATCATCACAATGTATACTTTAATATCCTAAAATATTACATGTCAGTTGTACCTCAATATAGTTTAAAGAAAAACCAAACAAAAAACTATGTAGCTGATTCTTCTTCCTTCTCTAAGGACTTAATGAGGACTAATCCTATCACATCTTGCGCTCCTGTTCACTTTGGTCAACCCGAAGTCTGAGCCTCCCAAACCATCTATTATCTCTAGATCCACTGATAAGCTACAGAGCTTGCTAGTTAGAAACACAGATCTAAAACCAGGCTTCCACTTACTGTGACCTTGGGCAAATAACTTGAATTTCCAGTGCTTCACGTTCCTTATCTGTAAAATGAGGAAATAATACTCACCTCATCTATTAGAAGCATTAAATGATAATAGTGTTTAAGGATTTAGGCACAGAGCAGTTTCAAACAAAGAAATTTAATATATCTCCTAATCTGACCAAATTCTGCCTTCCCTCCCAAATCTTTTTCCTAGCCACGTGAAACCCCAAAAACTGTGGTGGCAGCTTCACAGGCATGCGACCTGTACAGTCACACAGGACCCCACACTTACAAGGGCTCACATTTGATGTAATGTTCATTTGTCACCATCGTGACATTCTAACTGATTTTTGGACATGATTTGCTACATGTCCATTTTGTACTGGGTCCTGCAAATTATGAAGTTAGTATGTCATCCTGAGATTCCCTTAACCCTTCGAACTCTTCTGTGAATATTATCTTTAACTTCCTAAGTCCTGATGACATCACTTTCCTTGCAACAGTCTAAAGCAAAGTGCTTTTTCTATCATACCCCATATACCATAGGACCAGAAGGGAAAGGAGTTTGGTGTGCATGACTCCCTCCTGTTTGAAGCTTACACCATCAGACAAAATCACCCCCTACACCTTCTTATTCTCATGTATTGACTCAATCACTCCTTCAAATTTGCTTTGGACTCATTCTCTTCCTCTTCTCCATTCCTATTCATGCCATCATTATTGGTGACTTCAGAATTCATGTGGATGAACCATTTCACCTGCCTGACAGTTCCTTCCCTTCCTCACCTCTAATCACCTGTGCTTCCACCCCCTTCCCAGCCAGTGATGTTGACACTGCACCAGCAGTAACTCACTGCATGTGAAATCTTAAAATCAATCACTCTTTTCTCTGGTTGCCACCTGCTGTTGTTTCAGCTTGCATTCTTCAACTTCAGTGAAATATCTAAAACATTGACTCTGCTTTTCACCCTCTATTTCTGTGTCCTGTTCCCTCTTTCACCTGGCCTTGAGTCCATATTTTCTAGTTGAAATTATTCCCTTTTAATTATTGCTTGCCTTTTGTTTTCTCTAGCATCCTCCCCTGGAAAAGCGCATACACTAGTTGAGTCCATTTTAAAACTTTTCATGCCAGCTTCTGAGAGGCTGAATGTAATTGTAGATCACCAACTAGGAAGAAAAAAGAACACTTTAAATGTTTGCTAAAATTTTCATATGGATACTCAATGCTGGCAAACCCCCAGCACTCTTGTAGGAGATTCACTTCCTAACACTGAATCATAACCCTTTATACTCTCTCCAGCCTCTTTTAAGTACTGCCCATTCCTCTATTCCCCTTCATTGCAAAGCTATTGGGATGATTTTTTTTAGCATCTGCTAATCCTGTTTTCTGCCATTCTGTCATGCTGGTTTCTTTAACTCAAAATACTGTAGTTTTTCCCCCCATCACTCTTAAAAATCTTTTTTTGTTAAGGTCATTTGTGGCCACCATCTTGCCAAATCTACTCTTCTGTCCTCTTCTTACTTGGCATTTATCAGCATTCTTTGCTTGACATCCTCTCTTCCCTTTTGACACTTTTCTGTTTTCCACCTATCTGCCTCACTAGTTCTAACCTTCTAAGATTCTCTTCCCTCCTGGGATTTGCCTGATTCAGTCCTTGAGTGTGATCTTCTAGGGTGCTCTTATCCAATCACATGGATAATCTATACAGGGTTAAACACTGCCCCAGTCTGCCAACGACTAAGAGGGTACCCATGACTTGGGGTTTTCAATACTGCAGTGGACACAGTCCTGGACAAACCGGGACCATGTTCACCCTATATCTACATGCTATAAAGCCCCAAACCATGTCATGTAATTCCAGATGTCTCTGATGAACTGTAAGTTCACTTGGTTTGTAATATACACTTCAAATTTAAAACTACTTGAAACAGAACTCATGACTTTTACCTTCAAATTCTTCTTCTCTTATTATCCCTTATCTCCACAGATGTTATCATAACGTACGGTTCCTAAGGCAAAAGAAAAGAAATCAGAAGTCATGTATGGTTCCTCATGACTTTTTCTCTTCCATTCCCCTGTACGACTGCCACCACCCAGTCCGGGAAGCATCATCTCCTACCTGCACCACCACAAGTCTCTTAACTACTCTCCTCTTTTTAACCCTTGATCCTTTCCAATCCACTCCGCACACTGAAAGCTGGGATAAATCCAGTTTTAAACTCGGGATTTTATTTTTTGTAAAACATATATAAAGTCTCATTTATTAAGATTTATTTATTTTAGAGAGAGCGCGAGCGCATGCACAGGTGAGCAGGGGGAGGGGCAGAGGGAGCGAGAGAATCCTCAGACTTCCTGCTGAGCACACAGTGGAATGCAGGGCTTGATCCCAGGACTCAGAGATCATGACCTGAGCCAAAAATCAAGAGTTGGCCGCTTAACTGAGTCCCTCAGACTCCTCTAAAGGCTCATTTCATTTTAAAAATTTCAGTGGTCTCCCAATACTCTAAGAATAGCAACAAAACATCTCCCCAGGGTTTACAACAGTGCTTCTCTAACTACCTGTGGAGAGGATGAGTTTGTTTTTGTTTTTGCTTTTTTCTAATCCATCATGGACTGACATGTGGTCCTGCTGCACATGACCAGTAGCAATTTGCAACATGATAGGCACCTAGCAAGTCTGAAAATACCTGATAATCACATGTTGGAGCCTCAGCAATGTGAAGTTGCTACAAAGGTTTTAAGTACTTACTTACTTGCTGACAAGAAGTGGTCTACAAACCAAACTTTTATTAGCAGTGGTCTACAAGGCCCTGCCTCTCTAACCTTAACTCACACAACCCACCCACATGCTCCCAACACAGCAGGTGCCCTGGCTTTCTGCCCTTCAAACAAGCTATCAGGCCTGTGGACTCAGCTGAAAACATTCTTTGTCCAGCCCTCCACAATACAGCTTATTGTTATCCTTCAGGTCTCAGCTTACTCTCCTCAGCAAGGCTATCCCAAACCACCCTGTCTTACTTGATATTTTCCAATTATTCTCTGAATCAAATAGAGTTTATTTCCTTTATAATACATTACAGGATGTTAACATATAATTTTAATTAAAAATATGTTTTGAATTTCAAAATTAGGATTACTATAATGAGTACCATCACTCTTTGCTCTCTGATTCTATCCTTTCTGAGGAAACCAGTATCAATAGGTGTGTCCTGTCGTCTTGCTGGCACACACACACACACACACACACACACACACACACATTTATTTACTTACTTTTTAATGGAATCATTCTTTATATATTACTTTGTAATATCATGAAATATTGTTTCACCTATTTTAGACATGTCTCAAGTTTAGAAACCTAAACTCCTTTATAATTTCTCTTGAAATAGGTATACATATAACTCATGTAAGCAGTTTTCCATAATAAGAGTTTTGGCTATTTTTTTTAATTATTATTTTTATTGTGTTCAGTTAGCCAACATATAGTACATCATTTGCTTTTGATGTAGTGTTCAACGATTCATTAGTTGTGTATAACACCCAGTACTCCTCATCATGTTTTTAACTTGCAACTCTTGATTTGTTTTTGTCTCCCCAAGTCTCTGTTCCTCTTCTCCTTCTGCATCAATTTACCCTCTTTCACGTCCATAACCCATTGTGAGTCTTGTTAAAAAAACTCAATGTCGGGCGCCTGGGTGGCTCAGTCGGTTAAGCGACTGCCTTCAGCTCAGGTCATGACCCTGGAGTCCCAGAATCGAGTCCCGCATTGGGCTCCCTGCTCAGCGAAGAGCCTGCTTCTCCCTCTAACCCTCCCCCCTCTCATGTACTCTCTCTCTCTCATTCTCACTCTCTCAAAATAAATAAATAAATCTTTAAAAAAAAAACTCAATGTCTTCAGTTTCTCAGTGTGTTTTGTATGTTGTTCTCTTTGGTTCTCTGCATCTTACTCTTCTTTCTCACTCAACAACTCATTGCCAAAATAACTCCAAGAGAAATAACATAGATTTTTCTCATTCCTTGTAAATGCTTTTTTAATAGCTCATAGTGTAAATATATCATGTATTTTTTTAAGTGATGTCCATTCAGTTTCAGTCTTTTGCCTCCACAAAAAAGGAAAATAAGCATCCTTGTATATATATTTTTATATGGAGGTGCTTTTACTTCTAAGGAATGGGGTTGCTTCTAAGACTATGGTTATTTTAAATTTTACATTGTTAAATTGCCTTCTAAAAAGGTGGGAATAATTTATATTCCAGTAGCACAGCCCACCAGCAGGTTTATTATATATTATATTCCACTGCCCAACAGGTTTATTAAAAATTTTAAGTTTTGTCAGTCTGCTCAATGAAGTGCCAATTGTTATTTTTAGTAGAGGAAATTTGAATTTACTCTGCTGTGAATTCCCTCTTCATATCCTTGACGTGTTTTTATTTATCAGGTAGTTTGTCCTTTTCTTTACAATTTGTAGGGACTTTTTCTGTATTATAGAACCATTGAACATTCAACTTCATCTGGGTTGCAATCGTCCCCCCACCATTCGATCATTTGTCTGCTGACTTTATGTTAGTGTGGTGGACATTTGTCATGCTTGTGGTTCCTTCAGGAAATAGTGAACACCTTTTCTCTAGGTGAGAACTTCTCACTTATGAGTCCTGTCCCCTAAATTAGAAACGTGTCTTCATATGCTCCCTTGCAGCTAGAACAAGAGAATAGGCCCCAGCCTCTTCCTATCAGGTTCACGTGCACTTAACTTCAACTTGGAAATAATCAAGTTGAGACAGTAGCTGTAGTATCGATGTCCTAAGGAGGTAGCAATGGTATCTTCTTAAAAGTAGTCTCTCAATGAGGTTTACGTGTTTTCTCTTCCACAGAGAAAACTCTCTGTGCAGCATTGGTGATCTAGCAGTGAGCATAGCTGTCTTCCAAATTGTTTTTCTGCTACATATACCTAAAATAGATGCTATTGCTCCAAACTGTGGAAAGAGCCGAGATGCCCTTCAACAGACGAATGGATAAAGAAGATGTGGTCCATATATACAAAGGAATATTACTCGGCCATCAGAAAGGATGAATACCCAACTTTTACATCAACATGGATGGGACTGGAGGAGATTATGCTAAGTGAAATAAGTCAAGCAGAGAAAGTCAATTATCATATGGTTTCACTTATTTGTGGAACATAAGGAATAGCAGGGAGGACACTAGGAGAAGGAAGGGAAAAATGAAGGGGGGGAAATTGGAGGGGGAGACGAACCATGAGAGACGATGGACTTTGAGAAACAAACTGAGGGTTTTGGGGGGGGGATGGGTTAGCCCGGTGATGAGTATTAAGGAGGGCACGTACTGCATGGAGCACTGCGTGTTACATGAAAACAATGAAGCATGGATCAAAACTACATCAAAAACTAATGATGTATTGTATGGTGACAAACATAATAAAATAAAATTTTTAAAAAATTAAAAAATAAAATAGATGCTATTGCTTTCAATCAAGAACCCCAACTGATACTGGTATCTAGGCATACACAAAAGTTAAAATTTTTTTATGTCAAATACATCTCTTTTTATTTGATTTTTTTCTGGCTTTCTGGTCATGTTATTAAGTTTCCCCTCAACTCCTTTATTGCCTATGTAGCCTTGATGATTTTCTTCTAAGTGTTTCATATTTAAATTTTAAATGCATTGGTAACATTTAAGTGTACATATTCACATATATACCTATATACATATTTTAGTTCATATTTATACATGTATAAATGTTAAATATTATATAGTAAATATATGCACAAGGAGAGAGAAAGAGGAGATCTGTGCTGTCCAATATAACATTTTACAAAGATGGAAAATTTCTATAATCTGCACTGCCCAATAAGAGACACTGGCTGCATTTTAAAACGTGACTAATGTAGCTGAGAAACAAATTTAAATTTAAATTTATATTTAAATAGCACCTATGTCTAGCTGCTATAGTATTGATCAGCCCATACAGTGAGAATGGGCCCAACTTAGTTTCCTTCTGGGTAAAGAGCTAATTGGTAGCCCCATTTATAAAATAAGTAATTATTTTCCCACTGAATGTGCCATATATAAAACTTGCACATACAGACATCTATTTTCTAGATTCTCTATTTTTTTATGGCTCCATATGACTAACACCATATTGATTTGATTATAGTGACTTTATAGTCTGATGAATAATGTGTAAAGCAAGTTTCCCAGCTTCTCATTCTTCTATATGAAACTTTTCTTGGCTGTTTGTAGACATATTTTTCCAAGCAAACTTTCATGTCATTGTATCGAATTCTAAAATCAACCTTGATGAAGTTCTATTTAGAAGCGGTTCAAATTTATAGTATATTTCAAAGAATTGGCATTTTTACTATATTAATTCTTCCCATCTAAGATCACATTTTTCCATAGTCCAATACTGTTTTATGTCCTTCAATAAGGTTCATAGGTATTTTTATATAGATCTGATGTTTTCCTCCTAAAATGATCTGTAAGAATATTATTATAAATATTCAATTTGTATTGTCATTTGTCTATAGAAAATATAGATAAAATCTGTTGATCTTCACATATTTACCTTGTTTCTATCTTAACAAATTATCTTATTCAAATTTTTCCTTGATTTTGATTTTAATTAGAACCTTGAGATTTCGAGGCATACAATATTTTCATTAGGAAAAAAAGTATTTTCCAGGGTTTATACTGACTTCAATTTTTTCAACTCATTCTATTGTAAAACGGTGATAGTAGTAGAAATTTCCATCTCATTTTTTATATTATTTGTAATGAGAGTTTTATAATTTAGAATGATAGTTTTGGTTTGAAGGAAGTTATTTTGTCATATTGTGTTTTTTTTTTAAAGATTTTATTTATTTATTGAACAGAGAGAGACAGCGAGAGCAGGAACACAAGCAGGGGGAGTGGGAGAGGGAGAAGCAGGCTTCCTGCTGAGCAGGGAGCCCGATGTGGGACTCGATCCCAGGACCCTGGGATCATGACCTGAGCCGAAGGCAGACGCTTAACGACTGAGCCACCCAGGCGCCCATATTGTGTAGTTTTTATTCCTACTTAATTTATATACATATTTTATTCCTACTTAATTCCTACTTAATTTATATATATTTTTCAAGATGTATTGATATTAGAATAAGACTGTGATTTTTTATAAATTGGCATAAT
The DNA here is from genome assembly GCF_003265705.2 of Callorhinus ursinus. Lineage (NCBI taxonomy): Eukaryota > Metazoa > Chordata > Mammalia > Carnivora > Otariidae > Callorhinus > Callorhinus ursinus. The sequence goes on from NW_027397074.1 coordinate 33,036,010, forward strand.
TACATTGAAGCATTTTTAGATATTAAAAATATCTCATAAAGATTTTTGCATCTGCATTTCTATGTAAGATTAGGCCACACTTGGTTTTTTCGCTAATTTCATGGGGTTTTATATTAAGGATTTTTCCAGTGAATTGTACTAGATTAAATAACATGGGGATTATCTGTTTTGTTTTGTTTTCAAAGATTTGATAGCACTCGTTGTGAAAATCTGTGCTTCCAGTGGCTTTTATTAATGGCAAATTTTTAAACTCCTCAATCACTTTTTATTGGCTTAAGTCTTTTACCTTCCCTTGAGATCATTTTAGAATTTTAAATTTTGTTAGAGGCATCTTTGTTGTCTCTAAGGTTTTCAGATTTGTTGCCACAAAACTGTAGAAATGCTTTATTATTTTACTACTATTTTAATCATACTTCCAGTAATGTTTCATATCTCATTCCCATTCTTCTATATTTTGCTCCTTTCATCTTAATCAGGCTTGCTTCTCAAATCTCACTTGACTTTCAGTATAGTTCAATAGTTACCAAAAGGGTGATCTCTAAGGTCCAAACAGTTTTAACAAGTTTTTCCATGATATTTCTAGTTTGATATTTTAAAACACTGGTTGCTTGTGAATAATAAGCAAGTCTCTTATTACCTTGAGTCTCCAAATAGAGCTCAATCAGAAGATCTATTCACATTCAGTGATCAAAAATCAGTCCCCCAGTTAGGGCCTACTGTGGGTAAAAGAGTAAAGAAGGGACTCAAGATCAATTTAGTAAGGGGTGAGGACAACTGTTAGCACTTACCAAATTTTGGCAAGGCAGTAGAGCAGGCTTCCCGTGGACCTGCAGGACTAACTTCCAGAGCACCACGGTAGAAATGATCCATCAGGCATTGACTACTTCTACCACAATCAGTAATTTCAACCAACATGATGTAACAGGTTCTGCTGTCATTCGTGAGGATGCAACAGTGAACAAATCAGACAATAAATTCCTGCAGTAATGAAGTTTTACTTCTGGGGGTAAGTAGAATAAGAGATAGGAAGCAAGCAAGGTAAATATGTAAAATAGGTATTATGTTAGATGCTGATAATTGTTATGGAGACACAAAGCAAAGAAGGTCTGCGATTTTAAATAGGTTAATGGAGGGAAGGGTGCAAGGCATGTTGACACCCGATGGAAGAAAGTTCCAGGAGGGAGAATACCTGGCATGTTTAAGAAATAAGGAGACCAATGGGGTTAAAACAAAGTGAGTGAAGAGTCATAATAAGGTGTGGCCATGAGGTTATGGGCAGCATAAGAAGGTGGGAATAGGCAGAAACGGCAACTCACATAAGGCTCTATGGGCCACGGTCAGGACTTTGGTTCTTAGTGAGGTAGAAAGCTGTTGAAGGGTTTCTTGGTGGAGTGACATGATCTAACTTACTTTCAAGGGGATTCCTTTGGGTGTTGAGAAGAGGGAAAGAGAGACATGTTAGTAGACTACTGAAATCATCTGAATGAGCGAGAGATGATGATGATTCTCAACACAATGGCACTAGTGGATATGTTAGATGTGAACAAATTCAGCAAAGGTGTAGCTGACAAAATGTGTTGATCAATCAGATACTGGTGTGAAAGAACGAGAGGAGTCAAAGGCAACCCAAGATTTTTTTTTTTTATTTGAACAACTTGATACATGGGGTTTCCATTAACAAAGATGTAGAAGGCTATGCAAGTAAAATTGGGCCAGGGGAGGATCAAAAGTTCAGTTTTGGACCTGTTACGTTTGAAATGATTGCTACCCATTCAAGGTGAATGTCAAATGAATTAATTTCAAATGAAGAATATGAATCTAGAATTCTATGGACAGCCCAAGCACAGATTTTTCTACTGAGATGTAGAAACAAGATGTCATCTAGTTTTCCTAGGAAGACCCTACATCCTCTCATCATTTCCACCACTTTCCCTGAAGTCTTTTATTTTTTCTTTCATATTTCACCTACTTATATGTTTTTTTCTATGCTCTCAGGTATTTCTTCTGCTTTTCATATCATAATGAGACTTACACTCATCCTGACGATTTTTAAAATCATGTCTGTAATTCAAGATAAAAAGTATATACATGTGTATACAGACACTTCATTGTGAATGTCCTGAAATGTTCTTATTATTCCTAATGTGTGAATTTAAATGGTCCCTTCTTCTCCAGAAGCTCTACTCTTTGCCTGCTGGTCCTCTAAGAAACCATATTATTCCTTGTACTGCTAACTGAAGCTCAGTTGCAACCTTGGGATTTACTTCCTATGATGTCAATCTCCTGAATAGTGAAAAACTCAATGGTTTGGGCTCTTGGACAAGGAGAGAGGCAGCTGGAAGATGGTCAAATTCTTGTCAAAGTACCAGCAAAAAGACTGTCTGCTCCCAGACCTCTGCTGAGGACTCAGTCCATAGGAGTTGAAAAAACCAAGAACCCTCACTGGAGTCTATATTGCCCATGTCACAAGAGATGCAGAATCTTCTTGTAGTCTTCTGTTTCCTAATTCTTGCCTTAGACTTATATACTGTGTATTCCATGCCAAGAGCACAAAGCTTCCATTTGCTCTTTCTTGATGTTAAAAAGAATTGTCAGATTGATCCATACCCCCCAGCTTATATGATCAATATTTTATTGCCAACAGAGGGCCCAAGTAGCTATGCGAGGCTATAAAGTGGAAAATGGAGGAAATGTAAGCTAGCACTGATTTAGCACCTAAAATGTGTCAGACATCCTGCTAGGCACTTAACATCTAGTCCATGTAACTATTCCACACAGTATATAATACTGAATTCATTTATATGTGAAGACCCCTGATTCGGGTTGCCCGTAAGAAATTACTCATAGTCACTCAGTGTCAACCCAAAACTTTCCAAACCCAAACCCCATGATTTTGCTATTGCACTCTTTTTTACCTTTGAAATATTGTTACTTTTCTCAAAAGATCAATAGATACAAATATGTCTGAACACTTTTTGAATATTTGATACTTTCTGTATATACTATCTTTGGGGATGATAATGTCTCAAGTCTCAGCCAGTCTCTTTTAGAGACGGAAATGGCAGAGTGGGCACTGAAAGCCAGGATTGGTTGTCTCCAAAGCACATGCTCTTTAAAATAGAAATGATTTTTATATTATCCACACCTCAGTTCCCTTTTTTAATGTATATATAATTAAGAGTTGACATTATTTAGAGAAGCCATTGGACTTAAGTATATTAAAGCCAATTTCTTTGTGTCCACCTAGCCATAAGGCAATTCCTAGAAAGTTCTGACCACCTGCTGTGGCACAACCCAGTTATTGCTCAATCTGAAAACCTGGTGCCTTGAGTTTGGCCTTGCAAGATGCTAACTAAGGTTAGAGGCAGAGTTGGTGATGTATGTTTGGTGTGATCTCTATATCTAGACATACCAGAACTACTCTAGTTCTTCCAAATTATATACTGAGATGCTCAGGAGTAATCATCATTCTTAATAGGTTGGATCTTGTCCAGGCCCAGATTCTTGGACTTCTCTGAATCTCTTATGATGGTCCCAGAATCAATCTCTCTTAACCACTAAGGACCACCCAGAAGTAGCCCTTAAACTGGAGGTAGCTGTACCAAATTTCCCAGAGCTTCTTCAAGCTAAAGTGGGTCACCCAGGACCACACAGAAGCAGGACAGGACATCTAGTGCAGTTCTGGTTTGGACTTAACTTGCAAAGAATGTGTGGTGTCTCTTCCAGCACTGAGGAAGCAAGCCAGAAAGTCTAGAGCCTACTCACTCATAGAAGTACCTTGGATGCAGTGTATCATCTCACCACTTGGTTTCAATGATGTATATGAGCATCAGCTGTCCTCGTCTGAAGATTACAGCCTGTAAATCCTAAACTGTGCATTACCCCAAGAATATTGTAAAAGCCATCTCTCCAATCTAGCTTACCCAATAAGGAAATCTTTAAATTTGTTTCTGCTCAATTGTCTTTGTCTAATTCCTGGTGAGTCCAGAATATTTTAATCAATATTTTATATAAAATTATTAACTGGTTAATGATGTAGTATATGGCAATTTTTAGATGAAATGTATCATATACATGAAGGATAATAACATTGTTTGTCATTCAGCATATTCCTGCCTGTGAGTTTTGGTAACAACACAATCAGAAATACCTATTAAACAAAGAGTCTATCAAGACTAATCCTGTGAACTGATATTAGTAGGTTGAGATTTGGTACCTTTTTTTTTAAGCCTGATTGTGCAGTCCAGTGCTGTAACTTACATTCAGTTCTATGTCTTTATTTCACATAAGCAAAAATGGAATGTGATGAATGAGCATATTGAACTAGCCACTAGCTGAGAATTTTTGACCTTTTGAGTATATATTACCACTGCCATATTCCAAACCTTTCTATTAAATCCCTGAGCAACCCCAAATTGATATTGTTATTTAAAAGAAATTTTTCTTGTGTAAAGGGATACTAGTATAGTAACACTGCAAGTCACCATATAATCTGACCTAAGCATAGACATGCCTCTGAAAAACCCAGGATGTTGCTTTTCCTTTAACCATCCATCAACTCAATGACTGAGAATATAAGAACATTCTGTTTATGATGTTCCAATTTCTCCCTAAACCAAGAACAAGAGGTTTCATCAGTTTGTGAAATATTTTAAATTTCCTCTAAAATAGATAAATTGATGTGCAAGTGATAGTTCTAGTGAGAAAAGAGAAAGTTGTGCTGGATTGATTTGTCTATTTCTTCAACAAAAGGAGGGGGCTAACCCAAGAGCCATTTGTCAACCACCATGTGGAATCACTTATGCCAGACTAAGCCATCAATTAAATTGGAAAGCATCGCCCTATACTTTCTAGATTGTAGAAAAATGCTTATACAACTGAGAAAGAGGGAGCAGCAAGACTGTACCTGGTTAATCCAATCCCCTGAGTTCTTCCAATTCTATTACCGTAGATTGTCTTTCATCACCTTCTGGATTTTTACCTACAACTGCACTGTAATGCCAGCATCCAGTTACATATCCACACCACTGGTTAGCAGACAGACTAAGAAATCTCTCCAATTTAGTCATTTATGTGTCAGCAAGCAGGGAGCCCCACTTCCCTCATTGCCAGAAAACTTACTTCTGCAGGGTTGGAGTGATGGCCAGACATTTACAAGCCATTTTCTTTGGCTGACAATTTTGTTTTTAAATCCTTAATGGAGCATCTGCAACTACTGTTTTATTGAACTAATTTCAAATGCAGTCATGTTTCCAGTAATCTGTGACAGTTTTAAAAGTTTGAAGAGACCAGGAGATGGAGACAACAGCAGAGCAGATGTGTTTCACTGAGATGTGTTAACATCTTACTACACTATGCTACAGACGTATTTCAGGGGGTAAACAGTAGGTCAGGCAACAACAACTTCCCTTTAAATGTACCTAATTCCAGGTGAAATGATAAAATGAGAACACACAAGTCACCAAACTCCTTGTCCAATATGCAACTATCACAAATGTATATAAAATACAAGGTGAATGATTACAAAAGAAGTCCTGAAAGTACCACAACAGATGATTAATTTTGAAGAAAATATACTCATTCATTAAAAAAAAATAACCACTGAGCGCCTATGGTATGCAGGGACTGCCTTTGATTCATGGGATTTATCAGTGACTAAAGTGCCTGAATTCGAGGAATTTCTGGGGGAGGCGGAAACAGCAGGCTAAAACAAAGATAATAAATAAGTAAATTACAAATCTTGCTACAAGGTGATAAGTGCCATGAAAAGATGAACAGGTGGAGCAGAATAAGGACGCTCCAAAGTACAGGCACTGTCCGGGGACAGAATCTGGGTAGTTAGGATACTATTCGGCAAAGTAACATTTGAACAAACACTTGAAGGATAGTTGGGGAAATAACAATTATATTTTAATGATAAATTATCAATTAAAAATCAAAGTCTAAAGAATTAATCTGATAAATTGCACAAAAATCTGATGAATAGAGTTGAAGACTAGTAATAAAGTGTCAGAGAGCAAGAATGATGGAAAAAATACACTCAAGTACTTCTCCTTTTGCTCTTCCCAACAGTTTTTTTTCCACAGCTCCCTTTTCCCTCATTTCCCTCATTTCCTGTTTTGCTTTTTTCTTTCCCCAAAAAATTCACACGCTTCCTCTATTTACATGTATTTTTTAAAACTATATGAATAACTATACTTGTTTCCAATAATACAACCCAGTTGTCCCCGTTATCCATGGGGGACACATTCCAAGACCCCCAGTGGACACCTGAAACCATGGACAGGACCAAACCCCACATACACTGTCTTTTTCTATACATACATACCTATGATAAAGTTTAATTTATAAATTAGGCCCAGTACGAGATTAACAATAAAACAGAACAATTATAACAATATACTGTAATAAAAGTTATGCAAATGTGCTCCCTCTCAGAATATCTTGTAGCGTTCTCACGCTTCTTCTTGTGATGATGTAATAATAGGCCTATGTGATAAGTGAGGTGAATGACGTAGGCATTGTGACTTAGCGCTAAGTGACGTTTGTCAAGCTATGTATGCTCAGGAGGAGGATCATGCGCTTCTGGACTGCAGTTGACCTTGAGTAACTGAAAGTGCAGAAAATAAAACTGTGGATAAGGGGAGACTACTGTATTTTCGTCCTGGGAAACCAACATACCCACTTACTTCATCCTTGCAGGAAACACTTTTCTTTACTAATGCTGTGACAATCAAAATCATAGTAAAGACTATGTCTTATTTAATAATTTTCTCTTTGCTCCTGAAACCTTTGCCCTAAAGTGAAAAGTCATCAACTGAAAACAAAAAATCATTATTTTTTACAAGGAAATTATGAAGTATATTATCTCAATCCAAAATAATCAATTTTCATAGATTGGAATATATATACACACACATATATATATGTATATGTGTGTATATATATATACTTGTGAACAAAGAAAACAAGTTTACATAGATAATAAGTAATAATGTAAACATTAAATAAAGTTTGAATATAAATTGTAATGAAGTTCATTTTACTCACCAAGGAAGGAAGAAATTGGATAAGATTGGATAAGAGGTGGCAGTTGGAGCTTATCTTTAGACAGGCCATTTGTTATCAAATTGGGATATGCTGGATATATTAATTTCCTAGGGCTGCCATAACAAATTATCACAAGCTGGGTGGCTTGAAACAAGTTTATTCTTTCATAGTTCTGAAAGCCAAAAGTCCAAAATCAAGTCCAAAACGCTTGGCAAGCTGTCTGAATTCTCTAAGGGAGAATCTATTCCATGCCTCCCTTGTAGCTTCTGGTGATTGTTGGCAATCCTTGGCATTCTTTGGCTCGTAGATGCATCATTCCCATCTCTACTCGTCTTCACACAGTCTTTTGTCTCTGTATACAAATTTCCTTCTTCTTTTGAGGCTATTAGTCATTGGATGAGCATTCATCCTCCATTATGATTCCCCTCATAACCTGATTACACAGGCAAAGAACCTATTTCCAAATGAGCTCATATTCACAGGTACTGGAGTTTAGAACTGAGCCTATCTTTTTGGTGGACACAATCCAACCCACTGGACACAATCCAACCCACAGGTTAAGACTGTGACAAAATGAAGAAACTATCGTGTTAAGTAAATGGTGTGTCTTTTCCTGAAATTATATTGTTGATTCAGTGTATTGTTTTCAGTGTGTTTTGAAATTAAAAAAAAAAAAGTTGTTATTCCTAAAAAAGTGTTGAGAAAAATGAGCTGTTGCAGTGAAAAGTGGTTAAACAGACATAATGTGAACTATCTGTATTTCAGATTCAAGAAGAATCCAACTGTGACTCAGATACATTATATATTTTCATGATAATGTATTAAAAGCAGTATTTCCAATGCATGCTATTAAGTAGGCCCTTAAAAATTCTTTTTATTTATTTATTTATTTATTTATTTTTATTTTATTTTTTTAAAGATTTTATTTATTTATTTGACAGAGAGAGACACAGTGAGAGAAGGAACACAAGCATGGGGAGTGGGAGAGGGAGGAGCAGGCTTCCTGCCGAGCAAGGAGCCTGATGTGGGGCTCGATCCCAGGACCCCAGGATCATGACCTGAGCCGAAGGCAGACGCTTAACGACTGAGCCACCCAGGCGCCCCGGCCCTTAAAAATTCTTAAATGCCCCATTATGAGTATAGTTACCTCTTTTGAAAGATTTATTTATTTGAGAGAGAGAGAGCGAACAAAAGTGAGCACGAGCAGGGGAGGGGCAGGGACAATCAGACTCCATTCTGAGCAGGAAGCCCGATGAGGGACTCAATCCCAGGAACATGAGATCATGACCTGAGCCAAAGGCAGCCACTTAACTGACTGAGCCACCAGGCACCCCATGAGTATATTTATCTTGATGAGCACTGAGTAATATATAGAACTGTTGAATCACTATATTGTAACCTGAAACTAATTTAACATTGTATGTTAATTATACTGGAATTAAAGTTAAAATAAAGAATCCAAAAGTTAAAACAGTACTATACACTAAAAAAAAAAAAAAAAAAAAAAATTCTTAAATACTCCTACAGTCTAAAATTTCCTGATAAAGTGGAAGAAGAGAAAAAAATGTCATAATGTGGATGCCACAGGTTCATTTTCTAATTAATTTGCATACAGTCTGTAATAGCTTGAATTATGTCCCCTCAAAAGATATGTTCATGTCCCAACCCCTAGTATCTCAGAACACAATCTTTTTTGGAAATAGGGTCTTCGCAGACATAGTCAAGTTAAGGTGAAGTCATTAGGGTCCTAATCCAGTGTCCTCATAAAAAGTGTCCCGGTGTCCTCATAAAAAGAGGAAATTTGGATAGAGACAGATACTCCATGAAGCTAAAGACAGAACACCATGGAGATAGAAAGGCTGAGATCAGGCTGATCCATCTACAATCCAAGAAAAAACAAAGATTGCCAGAAAACCACCAGAAGAGAGGCATAGAAGAAACTGTCTCTCACAACTAACCTGTCAGTATCTTGGATTTCTAGCCTCCAGATTTGTGAGACAATAAATTTCTATTGTTTAAGCCACCTAGTATGTGGCATTTTGCCATGGCAGGCCTAGAAAACTAATACACCTTTTGGTGTAAGAAAACTTTATACCTCTTGGTGTGAAGAAGGCTAAAGCTGATATGATGTATTATATGTGATGGATCCTCAAGGTTGCTCTTCAACAATGAAAATCTCAAATGTTAAATGCCAAGGGTCTGTCCTATATGAGAGTTTCCCAGTACAACCCTGTCCATACCGCCTCACCAAGGAGAGTTTAGTCTAATTACTGCTCCAACAATAATAGGAAATGAAACTCAGGTTGCTATAACAAAGATGGTCAGTGGATGAAGTTTTGTCTCTTCTCTTTTGCTTTTCATGATTAATTCAAAAGAAGAGTCTAAGAGGGCCCTTAATTGTAACATATATGTATCAGTAACTCTTCACTACCAGCATAACATCCATGTTTTTACTCCTTCATTTGTATGAGAGGATAGGAGCAGACAATGGACTCAGCTAAAAATACATTTCTCAAACTCATTTGCTTAGAGGATTGTCTAACGTGTAAGCATATCTTATAAGCAGGGCATAAGAAAATTGGAGGAGACTTTCGGAAAAGTTTCTTTAAGCTAACAGGTACTCCTTTACTTTACATTTCCTTCTTCTTTTTTTCTTTCCCAAAACTTAGCTGTAAAGTCTTGAGGTCCAGCAGCCATTTGGTGACCATGAGTGGATGGCTTAGAAATCCATCCAAGATTCCCTGACACTCCTGTGCTACTGAACAGATATCAGTAACTGCCTGTCTCCATACTTTTCATTGACTGACAAAAATAAAATGATATCTATTCAAATTATTCTATTCAGCAGTCTGTCACTGGTATCAAAATACAACTCTTAACTGATATAAAAACTTATCCATGCAGTGGATACACCCTTGGTTTACAAGTCTCTAGGTAGCTTACTCCAACCTTGTCATATTTTACAATGCAGATTAATACACATTTTTGAAAGTGAAATAAATATTTGACTGTGGGGACATTAATGTACATTTTAAGAAACAATTCTAATAAAGCCACAATAAATATTTTATCTTGTGCTTTCTTAATCATGCTACTTCAGAATTAAAAAAAAACAACTTGACTCACTTTAATTTTTGCATTAACCAGAAAAGTAATCATTTTTCAATAGCCACAAAATGGGTAACCTAATTCTTTGATGTGAGTTTGAGCGACTGACTGAGAGCTTGAGAGTTTTAAATTTTGGGGGTTGCTACAATATACGAAGGCTGGCAATGGTTAAGCACTGATTTATTGAGACTTCTCCAAATAGCTTCACTAGCAGAGGAGTAGAGTAAGTGGAAATTAAAAAAGGAAGCACTTGAAGGACCCTTTATTCCTTGGGTATATTAGCTACTCCTGTGGAACACAAAGAATGTCTAGGGCATAATTCTGAGAATATAGGTAGTTTTAATATGGAAAACACTTTAAGATATACCACAAAACCATTTAACTGGGGACCTACCTGAAAAGTTTGTGTTTTTCATAATCTTATAGATAAGAGAATAAATGGGAGACACTCTTTGCTTTTAATAATTCCTATTTCCTTTCTCCATTCAAAGAAAAAAATGAAAGGAAATAAAAGGAAAAAGGAGACTCATCAGAATTCCTTTTTTTCATTAAGTTCAATTAGCCAACATATAGTATACATCTTTAGAATTCCTTCTAAAAATTGAGGCTACAACATAGCCTTAGATTAAGTTTATATCATCTATAACATCATAAAGTTAAAAGTACATGATCAACTTGTCTCTAAAAAAAACAATGTGACATTCTAAGGAATTACCCCATGTTTTCCTAGTTAAAAGACCTTATTAAAAACCTATACTTTTTTTTCAGCAATTTTCCTTAAAAATTGTATTATTTCTCTTAACAAGTCAGCTCAATTCAATTACTTGGATTACTTGGCATTGTCTCTTTGAAGGTATCATTCAAGTGGAAAAGCCAAGTTGCCTATGATGAACAAGTATCTGAGATGCTTCAAATGATTTGATTTTTCTTCTACAACCTAATTTGACAAAACTGTGCCAGGGGAACAAGAAAAATTATTTTCGATTGATTACCATTCTAGAAAAGTCAGCCATCAAAACCTTTTAGGATAGGATGTTCCAGGCCTGTTAGTCTCTGATTGACAATCTCAAGAAGTACCAGACTTCATTTAAGAACCAAGAAACAAAAGTCTACATGTTTCTATCATTTTCATCCTTCTCTTTTCCATTTGAAATTTTCAACTTAGGACTTCTGATTTTGCTACTATCCTAAGTGCTTTTTTCTCCCTTCCAACCACCATTCTCCTTCTTTCCATCACTGTTATCTTTCCAAAACCTGTTTCTAAGTGACACCATTCTTGAGTTCTTTGAAACTTAACCTTGATACATAAGTGTACTATTTCAAATGTGCATGGCACCATAGAGCAAAATGAGATGTCATATTCATTACCTTAATTCTGATGAGGTAGGTCAGGTAGGGAGAATCATAAATACAAATTTGGAAATTGAGCACCAGAACAGGTATTTAGAACTCAGCGAGGATCACATATATACTAAGTGACAGAGCCAAGACTAGAATTCAGTCTTCAGCTTTCTACGCCAGCTCTTCATTCACTGTGCTGTACTTCCTTCTACTCTCACTTTTGAAATGGGTATTTTTGCCCCATCAACAGGAAGGTGATTGAAGTGACTTATGAGAGAGAGAATTCTCTCCCAGTTAGACACGTCTCCAAATTTAATTATTATTGTTGGCGAAAGTTTAAGAAGATACAAAGGTAAAGAAAAATATCTGTTTGAAATAATTTATGTTATATTACTCTTGACAATTAGGTCATTTACCAAAACTACAATATTCAATGCCACTCACTGCAAATCTAACACAATGCCATTCTTAAAAGCTGAGCAACTGACAAATGTCTTCAGAGGTATCTTTTGCCTGAATTATGAGATTACCTTAGGGAATTTTATGAAGCCAGGTACAGGATGTCATAACACCATCTGCTTGGATCAGAGGGCTTTTGCTTCTAGATTTACAGGACATTTGGCTTGTATTCTTTGTTCCTCTGTCTCATTAGTTATTTCTAAGGAGACCTATATCACCACAGTCTTGGAAAATGGTCCACAGGGTTAGTGAAGGATAAAGATTGGTGGCAAAAATCCAGTTCTTCTCTGCTGTTCTTCCAATCCCTACTTAATTTTAGCTCCAACCATAGCTATGATAATCAGCCTAGTTCACCTACAAAAATAAGGTTGAGTAAGCACACCCAGAGCCCAAAGAAATAAAAATAAATTTTGTAGGTGAGGATGTAAGTAGCTGTAAGCTTAAGAATAATGTATGCCTGTATTTTCCCTTGATTATTTTTCTGTTTTTCCTAGCCTTCTTTGTGGGAGAGAAGTATTCTGAATTTATACAGTAAAGAAAAATGTTAAACCTTTTCTTAAACCAATAAGTAATGTGTTAAATCAATTATCTGTTCAGTGAATATGTATTGAGAACTTATTCTGAGACACATTGTGATAAATACCAGGGATATGATGTGAACGAGACAAGTATGGTCTTGCCATCATGAAGCTTACAGTTTATGGAAATGTACAAAAGTAAAAATAAAAATTAAAGTAAACATAATAACTACTACATCAATGGACATACAAGATTCTATGAGGTAATTTAAAACAAAACATTCCCCTGGTCATATCTAAGATTAAATATGATTCACTATATATCAGGTTTAACTCAACTCAAACTTTCTTTTTGCTCTTAAAGGATGAGGAATAAAAATAAAAAAGGATAGGGGCACTTGGGTGGGCTCGGTTGTGTCCAGCTCTTGATCTTGGCTCAGGTCATGATCTCAGGGTTGTGAAATCAATCCCCTACTGGGTGAGAAATCTGCTTAAGATTCTCTCTCTCCCTCTGTACCCACCCCCTGCTTGCGCACACTCGTGCACACCAGCGTGAATAAATAAATAAATAAGACATTATAAGGATAACCCTGAGCTTGTTATAATGTAGAGAAAATGTAGATTACTCTTAAATCCATTAATTTTTAAAATTTTATTAATTGCAATGTTGTGTTGTAACACTGTTTCTGATGTCATCTTTGTAAAATATAAAGAGATTATTTTGAACATTAGCTTAGACTAAAATCAAAAGACATACTCCTTCCTGCTAATATATATATTTTTAAGTAGGCTCCGTGCCCACCATGGAGCCCAGTGCGAGGCTTGAACTCACAACCCTGAGATCAAGACCTGAGCTGAGAACAAGAGCAGGGCAAACCCTCATACTAATAAATTTTTATAACAGTAAAACTTTATCTTCTTTTCCCCATATCTTAAATTGAATGCACTTAGGCTGTAACTTCATGAGCAAGTAAAGCCAACCAAAATTTCATGGTAGGAGATAGATGGCAACAGCTAATGTTCATTTATATTAAATGTAATAAAGAAATTATATTATTCTGTAAGATGGTCAGTGCTTTAGCATGGTCATACACATATCACATTTTCAAATTGCTCACCTAAATTTATTGTTAAGAAGCTAATCATGATAGCCTGCAAGTGATGTTAATACTCAAAACGTAATAATGTAATAATGAATAATGTAATAATGAATGTAGTATGTTATAAATTACTTTCTATAACTCACTAAAAATTCTGAGTGCTTCTATGAGAAGTAACCAAGAAACCCTTGGCAAGATTCCATACTGATCTTATAATGTCTTTCCAGGGAAAAAAACTTGTGATAGAATCTTCTCCACAGCAAAAGTCCTAGCTTTGAGTTCATATCTTGAAATACAACAACAATCAAATTGAATGGGCAGGAACATTTATTTCTGCTAATGGATCTTTACTGCTATCGGCTGGTTTAGAAAAATTTTCCACAGGAACTTCATTCTATTCATTAAGAGAGCCAACAACTGGAACAGATGATAATAGATGTTCAAATATTAGCCAGCTGGATTTTCAAGGATTTTTATAATTTGAAATACCTTTAAATTTCAGTAGTGAGTCAGGTCTACTGAATTTTAGTCTGGAGTCAGAGGATATGGTGCCATATTCTTGGTTAGTATACAGAGTTATTGTAGTACTAATTTAATAAAGGAATACTTCATTGAAGACTTATTTCTTCCTTGTCTCTCTAATATAACACATGTCTCCTTGACAAATAATGCAAACTTAACTACAGGGGATCCATGGATTATGGTACCACAAACATAGAATCTGTGCAAATGTTTGCCAACTGAAGATTTATATCAGTCCAAAATAAATACTTCCTAATTTCTCCATCTAGTCTTATCTCCTAGAAGACTACCAATTCTGACAGCTGCTATTGCTACAGCTACAGCCAAACCTACTCTAGAGCAGATAATACCAAATATATACATACACAGTTTTTGTTTTTTATGTTTACACTTCCCGAGGGACCAGTTGTCAACTGGCCAGGGAATGTGTCTATGTGGGCCAAACCACAGAGAAATATTCTTATCTAGTGTATATTTATTTTACTATTTGGCATATCCTAAATATGATCCAAATTTCCCTTTCTCCATGAAATGTTAATATATGTGTCCTGATCCGAGGTTGGAAATTTCTGCCATGCCCGTGCTTTTAAAAGAACAGCAAAATAAAAAGTTCCAAGTTATATCCAGATATTATGACTTAATGCATTTTAAAAATTTACAGTTATATAAGTAGCCTCAAATAGTATTTAAAATATGCCTAATATTCTAAAATAGGAATTATTATTCTTAAAATATATTTCAAAAGAAAAATTCTCATTCTTGAAAAAGTAATGTACTTTTGTGAATATTTTTATCTGGCATTTGGCAATTAATTCATGTTCAAAAAAGATTATTAAATTTACTGAAAGAACAAACTGAGTATATAACTGTTTAAAAATATCTAATCATATTAGCATAAGAACTGTGATATACTAAATTTTTATATATTCAGTCCAATACAAAACACTTTTTCATTAATCCACTTTAAAAATCCACTTTCAAAATAATGAAAAATGAAGAATATTCATATTAATTTTTAAAAATTTCTTGCTGCCTTCTATTTTGAAAATTAACATTTTCAAAGTGATTAAAATTTGGCTTTTTAGTAACTTAACGAATTTGACCAAGCACACATATTTGCTTTCCTTTCCTGTTGTAACCACTTAAAATGACAGTAATAATAACAAGAACAAAAACAAATAATACACTCATAGCAGTTAAAGAAATGGAAGGAGAATGAGTAGTATACTAGAAAATATACCAAAATAACAAAAAGAAGATGAGGCAAATTCTCTTTCTGGCAGTTGGGCAGCCTAGATACCCTAACATAACCATAACCTGCCCTAAAAATAACTAAAAATGCATTGTACATAGCATCAGTTAAATGTGTGGGTATGCTATAAAAAGTTAAGGATTATTTGAGGCTTAAAAATATAGTGACAGAACTAAGCAAAAGAAAAATATTTTTACCTGGAAGATATTTGCCAAACCCAGGTAATCTTGAGCTCCTGTTTTCAAAGTTTCACAATCATGGGCAACATGAATAAACCCTAGAGCCAAGCCAACATGGAAACCCTTATAGATGATTTTCCTACATAAACTGGAGAGGATATGGTGCCATATTCTTGGTTATAGTACACAGATGCACTCTGTCTCCTACAATTCTTAGGTTCTTACTCTCACCCCACACCTCCATCTCTCACCACCAACTACACCTTTTCTGTGAATAGTAAAAGAAAAAAATGTATCTCGAAACTTGGTACTGACAGAGGAAAAAAGTTAACTTTCTTAAGAATTTATAAATACAAACAGGTTCTCAATGAGTTTTACAAACCAATGATATATTGTCTGGAATATGTGAAGAATCTTAAAGCAGGAATTTATTTTGAAGTGGTCTTAGATTAGTAGTAAGTATAGCCACTGGTAGAAAAAATTTCATATCTTTTCCAAGGGACGCCCATCCAAAACCAAGGATTTAAGGAAATGCTAGATAAACAACTAAGAAATATGAGCTTAAACTCAAAAGTCACCAAATATGTAGGAAATCAAACACCATGAAGAAGAACCAGTGGAATTAACAAACTGTAGAATCAGACGGAAATAGAAGCAAAGAGCAGGGGCAACAAATAGAAAACAGTAGATATTAATCCAACACAGTAGATATTAATCCAACTATATCAATAATCACTTTGAATGTCAATGGTCTAAATGCAACAATTAAAAGACAGGGATTGTCAGAGTGGATCAAAAAATAAGACCCAAGTCTATGCTATCTACCAGAAAACCACTTTTAATATAAAGATGAATATAGATTAAATGAAGAGACAAAAATATACCTGTAACACCAATCAAAAGTAGCAAGAATAGCTATAATTCAGACAGGCAGACTTCAGAGCAAAGAAAGTACTTAGGAATAAATAACGGCATTACACAATGATTATGAGGTCAATTCTTCAGGAAGACATGATAATTGTTAATATATATAAGCACCTAACAACAGAGCATTAAGCTACGTGAGGTAAAAACTAATAGATGCAAAGAAAAAAAAATAGATGGGCGCCTGGGTGGCTCAGTTGGTTAAGCGACTGCCTTCGGCTCAGGTCATGATCCTGGAGTCCCGGGATCGAGTCCCGCATCGGGCTCCCTGCTCAGCAGTGAGTCTGCTTCTCCCTTGGACCCTCCCCCCTCTCATGCTCTCTCTCTCTCTCTCATTCTCTCTGTCAAATCAATAAATAAAATCTTTAAAAAGAAAAAAATAGATGAAGTCACTATCATAGCTAGAGACTGTAGCTTCCTTCTGTCAGAAATGGAAAGATCCAGCAGGCAGAAAATTAGTAAAGAAAGCTGAACTCAACAGCACCATCAATGAACTGGATATAGTTGACATCTACAAACTGCTTCATCCAATAACAGAATACACATTCTTCTCAAGCTCATAAGAAACATCTACCAAAATAGACCACATTCTGGGTCATGAAGCACACCTTAACAGATTTAAAAGGACAGAAATCATAGACTGTATGCTCTTAGATCACAATGGAATTAAACTAGAAATCAGTAACAGAAAGATAACTGGAAAAGCCCAAAATACGTGGAGATTAAACAATACACCTTTAACATTTGGGTCAAAGAAGAAATCTCAAGAGAAATCATAAAAATATATTGAGGAAAAAATGAAGACCCATCTTATCAAAATGTGTGAGATATAGCAAGAGTAATGCTTAGATAAAAATCTATAGCATTGAATGCATATATTAGAAAAGAAGAAACATCTAAGATTAATCATCTAAATTTCCAACTTAGGAAACTAGAAAATGAAGAGCAAATTAAATCCAAAGTAAAAAGGAGGAAAGAAATAATAAGAATTAGAGCAGAAATCAATGAAATTGTAAAGAGGAAGTCAATAGAGAAAAATCAGTGAAACTAAAAGATGGTTCTTTGAAAAGCTCAATAAAATTGACAAGCCTCTAGCCAGACTAAGAATAAAAGAGAGAAGACACAAATTATTATCGTCAGAAATGAAAAAGGGGGGCATATGGGTGGCTCAGTCGGTTAAGTGTCTGCCTTTGGCTCGGGTCATGATCCCGGGCTCCTGGGATCGAGCCCCACATCAGGCTCCCTGCTCGGTGGGAAGCCTGCTTCTCTCTCTCCCACTCCCCCTGCTTGTGTTCCCTCTCTTGCTGTCTCTATTTCTGTCAAATAAATAAATAAAATCTTAAAAAAAAAAAGAAATGAAATAGGGGGCATGACCACAGATTCCATGGACATTAAAAGGATAAAGTAATACTATGGTCAATTCTACGGCAACAAATTTGAAAACCTAGATGAAATGGACCAGTTCCTTGAAAGACACAATATGCCAAAACTCACACAAGAAATAGACCATCTGAATAGGCCAATATCTGCTAAAGAAGTTGAATCAGTAATTAAAATCCTCAAAACCAAAAGGCACTAATGGGTTCACTGGTGAATTCTATCAAAAATTTAAGGAAGAAATTATACCAACCTTCCACTATCTCTTTCAGAAGATAAAAGTAGAGAGAGTAAGTACTTCCTAACTCATCTTATGAGGCCAGCATTACCCTAATACCAAAACCAGATGAAGACATTAAAACTACAGACCAATATCTCTCATAAATATAGATGCAAAAATTCTGAACAAATTATCAGCAAATCAAATCCACCAATGTATAAAAGGAATTATACACCACAACCAAGTAGGATTTATTCCAGGTGTGCAAGTCTGGTTCAACATTAAAAAATAATATAATCCATCACCTCAACAAACTAAAAAAGAAAAATCACATGATCCCATCAGTAGATTTAAAAAATTCATAAAATCCATCACCCACTCATGATAAAAACTCTGAGTAAACTAGGAATAAAAGGGTAGCATTCTTACATTGGTAATATCTACAAAAACCTACCACTAATATCATTAATGATGAGAAACTCAAAGCTTCCCCACTAAGATCAGATGCAAGACAAAGATGTCCCCTCTCACCACTCCTTTTCAACATTATACTGGAAGTTCAAGCTAAGGGATAAGAAAAGGTATGGAAGTAAAAGGGACAGAGATTGTAAAATAGGAAATTAAACTTTGTTTGTGGATGACATAATCAGGTATGTAGAAAATCTCAAAGAAACAACCAAAAAAACTCCTGGAAATAATAAGCAATTATAGCAAGGTTGCAGTATAAAAAGCCAATATACAAGAATCAATCACTTTCATATATACTAATAATGAGCAAGTGGAATCTGAAATTAAAAACACAATACCACTTACATCAGCACCCCAAAAATGAAATACTTAGGTATAAAACTAACAAAAAATGTACAACATCTCCATGAGGAAAACTATAAAGCTCTGATGAATGAGGGGTACCTGGTTGGTGCCCTCTACCTCAGTTGGTAGAGCATAAGACTCTTAAACTCAGGGTGGTAAGTTCAAGCCCCACGTTGGGTATGGGGCCTACTTAAAAAACAAACAAACAAACAAACAAGCTCTGATGAAATAGAAACTATACAAACGGAGTGATATCCTATAGTCATTGATAAAAAGATACAATATTGTTATGATGTCAATTCTTCCCAACTTGATCCAGAGATTCAATGCAATCCCAATCAAAATTCAGCAAGTTATTTTGTGGATTATCAATACACAAATTCTTAAGTTTATATTGGGAGGTAAGAGACCCAGAAGAGCCAACACAATCTTGAAGGAGAAAAAAGTTGGAGGACTGACACTACTCAATTTAAGACTTACTATAAAGCTACAGGATTTAAGACAGTGTGATAGTGGCAAAAGAATAAACAAATAGATCAACAGAAGAGACTAGAGGGCTCAGAAATAGACCCGCACAAATACACTTAACTAATTTTTGACAAAGGAACAAAGGCAATACAAGGAGATAAATTAATCTCTTCAACAAGTCGTGCTGGAAAAAAAAGAGGTGGGGGGGTGCTTGGGTGGCTCAGTCATTCGTGTCTGCCTTCGGCTTGGATCATGATCGCAGGGTCCTGGGATCGAGCCCCACATCTGGGCTCCCTGCTCAGCGAAGAGCCTGCTTCTCCCTCTCCCTCTGCTGCTCCCCCTGCTTGTGCTCTCTCTGTGTCTGTCTCTGTCAAATAAATAAATAAAAAATCTTTAAAAAAAATGGTGCTGGAACAACTGGATATCCATGCTCAAAAAAAAAAATTGAATCTAGACAAATCTTACACTTTTCACAAAAATTAACTAAAAATGGATCACATATCTAAATGTAAAACACTAAACTATAAGATTCCTAGAAGATAACATAGGAGAAAACCTGGATGACTTTGGGTTGACAATGACTTTTCAGCTATAACACCAAAGGCACAATCCATGGAAGAAAGAATTGATAAACTAGACTTCATTAAAATGAAATAACTAAAACAACAACAACAACAACAACAACAAAACAAAACAGTTTCTTCTATGTCAAGAGAATGAGAAGACAAGCCATAGACTGGGAGAAAATATTTCTAAAAGACAAATCTGAGAAAGAAATGTTATCTAAAAAATACATGGGCACCGGGCGCCTGGGTGGCTCAGATGGTTAAGCGTCTGCCTCCGGCTCAGGTCATGATCCCAGAGTCCTGGGATCGAGTCCCGCATTGGGCTCCCTGCTCCTTGGGAGCCTGCTTCTCCCTCTGCCTCTCTCTCTCTCTCTGTCTCTCATGAATAAATAAATAAAATCTTTAAAAAAAAATACATGGGCGCCTGGGTGGCTCAGTCAGTTAAGTGTCTGACTCTTGGCTGCAGCTCAGGTCATGATCTCCTGGATCATGAGGTCAAGCCCTGCATTGAGCTCGGAGCACAGCAAAGAGTCTGCTTGAAGGTTCTCACCTTCTGCCCCTCCCTCCACTCATGCACGCACACACTCTGTCTCTCAAATAAATTTTTTTTTTTAAAGCTAAAAAATACAAAGAACTTTTAAAACTCAACAATAAAAAAACAACCAACCCAATTAAAAAATAGGCCAGAACCTTAAGAAACACCTCACCAGGGGCACCTGAGTGGCTCAGTCAGTTAAGCGTCTACTTTCAGCTCAGGTCATGATCCCAGCGTCCTGGGATCGAGCCCCGCATCGGGCTCCCTGCTCAGCGGAGAGCCTGCTTCTCCCTCTGCCTATCTTTGCGCGCTCTCTCTCTCTCTCTCTGTCTCTCTCTGTCAAATAAATAAATAAAATCTTAAAAAAAAAGACACCTCACCAAAAAAGATGCACAGATGTTCAATAAGCATATGAAGAGATGCTCCACATCACGCGTCATAAGGGACATGCAAATTAAAACAAGATGGAGACACCGCGGCACACCTTTGGAATGGTCAGAATTCCCACAACACCAATTGATGATATGGATGTGGATCAACAGGAACTCTCATATATCGTTGGTGGGGATGTAAAATGGACCAGCTACTTCGGAAGACCATTTGACAGTTTCTTACAAAACTAAACATACTTTTACCATATAATCAAGCCATCACTCTCCCTGATTTTTTTTTTTTAAGCGAGTGTGCGAGCAGGCTGGAAGAGGGCAGAGGGAGTGGGATAGAGAGAACCCTAAGCAGGCTCCGTGCCCAGCACAAAGCTGGACACAGGGCTCGATCTCATGACGCTGACGCCATGACCTGAACTGAAATCGAGTTGGATGTTCAACCGACTTACCCACCCAGGTGCCCCACTATCCCTGATACTTATCCAAAGGAGTTGAAAACTTTTTTAAAAAGATTTTATTTATTTGAGAGAGAATGAGAGATAGAGGGGAGAGGGTCAGAGGGAGAAGCAGACTCCCCGCTGAGCAGGGACCCCCACGCGGGACTCGATCCCAGGACTCTAGGATCATGACCTGAGCCGAAGGCAGCCGCTGAACCAACTGAGCCACCCAGGCGCCCCTAGGAGTTGAAAATTTTATCCACACAAAAACCTGGACACATATTGTATAGCAGCTTATTTATGATTGCCAAAACTTGGAAGCAACCAAGATGTACTTCAGTAATGAATGGATACCTAAACAGTGGAACATCCAAACAATAGTATATTATTCAGCACTAAAGAGAAATGAGCTATCAAGCCATGTAAAGACTTGGAGAAACCTTAAAGACATTACTAAGTAAAAGAAGTCAATCTGAAAAGGTTACATACTGTATGATTCCAATTACATGACATTCTGGAAAAGACAAAATTATGGAGACATAAAAAAGATCAGTGGTTGCTATGGGCTGGGGGAGGGAAAAGTTTGAATAGAGCACAAAGGACTTTGAAGGTACTGAATATATTCTGTAAAATACTCTGATAAGGCTTAGGAAAATGAATGTTTCAGATTTTTAAAAAAATAAGCATGTAGCAGAACAAAATCAAAAATTACAAGGAGCTACCTCTTTGGAATGGGACTGTGGATAAAAAGACATGTGAGTTAGAGAACTGCCGTTTCTCATTACAAGCCCTCCTGTACTAGGTGATTTTTTCCTATTAAAATGAACCACTTCCATCTAAACAATGAATGATAAATAACACAAAACCAAAATAAAATGACTCTTGTTCAGAACGTTAATCATTCGTGTAACTAATGGCTGCCTCAGCCTTATATTTTCCATTTGGTACTATTTTTACTTCTTTGTCAAGATATGCTATCCCATATCATGAGGTATAATGATATCTTTTTTTTTTTTTTTTGCAAGAAGAGCACCCAAATAAACCCCAGGGCTAAATGCAGGACACTTTTTCAGTAGCTTGTAAAATATTTTATGAACATCATCGTAAGTGAGCGGAGTTGGCTTATCAATCATAGAGGAGGAAGATAAGATGCAACCGAGAGTCCCTGGAATCATTTCAGCTAATTTATAGCTAGGGCACAGTCGGATTTAGGTATCCTTAAGGCCATAGAGTTGCCAACTCAGCCATCTTAACAGCACTGCCCCTTAACTGGAACACACCCAAAGAGGGACAATGATGCTCTAGGTCTGAGATTCACTCAATGAACCTTGCAGTGATCCAGGACCAGCTAGTGGAGAATCTGACTCACCTCTGAGTCAGTCCCATTGTGTCCTTAGTTAACCTTGCATGAACTTCCCTTGGTCTTTATTATTATTTTTCACGCTTTATAACTGAAGAAAACCTTAGAGGACAGAACCTCTTTTTTTCTCCTTTGTTCATGTAGAAACAGGAATGACAAGTTGCAAACCTGTTTCCTAATGAGACAGCTGATGCCTCATTGGGTGGTTTGCTACTATGCTGTCAAAAGGACACAGCCCTCTAGACATTATCAAAGAGGATGTGTAATCTCATTAAGGGGCCCAATCTATTCTCTTCCTTCTATTAAAAGACAGAAAGACAGTTATGATCTTATCTTATTATTGTTAGTTTTAATTCAGTCTTCCCTCCAATTTTTTTTCCAAGAGATTACTCCTGATACAAAGCAATCCAGGAATATGGAAACCCTAAATGACACTTTTCTAAAACTATCCCCATTTTGACAAACAAGCATACAGTGAAGTTGGGAGTTATATTAAAGGAATGATCAATATCCCAGCTTTGACTTCCCTATATCTTGTTTACTAACTCATTACATATTCCTCTATTACACTACATATTTACTTTATATTCTTTACTATATATTCTCTAAAGCTTTATCAACTGAATGGATCTTGTGTTTTGTATCATCTTCAAAACTATGCAGAGAGATGAGAAAATCATTTCACGGACTAGGTTTCCCAAAAAGAAAGGATCAGTGAGAAATTATTGTCAATCTTGTGACAAAACTTATCTGTAGGTTTGGAGTAGTTAATATACTGTAGAATATTAGCACAATACAAACATTGTGATGATACAATTACAAACACATCAGAGTCATCTCTCACCTCACTGGTTTGGCTGATACGTCCCATTCTCATGTAAAAAGCAGATTTTCAAAGAGCAGTTTACTTAAACCCGAATTGTGAATAGTACACCTTAACATTCAATGACACAATTATGTTACTGAAATGTGTATTTGCTCGAAATGTCCCAGGCATTTTAGAGTGCCTACATGTACAGAAGGCAGGGGTGAACTCACATGCAAGTGCTGATGAAGTTAATATAACCACAAACATATCTGCCATGAATACTGGCCTTCATGCTGTTCCTCCAATACACCATATGTCCCCTTACCCTGGAGCTTTTTACTCACCGTTTCTGTCTACCATGCTTCCAAATGAAGACACCACAATGGTTTACCCCTTCCCCAACTTAATGCTTTACTCAAATGTCACTTTCTTAGTGTGGTGTCACCGGATCACCAAACTTAAAATTATAATTCCTCCATTACAGAACTCCACGTATTTCTTTCCTTGTTCATTTTTCTCCGTTGGACTCAGTATCTTCTACTATAACTGCTTTATTTCATTTGTTCTCTAACACAATATGCCTGGAACATCAAGATGCTCTAAAAACTTTCTTTGAATTCATTAAAATGAATTTAAGGACAATGCAAATAATGTCAGCTTGGTATCCTGATAACTTTTTTACAGTGTCAGATTTCCACTATAAACATGCATCTTCTTTTACATTTTAGTAAAATTATATGCTCTTTCCAATATCAAATGTTGTTTTATTTTTTTTTCCTCAAGAGACTTCTTAGCTTCCCCCATTTCCAATTGCTAACATCTCTCTGGCCTTCCACTCTGTCTTCACCCAATATTTATTTGACATTTCCTAGTTCACCAAGGACTACCTCAACAAAGAGGGGTTTTCCAAGCAAAAAAATTCCCACAAAGAAAAAAAACTCAGCTCCGATATAGGGAAGAAGAGAATCTGCTGCAGGAGATCATGTAAACAAGTGAAAGATATCTGGGTAGTATAGGCAGTGGTCAACTCAAAAGGAGAAAGAAATTGGACAGGCTAAGGAATCCCTTGCTCCCCTTGCTCAGATGAGAAGTCTCTGGCAAGGGTCCCATTTTACCCCCACCCAAAGGGCAATAATTTTCCAGCAGAACCATTTGGACACGTGGCTACTTTCCAGGCATTTGAGCAGCTCTCCAGAAAATGTGTCCTGAGAACGTGTCTACAGTGTACGTATGATTTCAGAAGATAGATCTGCCTAAATGATTTCTTGCCTAGACTTGGCCGGGACTTTTTTCCATCTATTCTGATTTTTTTCAGTCTAGAATTTTATGAGTATTGAATAAGAGTATTTTCAATGTCTCTAGTAGCTGAGATCGAGTCTTAAACAAAAGACCTCTAAGACTGAAATATAAATAGAGAAGAGTTCAGGATGACATCATGTTGTATGCACACCAGAAGTGACCACAAATAACCTACAATAACCTTTAAAATTAGTTTTTTCCTGACTTCATAAAACAATATTTTATTTGGCAGGCACGTATTGGCAAGCTCTTTCAAAAGCTCTATTTGTTTTCTGTATCCAGGAAGACACAACCAGTGTTTTCACATAGGTTTCCTTCTATGCTGTGGTTTTGCCATTTTCTGTTTCTTTATGAGTGGCTGCTGGAGAATATTTTTCTTTGGGACGTTTATTAAGAGTAACAAGGATATGAATGAAAAACCATCCTTATAACAATACAGGGTGGGTTTCTGCTTCCATATGTAATGCTGACCAAATCCAAAGGACATAAGTAGAATATATCAACTGTGATATGGTTGCTTTATTCTGGGGTTATATAATAACATGCAGCTGGATCAAAATATGGTATAGTGAAAGAAATCAGGCCATGTGTCCTTTGATGCATTAATTAAATCCAAGGTTAAAAAGAGAACGTAAGACCATAACAGAGCTTTAAAAAATAGGTACAGAATTATTTAAGCCAAATTGAGGTGCAAAAGGCAGCAGGAAAAGACAATTTCAAAGGTATTGAATAGGTTGGCCAATAGTTCTCTTTTTAAAAAAAAATGCTGCCATTATAAAGTAGAAGTGATATATTTTAACATAATATAAAATCTTTCCTGAAACTAATTAATTTCTTATCACTCAGGTTTTCACATTTCTACTATTTCCTAGAAGACAAAGATGAGTAAGTGTAGAATCTTCTTAAATATAATAAAAGCAAAACAAATATTTCCCAAATAAATAGTTCTTCTAGAATAAGTCGCTGTATTTCATTTTCTTCTTTTGGTTCCTATTAATCTTTTACTCTTACACAGGCAAAAGAGGAAGGTTCCAATAATTAACCTTGTGCTGTTGACCTAACCAAAATTAACTGGCTATGCAACAATTTAGTTGTCCATATAAAAACAGGAAGAGAGATTTCCCCAAGTAACCCTTATTCACCATGAGAAAAACAGCTGGTGCTCTCTCTTTCCATGTAAGCCTGTGGGGCATGGATGAAAGGATGTATATTTCTGATATCCTCTCTTGTAAATGGGTGGTTTTTTTGGTGGAAGTGTGCCAACACTCAGTTCCTGAGAAGCAGAGGCCCAAGAAAGTCTGGTCAAAATATTTAGAATTATATCTTTATAAGATGAGGTCTGTGAAAATGAACAAAGTTTCCTCACCAGTGTTACATGAATAATCACTGCAAAATAATAGTGGAAACCTACACCTTCTCCTCCTAGGAAAGGAGGGAAAGATTAATAAGAAACATTGCCCTTCCAACAACAAAAATCAAAGTTTTAGTACCAGACTTCTTTGTGGCCTGTTTTCCAGTAGTTCTGCTACATTTCCCACAGTACACTGCTGGGATTTTTTATTTTTTATTTTCGCTACGCATGCTCACACATCTGTTGCACATGTGTGATCAACCGACTAGATTTTTGAGCCAAATGTCCTGTTAAATGGACAGAGTGGGCAGAGCATTCCTTTGAGAGTTAGACTCTGCCTCTGGTGGATTGCCTCCAAATGCAGTGGTGCAATAAAGAAAAGAAATCTGCTCATTTGAATTGCATTGAAATGAACTGTGTCCTCTCCTAAAATACCATATGGTAATGATCCCTGGAGGTATGGCGCATAACACCTAAGTCTGGCAGACTCCACTGGAAGGCTGTAAATGTCCCTGTGTAGTCAGACTGTGAAAGGCAAGATAGTTGACAAGAAGCATGTAGAGTAGAACAAGAATCCTATCTGATGTTCCTCAATCAACTCGAAACGAAAGAAAGTAGATTGAAGAAATCCTAGCAGTCATCTTGGAGAAATCCTTCTTCTCCCATTAAAAAGCAGTTCTTGGATCTCACCTCCAGTAAAGTGAAACCGTATGGAAAGAAAGCTGTTTCACCTGAGCAGTAGCCAGAGTTTCTTTGCAGCAAATTATCTCAATAAGACTCAAGTGTATGTCTGCAAAACAAAATGCAGTCTTCTAATCAAACCTCCACCAGAGCTGAGAGCAGATGGACTAAGTAACCGGAGACGCTGCGTTGTGCCTCTGCTTTGGCTAGCACTCTCAGTGAACCTGATCCTACCGCAAGTAGTAGCTAGTGACCGGCACGCCATTCTCGGAAGTCTCTTGAGGGACACACGCTCGCCCACAACAGTCTTTTGTGGTGGGGAGAAATTCAGGTAACACTGGTGGTGAGATACTGTAAAGTCTGTAGGACAAACAAAAGAATAGCATATCTTATCCCCCAGAGCAGTTAGGTACTGCTACAGAAATTAAGAGTATGGGATTTAACTACAATAAAATCCCAACAGCCATTGGTACTTGAAAATTTTCCATTTATCTCAACAAGCTCAATTCTGGTCTTTTCTCTCATTTTTCTTGAAAAGGAACACATTTTCCATTAGTTTGGTCAATAATCAAGTGTATTTATAGAAAAAATGGGAAATTACCTAAAGACATGAAATTATTCCTGTTTGAATTTTTTTTTAATTTTTTTCTATCCTAATAATTTTTTCATAATGGTGTATATCTGTTAATGGGGTAAGAGGATTCCTATAACTACAGTTTCTTAATCCTGAATTTTTTCTTGAAGCTTTGACAACTAAAGTCCATCTATAATCTCAAAATATTTATATACTTCGTGACTTTTCTGAAAATTTAAGTTTTATTTTTCATATCAAATATAACTGTGTTTTGATTTCTACAATTTGTGATTATTTTGAGGAAACTCCATTACCATTATTTACAAAACATAGTGTGTAGTGGAATAACAGCTAGTGCATATTAAGCAGTTTTATCTCTGTTTGTAGTAACTCATTTAATCCTAACCATAATCTAGTACCATAGGCATTATTATTATTATCCCTGTATTATAAAAATGAGGATATTTAGATTTATCGGGATTCAGAAGCATATCCAAGGTCAAAAGTAGCCGGTAGAGCTGAGGTGTAATCCCATCTTTTGTTTCCAGAACTAGCGTTCTGGAATGTCTATTACACCCTCGTGCTGGAAGAGTCTTTGGTTTTGTTTGGCTTTTGAAATCCAGACTCTAGAATTGTCATTTCAAACATGTCTTCCCTACATCCTAAGACTGTCAAAGGAGAAAATTCTATTTACCTCAATAAATTCATAGTTTAAAAAAAAAGAAAAAATATTATCCAACTATTTTTCCTTCTTCAAAAATGAAACTTTCCCATAATTAAAGTATTAATCCACTGTTCTCTAAATTCTGCCTCTACTACGATTATCGAAAAAGCTTAATTTTTTCTTCAATCTTTTCTTTCAAAGGAAAGAGAAAAGTTTTCTTAATCTTTTCACAGGAATTATCTTTTTTCTTTTTCCTAATTTTTAAACCAAGAAAGTATTTTGCTAAAAGTAGAGGTCTATGAGTACAAACACATAAATAGATGCTGTTTTAAAATATTTTAAAAGAACTAAATATGTTTAATTGTAGTCTTTATCTCTCTAAGGGCTTGCCTTGTGTCATTTTTACTTGAGGACCTCTATGAATACCGAGATCACAAAAATGGCTCTTGGAAATCACGTAGCAAGCAAGTGATATTTCCAATGATATCCATAATTCAGAATAATCTTCATAATATCAACACAGATATTTCTCTTTTTCATTAACTACAGCATCTTCAAATTTGATACCGAAACACCAAATAAATGTCAGCCCCCCTTTTGTTGTTGATAAAGAGAACACTGGATTGTGAAGCAGGACTCAAATTCATATATTACAACCCTGTTTATTGTTTCAACAGAGGAATTTGAGCACAAAGTGTGTGGGAAGAATATTTATCTTATTTTTACAGATCAGAAAGCTGATGCATAGAGATTAAGTTATATTTATGAGGTCAATGAAAATATCAACAGGACTGTGATGAGCCAAATCTGCATTCCACAAAGTCTAAAAATAAATTAGATTTCCCAGTGATATGTAACTAGCATTTTAAAACATTGTGTAAAATTATTCATATACTCATGCATTTCATTTCAGTCATAATTTAGGCTATCTACATTTTATTAGATTCACAGGAAATTCCCAGTACAGTTTGCCAACTGATATTAGAGCATAAAGTCCGAACGACTCATATAGATATATGACTTTTACATATATATTTCATATATATTTTTATATATTTCATACATATTTTTTTAATTTATAGGATGTATATCTATAAAATTCACAGTATCGCCTATGCTAAATAAACTTAGAAGTACTAACATAAAATCTCACACTTTTTAGCTTCGTTCTAACAGCTATTTTCTTGCCATTTTAATAAGGCTACTAATTGTCCTGGATGCAAATTTCAGTGTAGCTATATTTCTTTTTGGGTGTTTGGTGCCTTTCTTGTACGAATATCGATTCTTAACAATTCCATAGAGGCTTGATTTGTCCCTTTGGCCACTCATATCAATAATCCCCACCTCTTACTGAATATAAGTCTAATTGTTAGCTATGTTTTGGTGCAAGCAAATAGCAGTCCCTACCCATTAGCACCTCCAAAACTAAGAAAAAGGTTCTTGATTAGTCATATGAGCATGATCTAATAATGAGCTTGAAAACTCTTCCTGAAATTTCATATTTGAATTAAATTTAAGAAATTAATACTTGCAGCATCTTTCACTCACATACACAAACACACACACACACCGAAAGAGAGAGAAGGAGGGAGAGAAGAGATTGAGAAATAAGCAAATAAACCAAAAATAAGGATTGTGCAAACCAGTCTCAGACGGATGCCTCAGAGACTTTTTAGTCCAACTGCCATTTCTCCGGTTGCACACGATGTGTTGTGTGTGAAAACAATCTTACATAAACAGGAATTTGAGCTCCACAACACTTTACTTTCTCTTCCTCTCCCCTCCCTTCTCAATGTCCTTTTACTTCCTAATCTGCCAAATCAAACGCTCCATCAGAAGCAATAGCCTACAATTAGCTTTTTCAATTAAAATGTAGAGTTCAAAGTTGACTCCAGAGTGAGTAATTGCTTTTGAAAAACCACAACCAGCAGGCAGCTGCCAGATTATTACAACAGTTTATTTAACCTCAAAACATCTGATCAATTTTATTATCTCAGCAGAAGGGAGATATCCTGGAGAGTAGGGTTTAAAATATACTACTCATCCTAGATGTCTGAGAGAAAATAAAAATATTTCAACACTATAAATATCCTTTTCCCATCACCTTCCTGAGAAAAGAAACTCAAATCACACTGTCTTCATTGGAAAGTCAAGAGAAATGAAGAAACCAAATGCAAAAGCTTCGTGACATCACTGGGGTGGGGGTCTGGGGAAGGGTGCCAGGAACAATTCACAAAATTACAAGGTTTAAAAACATTC
Organism: Callorhinus ursinus; assembly: GCF_003265705.2. Lineage (NCBI taxonomy): Eukaryota > Metazoa > Chordata > Mammalia > Carnivora > Otariidae > Callorhinus > Callorhinus ursinus. The sequence goes on from NW_027397074.1 coordinate 33,066,261, forward strand.
AAACATCCGGCTCATGATGTTTGGAGTTTTTATTCATCCAGAAAGAAGATACAGAGAGGGCTGCCAGCTTCACCGAAACAAAGAATATCCCATTTCCAGAATCCTGATTTGGCTGCCTCCACACTGCCAAACTTATTATTCAGAAATCTGTGCTAAGGCTTGAGAGATGAAGCGAACTGAGACCTTCCTATTACGCAAACGGGCTGACCAGCGCTCGGAGCTCCTGCCTTGCTCAGCAAGACCAGGACGCACGACATGGCCCCTCCAGCCCCCAAAGAATGGCCTCGGGATTTCTCCCACTTCTTACTGACCCTTGTATCCCATTCTACCAGGCCTTCCCTCCATCTCCACCACTGCTTCTGCAAGCCCACCAGAACCTACCACGTGAAGTGGGTTCATTATTTCACCATCCCCACACTTTTCAAAGAGGCAATGTTGGGTAAGAACATAGACCCTTTAGCAATCATCCTGGATTTCAATATCAGTTCCGCCATTCACTAATTGCATAATCTTAAACCCAGTACTTTACTTCTCTGTGGCTCAGTTTTCTCATCTATAACCTCATGGCTTTGTTGTGAAGATCGAACAGTTATGTGTTGCGTGGTTAGAACCAGGTGTGGCACGTTGGAAGTGCAATGCAAATTTTAGCTGTTTATCATTCGCTCATGACACAGTCTTTAGTTCCCTTTGGCTCTGAACCTTGACTGTTGGACAGTTCTGCCCACTTCCCAGCTCTTGGAACATCTCCTCAGAGAGCCTGGAAGAAGAGTTCAAACAGTTAGCTACCTGGGCTATCCTTGTATCCTGACTTTGGGGTCATGTTATAACAAAGCTTTAATACAGTCATGTATCTCTCATCTTTCTAGCAATTTAACCACCTCAAACTAGTCCCAGGTAGACCCAGAATACAGGTAACCTCCCACTTCTGTCATCTCTGAAATATACCATCATTTACAGCCACAGAATTATAGCTAGATAGTAATTCCTGTCACTGCATTTGAGGAATATGAGTACTGCATCTTTCCTGCCTATTCCAGCAACCATCCACTTGAAAAAAAGAAAAACAAAAATAATCAAAGAACAGATCAATTTAAGAAGTGTTCATGGGAAATCATTGATTCCAGCAAAAAGACACATCAATATCCCCCAAATCATGAAAACATTGTTAAAATGCTTATTCTTTCTGTTTTGTCTTTTGTTTATTCCCCAATCCCATTTCACTCTATTTCTAGAACCACGCTAACATATTGGATAGCCTTGAATTCCTAGGAATTTTTGTTTAATATACAATGTCTTGTGTATATTTTAATGTAAAATGCATTGATTTATAACCTCATAATCAAGAGTTTATTGATTTATACAGATTTTGATTCATTCTCTTTATTAATCATTCAATAGTGTTCTTAAAATATATTCATGTTGCTTTATGCACATATAATTTGTTGCTTTTAATTACTCCAGAGTACTCCAGAGTGTGTTGTCATGACAGTTTTACCTAAGAACTCATTGCTTGCCATTTAATTAACAACAAAAATATTAACATCCAACAGTTAATTTCATATTTGATCAACCTGATCTAAAGTCACAGTGACTGGTAATTCACTGAGGGGATTTTTCCTCCAATCTTTCACATAAGCGCTTCCACCTGAATTAGTAAGACAAATGATTCTTTCACTTTCTAGTAAAGTTACACTCAGAGAAATAAACATTTTTTTGTTTTTGAATTCTGATTGTTGGCATCCAACATGCTTTGTTGATAAAAGTAAATATCGTTCAGAGATACAGAACGATATAAAACATAGACATCTTATAAACTTTGTGGAAATAGGCCATGAATAAAACGTAAATCGTAAGTCTGCCATTTTTTTCAGCATCTATAAGATTTTAATCATAAAAAGATAGGAAATGAACAAGATCCCAAAAATGTTTGCTCAAATTCCTACACTGCAGCACTATGATATAATGCAATATTGGAAACAATTTAAATGTCTATCGGTAGGAAACTGGAGCCTAAATAAAATATGGAATTTTATGGAACTGTAAAAAATGAAGTAATTCTGTAAGTACTCACACAGAACCCTCTTAAAAATACATCGTTAGTGAAAAAAAGAAAGCCACAGAAGAGTATTTTTCATATGATTCCATTTTTGTAAAAAAAAAAAGGAAAGGAAAGGAAATATACACGTCTAATAATGTGTATATATGCAGGATTGCATGTACTAGAAAATATCTGAGAAGATTCAAATTCCACAGAGGGAGAGCAAAGTCTAAGAGACAGAGAAAAAAATTTTACCTTTTAATTTTTGTCCTGCAGTACCATTTACGTATGTTTGGTTGTTTACAACAAGTATGTACCTATTTCATACTAAACTTTTCTAAACATAAATGAAAGTACAATGAATAAGCCTGATTTTTGAAGAAAGTTGGAGATTGATTTTATTTACAAGTGAGGTAATGAAGGAGTCGATCCAGTGACAGCATCATTCAGGCGAATAGAAGCAAATGTAAGAAAAGAATAAAAGAACAGATCAAGAGATCAAGAAGTCACCCTTGCCCCAAATAACTTATTAAAAGTCAATATAAAGTCAAAATAGCTATTTCCACAACAACACATCACTTACAAAGTGGTGCTATTTTTTTTTTTTTTACTGCAATGGGAAAGGAATATAAAAAAAAAAATTCAATCTAAATAAAAGTAACAATTTTCAGTGAACTGAGAGGTTAGGGGAAAACTCTTTTTTGACCACAGATGCTGACAGGAAGGTGAGTGATAAAATCAGTTGGACATGTTTTTCAACTACTTAAGATGCTAAGAAGTTAATTTTTTTCATTAAAAAAATATTTCCAATAACATACATGCATTTCTTTTTCTTTGATGAGAATTTTGTAAATCAAGTTTAAAATGTACCAATAAAAAAGTTTATATCATCTCAGTTTTTCATAAATATTTTACTTTTAACTTTTAAAGTTATGTTTTAATGTTCAGTGCTTCGAAAGAGATTATAAATTATTTTTATTTTTTTCTCCAAATATTAAAAAATAAAAAGTTCAAAACAGGACTTGGCAACTTATTTCAAATTTTGACTGTTTTTCAAATTAGGAAAACTGGGAAAAATGTAAGATATTTTAACAGAAATATGAGAAAGATATAAATGCAGAACCACTTATATAAGAATAAGTAGGACTTTTTATCCCTGAGAAATTTCCATTTTTAATTTTCCTAAGACAAATCGATTTTTTTAATAAGAATTAAACATCTGATTTTGTTACTGTATAATCAAACCAGTTCTCCAGTGAAAAAGTTGTATCTTGAAGTCTGGGAAAGCTATAAAAAAGTGGCAGGCTCACAGGTCAATAGTGGAATCATATCCACCGCAAATAAAACAGTAACAACAAACCTAAGAAAATTTGGTGAAACATACTCAGATGTAGAATCAAGAGGTTTTATATTGATAGGCACAAATAACTGATCTAGATTTTCTCTCCACGCGATTTTAAATTCTGAACTTTTCACATGTACAAGATACTAATGTTCCATTATTGTATACTGCACTAAATTTTCTTAAGAAAAACATATTTGTTTATCAGAATTTTCCATAAGATTTCAATGAGAAAAATATTAAAGAGAACATGAAATAAATTCTAGGTATTTGCCTTTCAATCTTGCTTTACCAGAAAGAAGGCACCTGGAAGGAAACATTCATGATGTTATACTCCCTCTAGTGGGCATTTTATAAATGGACAGTCCAGCACCCCCGGGGCACACTCCAATACACTCTGGCTTCAGGATTTTCCTGATCCTGAATGGGAAGGGTCTTTGCACATTGTCTAGTCAACAGTTTCTGTGAAGCAGGAAACTCAGAGGAAGTCAGATTACGTCTGATCTAAGTTTCACTCCCTCAAGAAAGCTACTGTTTCTATCTTGGGGTAGCTATCCTTAACAAGTTATGTGTATACTGAATCCAAATTCCAGTCTTTGTTAACATGTACTTTTGTACTCTTGAAGAACCTGGGAAAAGCATACTCACTTCTCCATTTTGTCCATCTTCAAGTATATTTAGAAAATGGATGGGACACCTGGGTGGCTCGGGTCATGATCCCGGAATCCTGGGATCGAGTCCCGCATTGGGCTCCCTGCTCGGCGGGGAGTCCGCTTCTCCCTCTGCCTGCAGCTTCCCCTCCTTGTGCCCTCTATCTGACAAATAAATAAATAAATAATCTTAAAAAAAAAACAAAACAGTTTATAGTAACAGCAGATACTATACCAGAGAAAAACAACAGGATTAAGAAGCCATTTTAAAGTACAGTTTCAATCAATCAAGTTTTAGGTAGGAGTAACAAGTAAGAATGCACTATTGATAATTGGTAAAATCACAAGCAGAAAATGGTTATTTGCCATTATATAATACCATTGTCTATAATACCCCAAACTGAGTATCGTACCCAATAGCAAATAGTTTATGAAGACAAATATGCCAATAAATTTTTGTTAATTTGAATTTTTTAAAAAAATGTTCCTTTCACTTTACATGAAAACCCATCATTAGTTTCTACTGGGCGGAGGATGTAATGCAACTTACTATTTTTAAGTCCACAGTGGTACAGGAGCTGTGTGCAGAACCTAAGAGACTTCGAGGGATTTACAGCCCAAAGGGTGAAGCCAAAACATCTGTATGAAGAAGCAGAACTTCGTCACACAATAAAGGGACGCAAAGCATACCTATCCTATATTTGCTCAAATTCATTTCCCCAGTTTCAAGGTATCATATTGAAATTCCCACCACTATATTATACGTCCCTTGAGCAGGAAAACCCCCTTGGCCCCTTTCCCCTCTAAGCGAGCACAAAACCTACAACTTACTGTTGATGAAGGTGCAGCCCCAGGTTTAATGCTTGGATTCACCAGTACTTACTAATTCCCACTTATACCACATTACAGATTAACTTGCTTTTCAGACCATCTGCTGCTCATGAAAATGTTTTGAAAAACTAGGGAGAGCAATGAGAATTAGGACAGGTCTCAGGGTACGTTATGGTAGAGAAAATGTTGGCAGACAGGGCACTGTCGATGTAGGATGGAAGAGAGGCATTGAAAGAAAGAGGCAGGAATACCCAAGAGACATACTTAGCGAGGGCAGTCTAGCCCCGCTCTCCCACAGAAGAGTAAGTACAGCCTTTTTCAAAAGCAAAATGTCGCCTACCCCAGAGGAAAATTTTAGGACCTTTTCTATAATAATGTTAATTTTATCTACCGTAGGTCTCCTGGGAAGCTAACTTTGTAAAATTATGACATAATTGCAAGAGTGAGGGGGCAGGTGTGAGGCAGAGGAGAAATATGGGATATGGACAACCAGACGGGAGCAGACTGCTTGGTAGACTAGACTGCATGGGCGTGCACGACGTTTGTACACCCACACAACCATGCCAGCACACTGAGCCATCTAGGCGACCGTTCTCCAAGTATGGCCTGGGATGTCCCCTAAAACATCCACCTGCAGCTTTTATAAACACAATTTCCAAACAGTCCAAGACCTATTCAGTCTGAATTTCTAGGGATGTTGTCTGTACACATACTCAAGTGTAGGAATCTCAGCACCCAGGATTTTAAAAACATCTTCACAGGTTCTCATAGAGCTGAGCATAGAAGCGGTGGGGATGGGGGAAAGTAGGCTTTGGAAGATCAACTACCACAGGGAAAATCATGCATAAACCTTTTCAAATCCCTTAGAAATTGCCATTTGGAGACCAACATGCTCTCTCAATTAGATTTCCCTACTAAGTGGGAGGAGAATTTAGCTTTTTTGAACAGAAATGAGTTTTAATCATTCACAATCATTCACAAAAGAAGGAAGTTAAACCCATTTTTCTATAGGAATGATCTATTTATTCATTTTAAAGAGTCATGACTTTCCGGCTTATTAGTTGATGTTATTAGTTATTTAAATATTTCATAGTTATCACCAACCTTCTCCTTATAAACCTGGCCTATGATTCTGAATACTCTACTGTAAGGTCCATTTACATGAACTGCTGGGTCTGGGGACTTGACTGTCGTCTATGTTCCTTGAAAACATGTAAATGCCTCATTGCCCCACTGACCTGACCACCACTATGTCCATCAATAATATCATAGAGACCACAAAGTAGTCTCACTGTACCATCATCTCATGGAAGTCTTTAATAGAGCATCACTTTCAGTGCATTGCAAAATGTCAGCAGTTTTGTGGTTCTAAAGCAACAGAAAAAGAAAATCTTCCAAACAAACATCATGCCTCTCCAAAGAAACAGTGATAGTGTGGCCAGAGTGATTATAATTAAAAACACATTCTCGGGCGCCTGGGTGGCTCAGATAGTTAAGCGTCTGCCTTCGGCTCAGGTCATGACCCCAGGGTCCTGGAATCGAGTCCCGCCTCGGGCTCCCTGCTCTTGGGAGCCTGCTTCTCCCTCTGCCTCTCTCTCTCTCTCTCTCTCTCTGTCTCTCATGAATAAATAAATAAAATCTTAAAAAAATAAGTAAAATATAAAAAACAAAACAAAACCAAAACAAAACACATTCTCTATGCTTAAGGAAGTCAGCTGCAGGGGCACTGAAAGAGCTACATGAATTTATGCTTTTATTTTCTCAGCACTCTTTCAATCATAAACCTAAAAGAGTTTTGATACAAATTTCCTTTTTGCTATAAGTGCATTTTCAAATGGGAGAGAACATTCTGCTACGTATTTACACTGAAATACCTCATGTGTGCTTCAATCCATTTCTATTGATGAAGTCTCAATATTCTGATGTCTAAGCTTTCACATTTTATTCCTAATTCCACACTAGAGATCAACTATACTTCCTTCTCAACCTGTTCTATTTACTTTCTCAAAAATCTGTGTGAACCTGAAGCACCGAGTCCCTTGTATCTACAGCACTGCTGGGCCATGGCCTCTCCAACATCAGATAAACTGTGGCAACATCACCTGTGTTATTTTGAGAATTTGTCCATATGTCATTTTTAAAGCAAAGCAAAGCTATGAACAGATGATGGGAATCTTGGGGAAAATAAAAGTTTATCTTTTGAAATCCCCTACCTATTGCTAGCTCTTTTTGCCATAAGTCTCCTACTAGCCGCCTCCTGTTGCCCTGCGACACCGGAGGGGCACGGTTCTTTAATCCTACCTTCTGTCCCTGCCCTGTGGGTGTAGGAACGGGTGAGAAGAGCGATTCTTGAGATGAGAGACAAGAGAAGAAGGGAATGGTAAGAATCTGGCAGTATTCTAAAAATTATGATAAAAAAATAAAAATTATGACTTAGTACTATAATTTTCTGCTTTGAAAAAATATTTTTTTTTTCGTAACAAAGGCTTCAGAGAGCAAACTTCAACTATAACTTATTTGCTGGTATATCAGTTTCTCATTGTTGCTGTAATAAATTACCACAGACTCAGTGGGTTAAAACAACCCAAATGTATTACCTTATAGTCCTATAGGATAGAATTCCAACATGGATCTCAATGGGCTAAAATCAAGGTGGGAGCAGGGCTGCATTTCTAGAGGCTCTAGGAGCAAATCTATTTCCTTGCCTTTTCCAGCTTCTAAAAGACACCTGGATGTCTTGTTTTGTGGCCCTTCTTCCATTTCACAGCCAGCAGTTATGCATCTCCCTGACCATTCCTCCATCATCAAGCCTCCCTGACTCTCCTCCTGACCTCTGTTCCCACTTTTAAGGACCCTTGTGATTACTGCCCCCCATATAATGCAGTGGAACCTATTTAACGTAGGCTGGTGAACAACCCTAATTTCATCTTCAATCCTAAACATCCTCTGCCATGTAAGGTAATGTATACACAGGTTGTGGGGATTAGGAATGTAGGCATTTTGGAGACCATCCTGCGGACAACCACTAGTGAGGGCAGTCATAACGTGGTCATTATTCATCACAGAAGAGGCCCTCCCTTTAAAGGGAGATGCAAAATGCACATCAAAAAAGTGGTGGGGCATGAAATATTTAACTTCCTCAGAGGGGAACCAGATTTGGAAGGCTGGGCAAGTGGCTTAGTAATAATATTAACTGTTTGGGAGGTGGTTTGTTTGGGGGGGGGAAGGCAAATATATTTATGTGGGAGCTTAGATTTTAGCCTTAAGTCTTCAACACAGGACTTGTGTGCCTTTGTCAAAGCCACTCTGTCTGTGAAGGTTGTTTAAATTTATTAATTTATTATTTTAATAAATTAAATGTTTAATTTAAAAGCCACTTGTCCCTCTATGAAGTCAACATTTGGATTTGATGGTGCCTGAAACAACTCAAGTAATCTCAAAGTGAAAATAAGTACTATAGCTTCGGCTATTTCCCAGCCCAAAAGTTTGTATTTTAAAGAAAATGAAACCTTTAAAACTTGTGTGAGCTACTAGTTAGAGAAAAGTATTTCTCTTCTTCAAATATTATGCATTTGAAGCACCCCTATCCCACTACTGGGGCTGTGTGTAATATCTGCGGGAAAGCGATTCTGTACTTTTGTTTGGGTTGCTTCCTTCATGCTTTTGATGGTTACTGATCCATTCCTTTTTATTTTCTCCTTCTACTAGACTATAAATTTCTCAGAGAGGCATCACAAATGAACAACAGCGGTCATAAATGCTAATACCTGTAGAAGCCAGGCAGTGAAGACGATGATACAGAGTCTGATCATTAAGGAGTGGTGGGGCTTATGGAAGATTAGAGCGTGTGCCCCAGCGGAAAAGGAGTAACTACTCCGCAGATTGAAATCACTCACCTTGCAAAAAATAAAGTCCTCTTATTGCTAGATAGCTGCATTTTTACAATGAAACTTTCCAATTTTCAAACATAGGCAATAATTTCATATTTTAACATCAATATGAAAATAACCATACCCATGGGTAAAATCCTGCTGGAGGGCTTCCAGTGTGTGAATTCCGGTGAATTTTCTAGTCCTTATAAAGCTAAATGCTATCCAATGTCACTTGACATAAGAGGTACACATAATAATGTTCTCACATGCTTGTGAGAAAGAACACAGTTGTGTACTGAGTAAAGGGGTGGACTATCCAGTATTAAAATATGACTTAATATTCTCAAACCTTTCTCCATTTCATTTTTGTGATTTCCTATGAATCAAAGGGGGCTTTAAATAAAATTCCTTCACTATCAAAGCATAAATCAAGTTTTTTCAAAAAGAATGATTTTGATATGAGATGTGTGAGAGGAAAGATTTGGTTTGTGATTTTCACAGTAAGATCATTACGGTCATTGCTGAGAGACTGAACATCATAAAACATAATCATCGAGGGCTGAATGCCATGTTTTAAAGGTCAAGGTCAGTAAAATAAGTACAAGCACAATTCACAACTTTTGTGACACAGGAAAGCCTGCAAAACACACACACACACACACACACACACACACACACACACACACACACACTACTGTATATAAGTATGTATGCATGCACATAAAGAGATGTATACAGATTCTGTTTTCCTGCTGAAATAATCAGGGTGCACGAAGTCCAAACAAGAATAGCAAATTCTACCACCAGGTGGAGCTTAGCTTCCATTAAAGCAGCAGATACATAAAAAGATTTCAAGAGCTTGTTTGAATTATTTGTATACCTTAAGAAAAGATTGAAGTAAAAAGTACACTTTAAAGGAGACTAAGCTTTAAAAGCCCGTTACAAAGGCCAGTTATCGAGGACTTGAAGTATTTTTCATGAGAGTGCACAACTGATCAGGTGCTCAGGGGCCACTCATAAACGATCTGACAACTGACTTCCTTCCTGCTCTTTTCCTTTTCCTTGTAGGAGAATGTTAAATTCCTAACCATTTAAGCACTCTCTGTTAAATAAAAATCACAGGCACCACTATAACAGAACCTAAAGAGTAAAATTACAGAAGAGGATAATTATAAAATTATGCAAAGACTGAAATGTGTAAGTTACACATCAGAACATGTATCCTCCATTAGATGAAATTAAATTTCAGTGCATAAAACATCTAATGCAGTGTCCGAAATAGCTGGTGATAAAAATTACTTCTGCCACAGTTGCACATGAGACAACCACTTCATGATTAAGCCCTACCAAGTCAATATTCTCCGGTCTATGAAACGCTCACTGTGTGCTCAAAGCATATCTAGGTCTTGGAGAGCAGCCAATTATAAACTCAGATATGGTGGTTGTCCTTAAACCACGGAGAAAAATTCTATACAAATTAGTGTACCTGACTCCGCATGTAAACTAAGTGTTAGGAATTTGTATCTTCTAAGTACTCTAAGGAATGGAGAGGTCAGGGAAGCTATGCTAGTAAAGCAGAAACAGGACTGAATATGGTGGGAAGGGTGGAGATCGAATCAACAGAGGACAGGCGCCATGTTCCTGGGAAAAGCAAGAACACAAGTCAAAGTGCACAGCAGGTGTGTGGTCAGCCAGGCAACAGGCCCGATTGCACAGCAGGTGCATTTTGGCCTAAAGAGTACATTTAGACAGGAAATTTAGAGAGGTGGATTAAGATGATGGGCCCTAGTGAACGACAAATGGTGGATTTACTTGCTAGAGAAGCAGGTAGAACATTACTGAAGATTGTGGGTCAGCAATGCAGAATGAGGAGGAGCATCATTTACATGGCTTAGTGAAGGGAGAGAAAATCTGGGAGGCTCACTCAGTATCAAGTCTGCCTGCCTGCCAAACTTCTTTTACACCTGTTACCAACACTTACTATTCTAGTTTCAAGGAAAATAGAGGTGTGTGAAACATTTCCTCTACTTTTAAGTCGTCTAGTGGTAAAATACTGCAAGTTCGGTAATGGCAGGAAAAGAACTACGTAAGTATAGATGCAGAGGCAACGACTAAAATGTGTATAAAAAGATAACAGAATAGAGCAGGTCAGGCAGTAACAATGTGTTAAAAGGCGCAAGGCAAAAGAATAGAGTTACCAGGAAATGGTAAGAGGTTTGTTGGTGTGTGTGGCATATAAGGCATGAGTAGCTTATAGTGATGAGGGCGGAAACCGAAATGATGGCGGAAATGGAGAAGTGAGCCTAGATTTAATGGATAATTCAAAGAAAGATATGGAGATGCCTAAGGAACCAACTGTGGGACAAGGTTAAACAAGAGGGTCCAAAACTCCCAAAGAGAGAGAAGAGTGAGCCCTGTTAATATTGACAAGATGTGAATTTGGGGAACAAATGAAACTTGAGAAGGAAAAGAGAACCTCTGTTTTTTATTAAGTTTAACTTAATAGTTAACAAATCCAAGGGTAAACATTTTCGGTAAGTAGGATCTTCACGTGATATTTGTTGGGTGGGGGAGGGGTTCAGGAGGGAGCAGACAACCGCGCTGAAATGAGTAGCAGTCATCATCTGCATCCCTCTTTTAATACTTACTATATGGAAGCCACGATTACTTGAATAATTCATTTGTGTTTTGGTTTTTTGTACTTTTTCCTCCCACTTATATTTAGAGCTTGTACCCTGGCTTTATTCTTGCTGCAGGGATTTTGGAAAGGGGGGAAAGCAGAAAGAACCTAAAATTACAGGTGCTGTTGTTCTGGTGGAAAAGCCAAATTCCACTAGATTTACTAACGATCCCTGAGTAATGGGAACAGACGAAAGACTCTGAGGCAGGAAGAGAGAGAGATCAGGAAGGGGATGATGGGCCCCAGGTTGGGGTTTTATTGTCGGCCCTGTGAGAAGAGTGGGGACGGACAGCTGAGGATCAGAGGGGCAGTTAGGATGCTCTGATGTTTCTTGAGACCCAGGGACTTCCTATATCCCTGATGTGAGAGGAGCCCGCAGGATCCCTGAAGTCAACTTTTACTCTAACCCCACAGGACTGAAGCTTGAAATCAGATATAAGTTGATTTTTTAAACATAGGTATTTTTAGACACATGAATTTATGAATTGAGATTCTGACACATTACAGAGGCTCCAATGGAGTCTTAGATATCACGTGATCTAGGTGTTCCATCTCTCTTGCTAAACAAGATTGTACATTTCTCAAGGGTTTATATCTGAACAGATAAAGGCTTAATTAAAGGGTGTTGATACTGTTGAGAGAATGAAATTAAATTTCATGCCTGAAAGGGACCTTAGCAGGTTACTGTTACATTTGATGAAAACTGGCATTAACCAGACAGTAAAAACTTAATGCTTAGCCTCAAGGAGATTACATCTTAAAAGTGGACAGAGATGTATAAAGAGAACATTTCAATAAAATATGTAATCAGTAAGTGAAGTTATCCACTGGTGCTTTGTGAAGACTGGCAAAAAAGGATGTGCTGCCTTACTTGAAGGCCTAGGGAAGAAATTAAGTATGAGCCTAAGTGAAATGGCCTTAATGACTAAGGCCATAATGAGACAAAAAAGGATCTTCCACTTCAAATGTCCAAACTTTCTCTCCTCTGAACTCCTATCAGTACCAAATATACCACTTATTTCCCTTTACCACACCACTTTCCATTGTCATCATTTTCCTTTGTTTTTCTCACCTTGCCAGAGAAAATGTCATGGAGAATAGGTATCCTATTTTACCTCCTTGCAGAACTTCCACAGGACCTAGAGGTCTTGCACGTAAGAGATGCTCGGGAATTCTGGATCTGGTCTGCTGTGTAGTTCTTATCTTTCTCACCAGGAGAGACACATCTGTTGCTAATGACTAACTGCCAGCTGGCCTGAGGCCTATAGAAGAAATCAAAACAAAAACTGGAACACAACTGATTAAGTAGATTCTCAACAGTTTTTATCACCGTATCTATTATTAGTCATTTCTTAATGTCATTTATAACATTTCTTAAAGTTACTGATAACTTTTCGATGCTATTGATGAGAAATGTAGAGGAAATTAAAAAAATGCCGGATCTTGGCACTGGCCGTGCCCCCTGTGAGTTGTGTGACCTCAGGAACCTCGCCGGTCTGTAGAAACTTCAGGCTCATCTGCCATATACGGCTAACTGAGCTCTCATGAAGGGTACGTCAGATACGCAAACATTTTTAGGAAAAGATTAAAACACAACCTAATGGTCACTAGTATTGAATAACTATCCCTGAGCTACTCTTTTGCTCTAATAAAGATGACAGAGATTCTATAAAGAAAAAAAAGGCAGAGTCCTTCTTTTACATACTTCACACTTACTTTGTGTCACTTTTCAAAGCGGTCTTTAATTTATTTATGTCTCATAAAATATTTGTCCCAGCTAGATAAGAGATATTTTGGGGGAAAAAAATCATTTTCTTAGTGTTGCAAGTTGACCATGGCTAAGACTCAAAAAATCCAGACTTTAGGAAACGTATCATTATTCACACTATTTTCTGGTTAACGTGTTGGCCACATGACAATTTGTCTTGAAGAGAAGGGGGAGTGTCTCATCTTGAGATAGGACAGGTTCTTCAGGTGGGGGTGCGGTAGAGGGTAGGCACAGCTTGCTCTCTGGTTCAGAAATGACGGGGCCCAAACCTTCAGCAATCTAGTGTTTCTGAGAGTGAGCCAAGTGGAAACAGGCCTGATGTGAGTGACAAATCTACCTTGGCTTCTCACTCGTAGCAGAACACACCCGTGCTGCAACAGGAAGATGACTGCAGTTTTAGGGGGCGTCCAGACTCTACCTTCTTGTATTGCTCCTTGATCAAGCTCTCTTGAGTGAGCTGTAAGAACATCCAAGACCGATACCCCGGATACAAGGAGTCCCTCCTCTGGGGCTGCAGTGGGACACACAGGCAGAGCCAGGGCGAGAGGAGGCAGAGCCCAGAGTGGCTCATGAGCGTCACTAGCAACAGAGGTTATAGTATGGCAACACTATACCATAGTGTATTTCACTATAGTGAAAAATAAAGAGTAAAAGAAATGAAGGGACTTGTTTCTAGAGCATTCATGAAATTGCAGGGATGATACTGTGAGTCAGGGTGGCCACTGGTGGAAACCACGAGTTCGTTTTAACAATGTGGGTTTACAAAACAAGAGTGTAAAATCACTTTACATCAGGGGCTAGGTGAGGCCTCCATTACTAAATTTAAACAATTAAAAACTGTGTTGAATCTGCATTGCCAATCAGTATTGTTAATTATGCAAATTACTATGTATAAATATGTATTTATTGTGTATGAGGAGGTATAATATATTTTCTCTATTTTCCCTATTTGAGATACATTTTGCTAAATCAGCGATAGTGAATCTCTGTAAGTTCTTCCTACACATGCATACAAAGCACAAGGTCACATTGCATTTGTTTTAGAACAATTCTTTAAAAAAAAAAACTGTGGACATGAAAATAACATATCCACACTTTTCTCTCTTTCTCTACATTCTCTCTCTCCACACACATATCCATATACATATGCACACACACAGAAAATGAAGAAGAAATTAAGAGAGATATCATATGGTGACAAAACTTTTAACAGCTTAAGGGAAATTAAAATTAAGGGGAAGTTTTACATTTAAGTTTTATTTCTGGGTCAAAGGAAATAGAGACCACAATTTTCAATTCATATGCTGAGATGATAGACAGTTGGAAGAAAAGACTATATCAAAAAAACACTAGAGGAAAAATCCCCAGTCTACCAAACTGTCATTCACTGTAGTCACAGATTAATGTAGATGTGTAGTGTCACTAATTATTAGTGATAAAGATAAATAATTTATATACTACATATTTTATCTGCTAAAATAATATCAAGCAGGAGCTTCAGAGTTGAGTTTGTTGATATTAAGGAACTAAAAGTTAGTGAAAGAAAAATGAAATTCCATTTAGGCAACATACATATGTTTGGGAAAAAGTAGTGGTATGCATAACTCCATGATTAGCCAAAATCTTTTAATATCCACTAAGATTCCCAAACCAAAGCCAAGAATATTTGGTTTATAGTTGCTTCTCCTGGCTGTCCCATGAAAGCATATTGCACTGATCTTCAATTCCTGATTCCTGGTAGAACTTACAGATATTCCCACTGGGATACTCAAAATTCTTAATTTGTTTACACATTTTGGCTTCTTTCCAGACTTTATGTGAACAGTAACTGATCCAAGAAACAAACAGGCGGAAATGTCTCTGAATAGCATTCTTTGACTATCAGGTCATACATACCTCCATTCAGTGTAAGAGGGAACTAAATTCCTGAACTGGGCAGTTCAATAATACATTTTTAACACTCAGGGGGGATTAAAGAGAATTGATTTTTCTATTCAAACAAGAAAAGAAAAAGGAACTATGAACTTAACAGGGTCTTAAAAACACATACAGGATGGGAGAGAAATTCCTTCAAACTTTTGAAAAAATTAGTAACATGCAGATTTTATCATCTATTTCCTTCTCCTCAAAGGGATGTTTTGTTATCCACTTAGACTGAAGAGCTTGCCTTCAACCAAATTAAGGGCTCAGATGTAAAAAATAAGAAAGGGGAAAAAAGAAAAACCTCACATACCAACAAACCAACCAATTTCAATAGCCCATTTTATAATGAGGTAGAACAAAGAACAAAATGGATAGCTCCAGAATGGCAAACCTCCAGAAACCTCATTCAGTTAATCTTCAAGATGCTCTGCCAAACCTTATCCAAATAACCCAATTATTACAGTCTACAGACTAGTGGAAATTCTTACAAAATTGGCTTCCTTGTGGAATCTCAAATCATGTCTCCATTCGGGTCAGAAAGATCACTAGGATTGCCTTGGTGAAGTTTTTGCCTCTGGGCTGAACTGCAATTTTGCAAAATGGAAAATGAGGGAATGCATCCAGGTAAAATTCTGGATGCAGATTTAAATCAGATTTTTTTTTAAACCTTAAGTAAAGAACAACCCTTCCTAGTTATAATCTAATTCCTGGAAAAACTGTCCAAAGAGAGTCAGAAATTCTGCATCCCCAAACCCAGTTTGGCTTTCAGTATGCTGGGCGATCAAGTGTTCCTTAATCTCTGCATATGCGTTTTTGCAGCTGTCACGTCACAAGGTTGATACAGACCTACCTCACAGAGACCCTGCAAGGATTAATTAAGGTTAAAGTGGAAGGAAAAAAGTGCACTTAACAAGTCAGGCTTTATCCGTGCTGCTAAAGAGACCCAGATGTTTTAACAACTACTCAGATTATTTGATAGCCTCCTCAACTAAGTAGAGAATGAATTTACATAATGCATTTCAGCTGTGAAGACTTTTTAAAAATCAAAGATTTCAGTATTTCAGATGGTAAGAGAAAACAATCTGGCTCCTTTCAGGTCTAGCTCATCATACTGGACACCATTCACCCCCAAATCTTCCCATTGAGCAAATATTGATATATGCTTAGGCCTGTCTAATGGCTAGGGAAGACTCCATACTTTGTCACACCCAGGCATTTTTCTAGACTTTCCTTTCTCCTATAAACATGATGAATGGATTTCTGCTTCTCTTTGCACATTGTCTTGTGTTCCTGGGACATAAATGGCTCTATGCAACTCTGGTTCATCAAGAAAGTACTTACTTCTACTTTTTAATCTTACACTTCCGTTATTCAAGTATGTCTGATCATTCAGTGCCTGAGCAAACTCCTACAACTTTAGAGCCCACGGAGATGGATGGTACTGATAGTAACTGTTGGTCGCTATCAGTCCTTGTCGAGGATACTGGCACGTGCAGATCCAGGGACGTTCCAAAATATGTTTGTGTGTTGGGGGTGGTGATGGGCAAAGGAAAGGAACATCACAGAAACACTGAAAGACAATGGGATTGAGCCTTTTTTTTTCTCTTACTATTTAAGGAAAAAAAGGTATTTGAGATTTCCATCTTTGAGGGTCATTCTTTAAGGAATCTTAGGATAGTACGTTTTGTAATATTGCATTGCATTGTGTTAGGAATATAAGCTCTAAAGTGAGAGAAGCCTATTTGAATCTCATTTCTCCCACTTGATGCTTGGGTGAGTCTGAATATGTTTATTTAAAATGTATGTGCCTTGGTTTCTTTGTTTTTTAAATAGAGATTGGTATAGTACCAGTACACAGAGTTATTCTGAAGAAAAAAAGTTAGGTACAGGCAAAGCATGAACAGTTTCTAGAACAAGAGTAATCATTCAATAAATGTTAGCTATTTTTTATTATTATTTTAAGTGCCTGTATTTTAACTCAAAATCATCTTACGCCTAAGAAACTTTAACCTCTTTTGTAAATTTTTCTAAAACATTCAGGTCTATTTTTCTCTTTTTGTAACTATTGAAAAGGGAAGGAGGTAACCCTCAGAACCTTCTCATACTTTGGGATCATGACTCTGATCAACATTTCTCCTCATAAGCATTCTACCTTAGCAACATGTGTGTCTCCAGATACATCCTAGGCTTGTGAGGACAAATATGTCATGCACCACCACAGAGCTTCTTGACTACCACTTGGCGTGCAACAGAAAGTTTCAAAACTTACTACTAGCAAAAAACAAGGAGCATTTATGCAGCTCACCTGTCTGGTGGAGGTCACCTGAACTGGCCTAGGGAGCCCTGCTGTTCTCAGCTGGGCTTCTTCATCCATTTGTTGATTAGCTGGAAATCGACTGATCTGGGCTTTGTTTTCCTTTTGGAGACAGCGGGCCGGGCAGGACATGTTCCTCTCAAGGTGGGGGCAAGAGCAGAAAGGAGCAAGCAGTGACATGCAAGGTCTCTTGAGGCTAGCCTCAGTCATGCACGGCCACTTCGGCCTCACTCTACTGGTCAGAGCAGGTTACACGATGAATCCCAAAGTCAACAAATGCACATACATTCCTCCTACGGGAGCTGAGTGGAGAGAAAGAATATTTCTGAACCAGAATTCAACCCACTACGCCCAAGCAGACATTGTTAAGTGATCACAATACTCTTCCACTGTGACTGGATAGAGCTTTTATATCCTTAATGGCCACTGTAATTGCTAGGATACCTGCTAAATATGAGGGGAAGAAGAAAAAAAATCTAAATGAGACTTCTGATTTTGCAGATTTTTAATATATCTTACAGAATAATAAATCTGGATCTCAAATTCCACCTGTAATATAAAACATCACACTGTTATTTTTTGAGTAAATGTCATATTTAGTTATTCAACTGTGATCGAATTAGTATGAAAAAATATGTATATACACACTAAATATCAATGATAATTGCCATTGGATTTTAAAATACCATTAAGTATTTAGTTATTTATCAATCACATATTTTTTCTTAAAAGAGAATATACTGAGAATCTTTACTAGTGTTACTTTTCATTTAAAAAATGCACATTTTTCACAATTTTGAAACTAAAATTGTACAAGAACATATATAAATGGTATAGTGCCCAAACTACCCACAAGCCGGTTCTAATTCACTTATTTTGAACCATACTAACAAATCCTAAAATGATATATACTTTTTCATTTATTCTGTTTATTTTTTAATTAAACTTTGAAAATAACTTCACTTTTTCTTCATCAAAATGGCTGTAACATTTTAATTCAAATATTATTTACTCTTCCTTGGACTAATTAGTTTCAACATAAAAGGAAATAAAATTTGCAGATTTAATATAAGAAAATGTTCTACTGCAACTTGATGTTTATAAAATGATCATTATATTTACATGTATTAAGTAAAATTTGATAGTGATAACCAGCATGAAAAAAAAAAAGAGTTTACCTGTTAAACCAATGCAAAATGTTTGAAGTGACCACATGAAGAATGGCTCTGGTAATTCTTACCCATAAATTCATATACTTCCAACAACTTATCTCTCAAACTGAGTTTTATGAAAAAAAAATTGCACCTCTTACCAATATGTCATTAGCCAAACCATTGATCACACTGTTAAATTCCATAAAAGTCTAACTAAATTGCACTTAATTAACTAGCGAACATTTAGAAAGAAAATAGTCATTCATAAAATTTTCCACAGGTAGAAAACAATTTGAGCAATGCTGAAGCATAACTTAACTATTATTTTAGAAGGCATTTTAGAAAATAAAGTGAAAATAGTTCCCATGAAAGAAGCAGTGATGAAAATTTAACAATAAAGTTGCCTCTGGATCTCTCAGACACTAAAAACAACCAATTTATCTTTCTCTCTTGGCCAACAATTCTTTCCATTTCCTTCACCCCTAGCTACAATTTCTATATGTTGGAAAGATGGCTGGAAAGCTACAAGCTTCAGGACTTTCCTCTGGTCATTGGGATGATCTGTCCCTCTTTGTCCATTCCCCCAGGGCTCACTGAGAGCTTCTGGCTTACTTCCCACAGCCTCTCAGCTGGATGTCCTTTACCAGCATCATAATTAAACAGGGAGCTGAGCTTCAAACTTAGCATCAGTGGTCCTGAGTCTAATCTCTACCTCTTGTTATTAGGGAGCCACAGGGCTCTCCACAAAGTAGCTAAGATCTCTGAACCTCAAGTTCCATCTACACAATAAAGGATGTGGGAAGACTTCTTTAAATTACTTTCTTTTTTTTTTCATTGTGATCTAATTTAATTCTCTTATTAGATACTTTAAAACAATTTGGTCCTTTCAAAACTCTTTGAAAAACAGAAACATAATTAAGATCAAGATATAAAAGAGTCGAGGAGAAAGGTCCATTGATGTTGACAAATATTCACCCAATTTAGATTTTGTCTTTGCAGAATCTTGTAGAATAATGAATTTAATGGACTGACACTATTAGAATCACCTATATTCTCTGTTATCAGAGTTGGAACAATTTGTTTTTGTTGCTAAGTTTAAATGATTCTACCTTCATCCTTGTACATTCTAGGATTGGAAAATTTTATGTAGAATAAAGTGGTGTAATCATATCCTTCTGTGTTGTCTAATTAATAGTGGCTCTATACCTGCCATAAGTTATGGACCAACTGATTCCTAGTGGAACATGTCTATTTGGCCCCAACTATTATGCCATCACTGTAGCTAAAGGATAAGTAAACCACTAACATTAAGCATGGTGGCTGAGATTTAAATCACTTTCAAAGCTGTCAATCACTTTGTAAACTGTAAGGAAAAAGTCAAATGAGATTATAATGGTGATGATGACGGTGATTATTTCAGTCACAGTTTAAGATTGCCTAGGGTAAAGTCATTAGTAATCGCTCCCAGATAAATTCTTATCTGGCTCAACAATCCATTAATAATTTGAAATTTAAGGTAACTTAACCAGCACTCAATTGATACAGTAATTTTGCTGTGCCATAGATATACTGTTTCTGCCTTTTACTCAAAGGCACTTTCTCTTTAAAACCCTGATAATATTTTCCTATTTGCCTTTATAACCACTTCCGAGTTCTAAAACATTTTCACCTGAAGACTTCAAAAGGTGCAGGTGTGGACCTTTTCACAACACAGTCAACCCACCACCTTAACAATGACACAGATGTTCTAGCCACAAATCTATATATTGCCCACATAACTTTCACCATCACGATTTTGAATTAAATCATTTATGTTTTTTATCATCCCTAGAGAAAAAAAAAAAAGTGGTAAGCCCAGGAATTTAGATCTAAGCTACACTGAAATAACACACTTCATTTAGGAGTATGAATTGAAGTAATTACTCCATTATATTCTACTATTACTTAAATGTAAAATATAAACTATCCTACTAATATAGGTCCTAGATAAAAACAGGGAAAATCATCCAACATGTTAAGAAATTTTATAGAAATTCTCACAGTTTATCTTTAACTGATAACATCTCATGCAACTTTTATAGTTTCCACAAGTAACCTAAGCCTTGGAATCTGATCTAATGTGTTTTTATAAATGTAAAAATAGAATAAAAGTTATCTCTAATGATTGTATATACATTTTTTGCAAAATTTAATGTAAGTGAAAATCATTCACACTTTTAAGATGTATATACCAGTGGAAATTTGAAAGAGTAAGAACATGATTTTAAAAGACAGCAATATCAGGGCACCTGGGTGGCTCATTCTTTGAAGAGTCTTATTCTTGATCTAGCTCGGGTTTTGATCTCAGGGTCGTGAGTTCAAGTCCTGCATTGGGCTCCATGCTGGGCATGGAGCCTACTTAAATAAAAAATTAAAATAAAAAAAAAGACAGCAGTATCTGTATCAAAAAATAATTTATGACTCCCTACCTTTCAGAAAAGACTAACTTGGGACTGACCAAAATAATTTCACTTTTATGAAGATTTCTGGTCTTCTTTTAAAGGCATTCAGAAAAATCAGAGACCTTTTAATATAAGTCAGAATTATTTTTCATAAACCAAAGAAAACATAGAATTTTAAAACAGAAAAGCAGGAGAGAATTACATCTCCTTTATGGATCTAGAGTAATGTGAGGCCAACAGTGAAAATATTAGAACCAGAGTTCCCTGTTGTCTCTTTTATTTTTTAAGGTGTGGAAAATTAGAAAACAAATCAAAATATCAGTTGGTAAGAGGACAATTTTGGAATTAAAAATTATTCTCAACCTTTTTTTTACTCGTTTCATGATAGTGTGATTTACTAATTAAACATAGAGATAAGATCACAGTTGAAGTTCTCTAAATTCTCATTCCTAGGAGGATTAGCTCATTCATCATGATTTCTATTTGATTTTTCATGCCTTTGCAGAAGATTACATGAAGGTTATTACTTTCCATTTGCATATTTTCTGATTAATTTATATTTGACATGCACAAGAGTATTTTTTTCACAGACATAAACATTGATTCATTTCTATAACCCAAACGTCACATCCTACAAATTAAACATTCTACCACATACAATAGGGAGGGAAGCACAGCAGAGACCTAGGTAAATGTTTCTAAAAACCCAGTACATAATTTTCTCTGTGTTCTTCATGCTACCAGTAGCTGACCAACAAGTCCAGAATTTCTTTCTTTGATTAAGGTGGCAATAATTGTGACTCCTTGCCTTAAACTTGCCTGTAGCTTCTGTTCATCCTGAAAAAAAAAAAGGACAAAACAATAATTATTTTAAAAAGAAAATATGTCACATTAAATTTAATAGTTACTTTTATCTTTTAATATTTCTTCATATTTTAGTTTTTTTCGCATCAGCTTTACAGAGATATATTTGACATGTAACATTGTGTGAGTGTAGGCTGTACAATGTGATGATTTGATATACCTATGTATTATGAAATGATTACAAAAAAGTTAATCCATTACCTCATACAGTTACCATTGAGGGGGCAGTGAGAGCATTCAAGATCTACTCTCTTAGCAACTGCCAAGTATACGATATTGTTAACTATAATCACCATGCTATACATTAAAATCCCAGAACTATTCACCTTACAACTGAAGTTTGTACGCTTTGATCAACATCTCTCATTTCCTCCACCACTCAGCCCCTGTCCACCACCATCCTCCTGTTTTTATGGGTTCAGGGAGCCACTTTTCAAGGTCCCCTGGTTCTCTGGACTTGGCACCCTCTGGAACTCAGATCATAGCTACTGGTATGCATGTCGTCTCTCAAATAAAGGAGAAAAGCTTTTGCAAGCACTTTTCATTATATACAAAATGTGTCTGCTGAAGATACCAAGAAAACACTGACACAATTTCAAATCCTAGCAGTATGAAACAAAAAGATTTTCCCTTAATCCAATATCTGACCAACTTTGGCTCTTCACTCAAGTGTGAATATTTCATCGATGATGCAAGCCTTTCCTTCATTTTGTTTCTGAGTGTTCGCCAACAAAAGACTTTGTTATAAACTGTGAATACTGGTCTGGGAGGAAAAATAAAAATGGCTTGCTGTTTGTGAAATAAGGATCAGGCACATTAGTGAAATGAGTTTCTCACAAGTTGCTAAAATGTGGTTTTTGCCTGTGAAATCATATTGCCTATGAATATATGTTTACTCCAACTGTTTAGTCTTCCTGAGGGGGATGAAGGGGAAGAGAGAGTCACAACAGAGCTAGTCTCTTTAGGGTGTCTGTGTTGTGAATTGTGTTAGGTTCGGGAAGAGGGACCTGGTAACCAACTTCTAAATGCTGGCAACATCCTTAACACCTTCTCCTAGTGTTCGGTGTATGACTAGAACCTACTGCTCCTACCTTCTTAACGTTTCTTGACTCCACTTACTCCATTCAAACTGCCGCTGCCAGCAAAACATCTCCATCCTAAATTACTGGAACAATCTCTCCAACAGTCTCTCTGAAGTCTTGTTCTCTTCTACTCTGTTTCCCACACAGCAATCAAAATACTTATTCTAACATATAGATCTGATCACATTACTACCCTGCCTAAAATCCTTCCAGGGCTACCTTTGAACTTCAGGGTCCAATCAGAACCCTTTGCCTTTATATCCTTCCATCCTTTCTGCCATTCCCTTAGAATCACTCAATTCCCCAAGCCACACAGAACTGCGTAAGATTGCCCAAACAAGCTATTTTTCTGAACTTCCATTCCTTTGCCTCAGCTAATCCCTTTGCCAGGAAAGCTATCTCACTCCCTTCCTGCATTAGCTGACCCTAGTTACTCTTTGTGGTTCCACCCAGTTATCAGTGGTTGCAATCTACCCGGATCCCTATCCCCCAGCCCAGTTGGGTGAGGCAAATCTCTGTTTCCACAGCTATTAATTCCTCCAGCACACTGAATTCTAATAGTCTTTTTAGTTGACCATCTATTCCCCCAGATGATGAGTTTCTTGAGGTAAAGAATTTTTCCATTTTGTCTTTGAATATGGAACACTTAGTTCAATGCCTACCACATGGTAGCACTCCATAAATTATAATGAATTCAAAGCAAAGAAGGCTATGATAGAGGTTTCATCACCCTTTCAGTTTAACTCATTTCTTAACATTGACCACTTTTTGGTTACTTTGTTTACTCCTATTTGCATATTTGGCAGGAAACCTGGCAATGGTACAAAGAGTATTATCAAAACCTTTCCACTACCACATCTCCATCAGCCCAGAGGCCCTAGGCTCTTCATCTATGAGGATGGTGGCGAGAGACCATCTCTGCTTCATCTACACTTTCCCATCAATTTCCCTGATTGTGTTCTAAGGGGTAGAGCTGGGGAAAACCCACAAGGGTTAAATCGTGGCTACTCTGTATCTTGCAAGTGAGTTTTAGTGACATTTCAGTACTGAATTTCAAAGGCTGTACTGGCTTCCTGAATATAACAAGACCTAAATCACATATGAACCATTCTAAAGCCAAATATGCCTGGACTTAAAACGTGATTCGCTTATATGAGGAGTAGGTATCATTCATGCCACATCATTCATAAATACATAAATATTCCAAAACGGAACAAAATACAAATTAACTCTAGATATGTATGTGTCACTCTTAATGATTAATTAATTACAATATTGCAGGGTTTATAATACACGTCTACACCCAAGTCTCATTTATTAAATTGAGACATACAACAGATGATGAAAATTACAGGTTCCCCTTTAAAAATAAACAGAAAAAGACTATCTGTATAGCCTCTTCGAAACCAATTTATACTTATCATAATGAAAGCAGGAGAGCAATACATGAAGAAGGGGAAAAAATCTGTTTAAGAAACTAGGGTTAGAAAATCACATTTCTAAGTCTTAGAATAAATCTATTCCCATTTGATAGCTCCACAACTTATATACCTTTAACTAATGAATTTAAGAATGTTCTTTTAAAAGTTAATTTATTTATGCAATTTCAACAGGCATCATTTGGAATGAGTGTAATTCAGTGAGAAGAACCAATGTTAACTCACTATTTTCCCTTTCTGCCTGAGCTCATTTTATCCCTGAAAAATATAGAAATTCAAAAAAGTGATTAAACAAGATGGTGAGACCCACCTATACTCAGAAAATTCTACTATGTACAAAGAGCAGGTGTTCAAACAATGTATGGACTTCAAAGTCATCTCAAAATTATCTCTACAAAAGCATTGCTAATGCAATTTTTAAAAAAGGTAAATTCAAACAGATCTTTAAAAAAGCATTTCTTGCTGCAGTAGATATGCAAACCACTGTTTTTAATTGAGGAGGTGGGGGGAACAAGGGGGGCCTTACAGCTGATGATTTTATCACACACAAGTGCGTGTGTGTGTGTATTTTGTGTATTCCAAATATTATATAATAAAAATATTTAATGTTAAAATTAAGTAAGCAAGGTCAACATGAATGCTGAAAAATCATGCTCACAGTACACATTCTTGATACAATGTAACGAAATGGCATTGACTGTTGTGGTCACCCTCCCCAAAACCCATAACCCCAGTCTAATCATGAGGAAAACATTATACATATTCCAGTAGAAGGGCATCCTACAATATATCTGACCAGTCCTCCTCAAAATTGTGAAGTTCGTCAAAAACGAGTCTGAGAAAACGTCACAGACAAAAGGAACCTAAGGAGACATGACCAACTAAAAGTAACATAACATCCTGAAATTAAAAAAAATACATTAGTTTAAAACTAAGGAAATCTGAATAAACTATAGGACTTTAGTTGTTAAAAATAAGGGAGACTGGGTACAGGGCATAGAGTAACTCTCTGCTATCCTGAATAATACAAAGTGTATTCATTCTCAAAAAAGTATGTGTTCAATTTCAAAATATTTCTCTTGATTTTAACAATGTTTCTGTGCCAGAATTACAAAACTTGAGTTACAAAGTTAGTTTATTTGTGTGTGCCAGCCCATGTATATATTCCTTAAATAAAATACACTATTCTTTTCATAAATTGTGCAACTGATAAGGGCACCGACTCTAGAATGAGACTGCTGGTATTCAAATACAGGCTTTGACAATTTTCAAGTGATCTTGAGCAAATTATGTAAACCTCACAGTTCTCCATTTTTTCTTCTAAAAATATAATAATATTAGCTGCCTCACCACTTTTCTGTGGGGACTGAATCAGACAAGACACATAAACCACAGATACCTGGTAAATGTCCATTGATAATAGCTGTTAGAATTATCTTTATGGTGTGCACTAACTTCGCCCATGACATAGTAGCTGATATCACTCTCTCATCACACATAACCATTAAATCTGATTATCTACTATATGTAAAAATACTGTTGCAGCTCTTGGACAGTAACCTATGCATGTCTACAATCCTTGAAAGAAAATCCTTTTAGGTAACATTCACCCCAGCTGTCTCGTTGAGAGAATTTTTCCAAACTATAAAGAGAAATAGAGTCCAAGAAGAGAATGACAGTACACCCAGGTAGAAAAGACACAGATTACAATTTAGAGTGGTTAAGGTGGCGTGGATTTGAGCAGGCGAAGTCCCTGGCAGTGGGGAGTTGCAGAAAAGTCCTAAAAATCTGCTAAGAATCCCTTCATTTCTTGGTCAACTTCTAAACTGAGCTTCTGCGGGAAGACTCAGTGGGGCTTAGCAGAGAATAACTGCTGGAAAGCTGGGGAGCTGAGCAAAGATTCAGAGGCCACACTGTACTGAGAACAAGGAGATTAGATATGAGTTCAGCTAGAATGAAGAGATCTTGGTGAATACCCATGGCCTTTGGTTGAGAGCTGTAAAAGGCCATGCCTATAGCCTGGGAATAAAGACAAAATGGAATTGAACCTGCCCTAACGAAGTTTAAACAGCCTTCAGAAGATCTGGTTTATCTCCCAATAATATAAGTGCTTGCCAGAACAAGTTTTAGTATTCTTTGGAGGAAGCTAAAATAAGCTAGAGCCTTCAAAAAGTTTCATAACTCAAGTACGGCATATAATAAAATCTTACCTGATGAGTAAAGAAGAAGAAAGCAGGAGGGGAAAAAAAAAAAAAACTTAAGGAGAGAAAATCATCCGTATATAGGATAGTTTTCAGACATAATCCATATGTTGGAATTAGCATGCAAGGATTTCAAAATAACTATGATTAATATGTTAAAAAGGATAGAAGAGATGGAAACTGATGAAAAATGGACATTTTCAACATAGCATGGGAATCTATAATAAAGAATATTTTACACCTGTAAAATACCATCCTTGAAATTAATAACGGATTGGTTTAACATGAGATGGGCAGAGCAGAAAACAGTATTATTGATCCTGAGGACAGGTTAAAATACATACATATATATCCAAACTGAAGCACTGAGAAAGAAATGGTTAATTATTACTATAACCACCTTAATACTTATGACTGTGTTACTATCCCATTTCCCCACTGCTTCCTTACCTACTGCTACATTCCACCGCCACCATCAGAACACCTGTTTGGGACATTTAGAAAATCACACATGGGTTCTCTCAGTACCCATGTCACCTAGGGAATGTTTACTACAGGAAACCAACAAGCATAAAGAGAGTCAACCCCATTTCAAGGAAAACCCAACGTCATGTGCATAAATATGCAAAGAACTAGGCTGAAGGTAATACAGCTAGAGCTGGGCATAAAGGGATGAGGGAATTCAGAGCGTGGTAAGACCAGGTAATGCTGGAAAGGCCCCTCGAGGAGGTGGAACTGAAGGGTGAGAAAAAGAGAGGCAAAAACTGCAAAGTCCAGAATGAAAAAGAAATTTGAGGGAACAAGAAATCATGGCTGATTTCATTGTGGCATAGCAATGTGATAGGCTAGACCTCACAAAGATATTGCAGGGAAAGTGAGCACCCAAATTCCCACAAAAAAATGAAAAAATAAATCTACTAAAATTTATCACCTATTCGTTATCTGTCTGTAACTCTAGCAATTAATTTCCAGGCTTCAGGTTTACCTGAATTTCTACTCACCAGCCATAAAGAGCATAAACTTTAAACATGACACACCAATTTGTACATAATCACACACAGAAATCAAAGGAATACTTTTCTTGAACTTAAAGAAAAACGGGAGGATGTTCAGCGAGGCAAGATGAGTTAGTGTGCATTTTCTCTTAAATCTACATGATTTTCATCATCATAATTCCTTGTTTTATATTATCCTGCTCACTTCACAGCAATGTCAATTTTTCAGAAAAATCTTAAAAATTGCTAACTCTATCCTGTCATAAAATAATAAAAACATAACTTCTGGCTCAAAAATGCAGCATTCACTCTTTTTCTTGGTTACAAATGTATTAAAAAAATAGAAGCCAGTCAGAAAGGAAGTAAAGAATACAGTGGGTCTGATTTCTTAAAATACTAGGAGGGAAAATATTAAAATGTTAACAAAAGTTTTTTTTTTTTAAGATTTTGTGTATTTATTAGAGAGGGAGCTCAAGCAGGAGGAGCAGCAAAGGGAGAGGGAGAAGCAGGCTCCCTGCTGAGCAGGACCCTGGGATCATGACCTGAGCCAAAGGCAGACACTCAACTGACTGAGCCACTGAGGGTCCCAACAAGAGTTATTTTTGGATGATGGACTTATGGCTATTCTTATTTCTTCTCTGTGTTATAGTCTCAAAATTTTCATAATGAACACAGCTTATTCTTCTAATAAGAAAAATAAATTGTTTTAAAATTTAGTTCCAAGACTTGAAATCCTGGGAACTAAATTTCATCTGTTATCACATAAAATCAATAATACAGAACAGTGTCCAAATTTCCAGGACACATTTATCTCCATAAAAAATCTTCAAAATCTTCACAAAGAAAACATTTTTTTTGAATATTTTAGTCTTCAATAAAAGATCCAAGAAAGAATTATATTAATAATTCACAAGGCCTTAGCTTTCTGCTGACTTAAGAGGTTAAGAAAAATACAGTGGAAGTCAAGCTAAAGGAAACAACAGAAAATTTGTACTTAATTTTATTCAGTACATTAACAATTGCTCAATGAGATCCTGGAGAGTTTCTCAACAGTCAGATTTTTTAAATATTAGGAAGAACATTAGATGAAACATAAATATATAATAGCCCCTTTAAATTTTCTATACCTTCAAACTGAATTATTTAGGATGAGAATCCGCATGGGTTTTATCTAGAAATGCCAAATTTAGCTATTTCTTTATCTTTGTCATTTCAAGAGTAAGATGAAATATACTATGTTTAGATGAAAGATGCACAAAAGTTCTAATTAATATTCTCTCTTAAACACATAAGGTAATTCTAAATTTACTCTAGAGCAATTAAGTCTTATCAACGGAATCCTGGACTTCAGTGTTTTTGTGTGTGGTTTGTTTGTTTTCTGGTTGATAGGAAGGTTTCCCTATATTCCCTACAGTGGTATTTATCTATCATCTTCAATAGCGTAATAGAGTTTTGATGCAGAAATTCTCATAGGACTTCTAAGCTATTGGCAAAATTTGGGAAATCAGGGCAAGTAGGAGATGTCATTGTTTTCACAGAAGATTGGGAATGACAGGAACACTTCCATAATTTATAGTGGCTCTTCTTTCCCCCCTTCCCATCACCTACCACTATTTGGACAACAAACCTGCAGTTTCAGAGAAATTACATCTCACAAGTGTGCACAAGTGGTCAATTTTCTATAATGTCTATGTCTTCAAAATTCCTTACTCACTAAATGTTCCCTTCCATTTTCTCAAGGACAACTTAGGGCAAAGCTATTCCCAGTGTACATAAACTTGAAGAACTTTTTTAAAGGTTTATTTTAAAACATTTATTTCTATCACTGTTCTACACAGCTCTCAGTATTTGAATTAAAGAGGCATAAACAAATTTACAGGATGCTGTTAGAATCAAATTTATGTGGATTTTGTGGAATACGCTCTCAAAGAATAGCAGGAAAAGCTATGACATCATTGTTGTCCAAATCTTTATAGACAACCTGAAAGGAAACTTTTAGAGATATTCATCCTCCACACGCATCATTCCTAAAGAACACAATGTCCTCTGTTAAAAGGAAAACTATAAAGTTAAAATATATGTATATACATGTTTAGGCTTTAGATGTCTCAGAAGATTAAACAGTCCTTTTTGAAAGGTAAACATTACATTGTCTCAGCAAATTCCATACCTAAAGCCTAATTCAATTTCCATGAGCTACAAGACTCTCCTGAAATTCAGGTTGCTCATATTTTGATATTAATATCTTTCTGCCATCTATCCTTGTCTTGGTGAACTCATGAAAAAATTATCAAAACACCAGAAAATGTCAAAAACTTCCAAATAAAAGTGCACAATTGATATCCATACATACATTTATATCTGCATGTATTTATATTTATAGAAAGCATGTACATTATACAAAAATACAGTATACGTAATATATAAAAATGCTAAATTAGGCTTTGAAATCTTTTAACACTTTTGTTACATTTGTAAGATAATATCAAATCAAAAAAATTGTATACATTTTTCTCACACAGAAGGAAAAATCTAATAGTAAAACACTGCCCCCTCGTGGAGATGAAAATGAATGTTTGGTGTGCATGAATTTCCAAAACTTCAGGAAAAATCTTACTCACAGAGTTTGAGAAAAACAAAACAGTCCTCTCCAAATGAAAAGCATTTGCCTCTTGCTCATTTGAGTTAAACAACTGTCTCCTAAAAACCTCGGTAATACAATACTATGAAAATGCACCTGGATTTACTTATTAACATGATCCTCACACAGCAGTTTTTGTCTCCTCTATTCTCCATGCCTTGCCATATTGTAGGTGCTCAATAGGTATCTGTAGGAAGCGCTAAGAAAAAGTAATTGGTCAGGGGCGCTTGGGTGGCGCAGTCGGTTAAGAGTCCAACTCTTGGTTTTGGCTCAGGTGAAGATCTCAGGATTCTGGGATAAGCCGCATGTGGGGTTCCCTGCTCAGCAGGGAGTCTGCTTCCCCCCCTCTGCCCCTCCCACACCGCACATGCTCTCTCTCTCTCTAATAAATAAATACAAACCTAAAAACAAATAAAGAAAAAAATAATTGGTCAAAACTCTGGGGCACCGCTGAACAGACACAGAGAATAAAGATAGGAAAGACCCAAGCCATGCAGTGTTCAGTGCCAGAGAACGGGGCGGGGCGGGTAAAACATGGATAGCCAAAAAGCAGATGTCTACCATGAGAAACAAGCAGCTCATTATTGTGTCAATTATTTCTAGATCTGGGATTTGTCACACTGTCATACTTTATTTTCTTATAATATCATTCATACTATCAATTCTACAATTTAATAAGGTTGAAAAAGTGGTCTCATACACAATGTCCCTTTTAATTAGCAAAATGTTTTGATCCTACACAATTCTCCCAGCAGTTACCAAGTCCTGCTAGCTTTCTATTGTGACATCCCTTGCCAGTCACACTCCAACTGCTCCAAGTCTATATCCACATCATCCTGTAGCTCGATTCCTTTAGGATGTCCTAACTGGCTA
Organism: Callorhinus ursinus; assembly: GCF_003265705.2. Classification (NCBI taxonomy): domain Eukaryota; kingdom Metazoa; phylum Chordata; class Mammalia; order Carnivora; family Otariidae; genus Callorhinus; species Callorhinus ursinus. Next base: position 33,097,369 of record NW_027397074.1, read on the forward strand.
CTTTTCTTGGCCTTTGATTACTGCTCTCATCTCACTAGGACACCATTTTCATTAGATCAAACTCATATTACTTTCAGCATATTCTTCACTTAAGCATTTAAGACTGTCCACAACCAACCTAATTAACCCTTCTAACCATGGTTCTTACTTCTTTACAGAATCCACTTCTGTAGCCATACTGGTACAATCAGTTATTCCTTCTTTAGTAAAATGCTTTCCTAATAATTGTTTTTATACTTCACATCAATTTTCAAAAACCTGGCTGTGATGACTAGTATCTGTTTTACTGAACATTAATGGTTTACATTATCATAATTTGTCTCACGATCCCTTACTAATATTTTTATTAGGTTTACATATGTATAGGTCTTATTCTCTTAGCTAAATTGCAGAAGTAAAAGGCAACTCTCCCAAACTAAATTATAACTTCAAATAAAGTACTATATTCACAGTAGGTACTCAATAAATATATACTAACTGAGGTAATTTGCTAATGAATTCTATAAAGATCTGGGTTTATATATGACTATTAAGATGTCTTTGAAATATCAAAGTATTCAGATAAAGGATGCATCCTTATGGAAATAACCTCCTAAAAATAAAATAAAGAAAATAAAAATAAGAAAAGACCTGTATCTGTAGCTGGAAACTGGAAAGTTGTCAAAAGCTAGAATTTTGTGCTACATGATTCCCCCTCCTATGAAAGAGTACCTGGTCTGGGAGTTAGGTGTAAAGGACACTGACAAATTTACACTAATTTACCCAAGTCAAGGGGTTAAAGTCAGATAATGAGGCAAACATTCTGAGATAGGATGGCTGCATAAGCAGAGAAGCAACACATACTAGGTGTTGGTGGAGAATGGGTACTGTTTCCATAATGCATGAGAAATGATAGGAGAGACAGAAAGATTATCCAGAAGAGTTTGTTCTTGAGTGGATGGTCCAGGTAGAAAAACTATTAGTAAAAAAATCCTGATAATCCTTTTAGAACAGAAAGACTAAGTTTTTCCCATAAAATTTATATTCAAAATTTTAATTACAAACTTAATACAAGGAGAAACTTAAATGGATTAATGCAAATATTTTTCTTGGTAGCAGTGTGTGTGTGTGTGTGTGGTGTGTGTGTGTGTGTGTGGTGTGTGTGTGTGGTGTGTGTGTGTGTGGTGTGTGTGTGGTGTGTGTGTGTGTGTGTGTGTGTGTGTGACAGAGAGAGAAGAATGAGAGAGGGGGAGAGAGAGAGAATTATTGGTTGGAATAGTTTTGAGCAGTTAAAAAAAAAAGACACCTAGTTAATGACCATTAGACTCAAATATTGGTTAAATGGGTGATTAGTTAGTATCCAAAATCTTAATATCCAAGTTTCACAGTTTGTCATTACATTAAAAAGTCTATCTCCTTCCAAGATGGAAGCTTTAAATCACAACTTATAAAGAGAGTTCTATCCTGACCAGACTGGGGCTAATTTTTATCAGTATTAACTACCAAAAAAACTAGCCTGGCAAAGCTCCCTCCTAGCAACACAGTAGAAGTTCTCATGGAGAAGGTCACAGATGGTAGAAGTTTGCCTATAACACTTCTTCCCAGTGGGAAGAAAGAAAAAAATCATATATGCAAAATAATATCTAGGTGGAAAGAACTTTCTGGAATCACCAGAATTAAATCTCTTTCTAAAATGACACTACTAAGTGAAGACAACAGTAAGATTCAAGAAGATGCTTCAGTCTTAAGAGTGGGAACAAAGTAGGAATAATTTTACGTCATAAGAGATTTCATGTAGGTATTAAATAAATGTATTTTTGAACTAGAAATCTCATTGGAGGTGGTAGACAGCCTACTTTTTCTATATAAAGCTGAATTCAATTAGTGGCAGTCAAATTTGAAAATGTTTAGAACTCAGAAGAATAAAGGACTGAAAATAGTTTGTGAAAAGTCAAGGAATTAATTTAAAAATTTAATTATATAAAGGAAATCTGGGGAGAAAACACAATAGATATTGCAGAAGTCATAATGATACAGAAAAAAAATTCCCTTAATTGAATTTAATGTCAGAAATTGCAGACAGAGGTATCATTTAGTGCCTGGCAAAATTAGTGACAATCCCCAAAGAAGCCATAGTCACATGTTACCTTAAAATTTAAATATAAAAATTCAATAGGCTTCAGCAGACAATACAGATTATTTTCAAAAGGCAAGAAAGGTCTTTTGTGAAATGCTAAGTACCACAAGAAAATGGCATTTAAGGAAAAGACTGTTACCTTAGAATTCTGTTAGAATAATAACAAGTAAAAAAAGACATTTGTGATATGCAAGAGCTCTAAAAACCACCAATCAGTGGAGACTTTCTCTAAAAAAAAAAAAAGTATATTTAAAAACTTAACTTCTGGGGTGCCTGGATGGCTCAGTCTTTAGGCGGCTACCTTCGGCTCAGGTCATGATCCCAGGGTCCTGGGATCAAGCCCCACATCAGACTCCCTGCTCAGAAGGAAGCCTTCTTCTCCCTCTCCCACTCCCCCTGCTTGTGTTCCCTTTCTCTCTCTGTGTCTTTCTCTGTCAAATAAATAAATAAAATCTTAAAAAAAAAAACTTAACTTCTCCAATGATGAAACGAGGAAAAAAAAAAAAAGCTTATCCAATGATGAAACGAGAATAGGGACTCCTTTCAACAACTATTTAAGGAATTTATCTAATACCAGACAGTAAGCTATATATTAAGATGTGAACAGACACCTATTTCTCAATCTTTATGGACTATGTAGTCAGTTAAGTCAGACGAACAGAAAAATATATTCATAATAACAAATTATGAAGGAAACAAAAGACCAATTATGAAAATAAAACCAGCATTAAAATTTTCAAGCACAAAATATTTTTAAAACTATGTAAAAAATCCAAATAAATAAAGATAGAAACACAAAATGAACCAGCAAAATTTCATTCTCAAATAAGTAGACTTGAAATATATGAAATAGAACTTTTAAAAGTAAAAAATACTACTGAATTTAAACAAACAAAAAAATCTCAAAGCACGGGTCAGAAAACAGATTGGACGTAACTGAAAAGACTATTACTGAAACTGAAGGCAGAGTTGAAGAAATGACTCAGAATTCATATCAGAAATGACAAAAAATAGGAAATGTAAAAGGAGGTTATGGAATTTGGCAGAAATGTTAAGAATGTCCAATATATATTTAATCAGAACTCCAGAAAGGGAGAATAGAGACAATGGGGAAAAATAAGAATTATTGCTAAAAAATTGCCAGAAGTTATGGAATATACGAGCTCATTCATAAAGGAAACCCAGTAAATTCCAAGGTTGATGAAAAGGAAATTCAACAAGTAGACAAGTGAAGTGTGAAACCTAAATATAAAAAGACACTCTTAAAGCAGCTAGACAGAGCAGACCAACAGAGGACGAACAGTTAGACTTACCACAGTCTTCCTCACAGCAACAGGGGAAGTAAGAACACAATGAAGTATCTGCAAAGTGCTAAAGACAAAAAGCAAACAATGACTCCCTCCAACACACAAACAAACACTGTTCACCTAGAATACTTTTACTTCCCACCACAAAACACTATGTATCAAGAATGAAGATAAAATATGAACTCCCTCCGTTAAACAAAACATAAGTTTATTCCTTAAAATCTCTGACAGTAAAGGATGTATCTCAAGTGGAAGAAAAGTAATTTCAAAAGTAAGGGTCTCATAGGGCAGATAGCTTTGGAAAATGAGAGCTTCAAAATAAGTAAATAAATCTGAAAGCGGTGTCTCCAGAAAATCAATAAAAGTAACATTCATAGACAATATAAATAAAAATACTGATGAAGAACACGAGCATAAAAACTGGAAGGTGAGTGATCAAAATGTTCTAAGATCAATGAAATTGTTGGGGAGCAATTAAAATACTAAGTTTAGATTTTCACCTACATATGCAAAGTAAATTTCAGAAGGCCTACAAATATCTAACAATAGGATGTGAAACTTATCAGTTGAGAGAAAATAGAGTAAGAAACAGGGCTTCCAGGCAACTAAAACCAAAGGCAGTTCTCACAATATTTAAAAAAAAAAAAAAAAAAAAGAGAGAGAGAGAGAGACACTGATAAGCAAGAAAAACAAAACTGGAAAACGAGAACATCAAATAAAACTATATACACAGAAACACACACACATATACAATCACAACAATCTCAGTGTAATTTGAAGACAGAATTCTGAACTTCAAAATAATTTTAAGTTAAAAGAGAAAATCACCAAATTTAAATGAGCAATTTCTCATACTTCTGTGCCTTGTCATTAGCCTTGTGATGAAAGGCAGTCTGGAAAAACTTAGAAAAAAGGAAGAGTGGAGCTACTGATGAGTGTAAAGCTGATCTAAAACTATCACCAAAAAGAGTAAGCCTGCCTTAAGTGTGAAAATAGCAAGAAAGAGTACACATCTGACCAGCATGACCAATTTTAAGGGACTTAAAATTATGCTTGATTTCAAGTGACAGTCTTCTCCTGGTGGTGAAAAACACATAAACACATCTCTGTCAACTGAGTGGTGAAGGGGAAAGAAGCAAAAGGGAAAAACCCAGGTTCCTGAAATAGAATGAAAAGTTAAAGGACACAAAATTCCCCCTTCCACCATTAAATAACAGAAGTTAACTAAAAGAAAGTGGATTTTGCTATATTGACAGGCGAGGGTGGCACTGAATTAGGTCCCCTATAAACTAGCCAAATCCACAACAGACAAACCGGAGAGAACTTACCGCATCCAGAGTTATTACACACAACAAGGATTTAACCACCTCAAGAAATGTTAAGCAGAAGACAGTAAGATAACACTCCAAACTGAATAGAATTTTTGCACAGTTGTGACATTCAGAACCATACTGATGTTTCACATACTCAAAAAATAAATAAATAATTAGAATCAACCAAGTCAGAGGGGAGACATCCAAAGTGGATTATTAACAAGATCAAATGAACTCCAACATGTTATAATAACCAACCTGAAGAGGATGGCAAAGAAAACAATTAACCTAAGTAATTTTGAAAAATAGTGTTTCGTTCTATACATTAAGACAAAGAACTCTATATGACTATTGTACTCTAATTAGTAAATTTGTATTCCCAGAGGTATGGGTTGGCATTTCTGAAGTTACACTTGTGTGTATTCCAGGGATGAACAAAGACGTATTGAACAAACTTATTTAGAAAACTTACACCAACAAAGGTGGGATAACATGTCTACCATCACACAGATAATAACTGAGAAACCCAGATTTGAAGCCAGAATCAGAATCTATAGAGTCTAAGCGTTTAACATTAGGGACATTATTATCCAAGAAAGCTTGCTCCTAAATGACTATTTCGAGTTTAGAGCCATTATTTTTGGAGGGCCTAATTTAATACCAAATTAAAAAATATAATCCCTCTTGAGATTTTTAAATGACTCAACAGCAATAAGTTGGGTATGTGGTCTAACACACATTCACACCTCCATGGTATGCATATCCTGCTTCCACAACTGCAAAAAAGAAAATAAAATCACTAGGGTAATTCATGTTTTATGACGTGACTACAAACTGATGAGAGAATTACATCTCTTTGCTTAATAATAAAAACCCTAACTTGCAAATTGGGACTCTGACTCTGGAATTTGTAACATCCAGACAAAAGGTAGAAGCAAGCACTTTTCAGTGAGTACTGATGGAGGAATAAAAAAAGGAGTTCTGTAAAACAGATGTAGGGGACATAAAGCAAATATTTACGGAGTCAAAATGTCATTTTCTCTTACAGTTTATAGCGTCACAGTATACACTACAAAGATAGGCAGGAAGCCTTGTCAATTTCAGGAACTGTCATGCCATAATATGATAAGGCAGAGGGAATAGCAAATACCAGAGTCATGTTGCTAAAGCAAAGGCAAAAATAAAAAATTAAAACAAAACATACACTGATTTGACTGTCATGGTTGGTTGGGTTTGGCATGATCCCTGGCGGGATCTGTTTTATATTGAGCCATGACGAATATTTGCTTTCTCTGCCGACATGTTTTCAGTGAGGTGTAGAACATAGGAAAGGCTAAACAACATTTTAATTATGGTTCCAGCATTTTAATAAACTGAAAAAGATCTAGAGAGAACAAATAAGCAGCACATTAGAAATCTCCTGTGACACCCTGGAAACCTTACAAAGGAAACACTAACATGTTTTCCATTCACTCAGCCTAAAGCATAATTCTCCAGTTTCCTGGATATACTAATTTCATAAAGAATAATTTAAGTGTTATATAGAACACACACAATCAAAAGGAAAAGAAGAGCTACAAAACCTTTCTTCCTTTTAATTGTTTATTCATTCTGATTGGGATTGGAAGGCTTTTAAAAGACAAATAAATGCTTGCGGCTATAAATAATTAAAATACCAGCAAAGAGGAGTAATAATTACAAGAAAGAAAATGTCTGTCTGGATTATACACATGTCCAACGAAAGGGGTGAGAGACACTACTGAATAGTGAGCACTAAATCATGAAAGCAAAAATGATTGATAATCTTTATAGGAATGTATTAAAAGTCATTTAAAAGTAAATGTCAAATTCAAAGATAGAAAGTTCTAATTATATACATATTCCTATAAAAATATAGTCTTCTCATAGACTGAAATATTTCCTGACTTAAAAAATGAAAGAAAAGCTCTCATGAGGAAATGTAGCCTGTTCAGATTTGTTTTGTTTTAGATTTGAGCACTTTACTTGGAAGTAAGCTCTCAGCATTGCGGAACAAAAACAAAAACATACACTCATACAGCTTCTCTATGAAAATTGTAGCTTACAATGACATTCTTCTACACATCACTCATTTTTTAAAATAAAATGTGAAGTTTAGGAAAAAAAGGGTAGGGGAATTTTGTCTAATTATTACGGAAGAAGCCTTTGGGCTTGTTTTTCATATTCTTGATAATAAATACTATAGTAACAGCCTAATTTATAATAATCATTTTCATTCTGAGGCAACCATTTCTTGTACATCTCTCTATGCATGTTAACTTTTTGCCTTCAACTAATTATGTGGTGAATTGAAGGAAAAAAGTGAATGTTTTAAGAGGGAAACAAAATAGATTTAACTGAACACTAAAACATTCCTTGTTTTCAACCGGGAGCATTTTAGCCATAAGATTTTTTTTTTTTTTTTTTTTTAAGCCATAAGATTTTAAGAGAATACAACAGAGTGCAATATCTCATAACATTAGTTTACTTACAACAGGCTTATGAATCCAAAAAAAAAGTTATAAGAAGAATGTAAATATAATTGATACATGCTATATTTTAATATGCTTGACATTTAAACACCTTAAGAAATGACAGTAGGATTCTTAATACTTATTCTTCTCCCCTTCAAGACAAAAGAAATAGTTGTCATGTCCTGCAGTCTTGATACATTGCTAATTCCCAGAGAGTATAAAATAGCAAAAGATCAAATTAAGCTAGAAAAAAGGGATAGTGAATATAGATAAGCCACAAGGGACTCAAATTTTAGGTAAGTCCAAAGGCAAACTATGTTTAAATTCATGAAGACATATCTTGTTTGTCAAAAAACACCATTCAAAAGCCCCAGTAACTCAGAGCTCTGTCCAGCAATATCCACTTGCCTAACAATCACAAGAAGCCAAAGATATTTTTCAAAAATAATATTTTTATAGCTCATAGCAGAAGCTCACCCAGCTCACTAGGCCACCCAATAAATACCATGTAATGGTGATAATGAACTCTAAAATATGCACTGTATACCAAGATGTATGGTGCTTGAGAGGTAGGGGAAGAAGTCACTGTGCCATATTAAACTCTACAGAAATCCATGGATTCAGAATTTAAAAGGGATACTGAATTTGTGGGGTTTTAACTGCTTTACATATAACTCTTATCATTTTATAAAATAGCTTGACAATGAGGGACAAATACGTAAAGGTTTTCTCCAGTACCCCAAAATTGACAAAATAATATAAGCAAAATAAAAAATTTAAACTGAATTTGACTTAACACTCATCTTGATATTAAACTGTTCATCTCTTCTCAAGTGCCACTCAAAAACTGAATACATCATATGGCATGTAAAATATAGTGTCTTACTTCACTGAGGGGTAGGTAAAGTAATAAAAAAGTTATTCCTTTTTTTGAAACCATAAAACTTGATCTTTTAGAACTCTGAATAAACATAAAACAGTTTTTGTTACATTACATATAGTAACTATTCCATTTCTTGCTTCCAGTTGTAAAACAGACAAGCATATCTCCCTCTATTTACTCTGGAGCCATCTACATCTAAAAATAGCTCATTTCTTTCATGCAACCCAAGAGAATCATTTCTAAGTTCATTAAGAATAAACTAAATGAATCAACTAGAGAGTAATCACCACAAATTTGAAGATAATATAAGAAAGATAACAGCCAAGACAGGATGACCTTTCAATGATGGGATTATAAGTAATGAGAGTCATTTATTATTCATTACAAGTAATTACTTATAATTACACTTACTCATTATAACTAATAAGAATTGTAATGGTGGACTCTTTGGGGACCCCCCCTCAAAGAAAGTGTTATAAATTCTAAGTGCACCTTTAAGGAAGAAATCACTTTTTAATTTTATGAAGTAGACTATCTAATGGATTATAATTTAAGAATACATCAGAAGAACAAAACTATTTTTGTAAGGGTTTCTTATAATAAATCATTGAGAAGCTTGATCAGGGTGGTAGCCTGAGGACCCGTCTTCCTCATTTTAAATCCCTAAGAAATGTGTACTGGTGGTGATGGTGGTATTAAACGCACTTGGAAGCTCACACATGCACATACAAATATGCATATGAAATACTGGGAAATAATGGGTAATGCTATGATCTGACTAGAAATTTGGGAGAATTTCTGAGAAAGAGAAAGAGATGGGATTAGACTGGAAACAAAAACCACAGACCAAAACATGTACAAGGTAGGGCTCTGCAGAAGGCAATTCTGGGTTGATTCCAGCTGAGAGTGAACAAATTCAAGGAGAAAAAGATCCTGGCCCAGTGTTAAAGGTAAGTATTCATGCACCATATTCTAAGGAGTCAACAACAGGGTGGCAGATCCTTCATTCCCCACCTGCATTAAAGAACTGGCAATAAAGATGTTTACCCACAGCCTAAAGGAGATCATGTGAGCACTTAATCTAGTGAAATGACAATGTCTTAAGTTGCCAGGAAATGTCAGAAGGAAAAAGGATCCTCTATAAGGGAAACAAGCTATTAGAAATAAGTGACATTTATACAGTAATAATAATGTGAACACACTGTGTTAACCCAAAGTTGTGATAATATGTATACAATTCTCTCACCACAATACATTATGAAAAAGAAGAGTTTATACTAAGATTTCTAGTTTAGTTTCAACATACAAAAAGCTATAATTTAACACATTATGAAATTAAGGAAAAAACACAATAGGAACTTAAGATTTACTTATTTGAGACAGAAAGAGTGTGTGCATGTGTGTGAATGAGCAGGGGGAGGGGCAGAGAGAGAGGGAAAGGGAGAGAATCTCAAGAAGATTCCCACCGAGCTTGGAGCCCTATCGGGGGCTCAATCCCATGACCCTGAATCATGACCTGAGCCGAAATCAAGAGTTGGACACTCAACTGACTGAGCCACCCAGGTACCCCTACAATGTGAACTTTTAATTACATTCAGTATTTGTACTATTCAACATCTAAAAGAAGTAAAGAAAAAGTGGGGAGAAGAATCTCTTTCATTATTTTAAGAATTACCTTAAATAAAGCACAAGGATAACTGACATCACTCCTAACATGTCTCAGTGTACCAAATTTCTTAGCTAATGTAACAAGAATAAATATAAGGGTTAAATATTAGAAAATAAGATATAATGTATCCTCCTTTTTAAACATAAAAAGTAATCATTTGAAAATATAAAAGAACTGTGATCTGTGAACAGAGTTCAGTAAGTGCTTAGGTATAAAATCAATACACACAATAATGTGTACTTTTCTATATCATAGCAATAACCAATTATAAAATTTAATGTTTTCAAAGACCCCATTCACAAAACTTGGTAGCTCTCCAAACAGTGGCAATAACCAACTATGGAATATAATAAAAAAAATAATTATCACATTAGCAAAAGCAAAGCAAAACAAATAAAAACCCATAAAATGGTCATAATTGTCTTGAAAAGTGTCAGGTAAAGTATTGACTTTTCCAAATTAAAATGGAATTTTCAACAATAAATATTGATAATCCCAACTCAGAACAAGTAATTTGACTCTACATTTGTAGGATGTTCCAAAAGTGTAAATCTCACACACACACACAAAACTAATGTCAAATTTTACTCATGCAGTTTTATAGTTCACAGATTCATTTTTTAGACTGCAAAAAACATATTAATTTGGTCAGGATTTCAGTTAAAGGAATAATAAATATGTAATTTTTGGTGTTGCCATAACCCTGTGATGACAGCTACAAAGGAAATCATTTTTTCTGCTCTCAGGTGTTATGTGGAAAAAGAACAGAGATATATTCTTACAAGTTTGCTAAAATTCATCTCAACCTCCCCCAAACAATACCAGTGACCAAGAAAGCCATATTCTATTCTTTTCCCAAAGTGATAGAATTTTAAGTAACCAAACCTATGGATAGGGGAATCAAAATTGTATTTAAATGAGAAGTTCGCTAATCTGGGTTAGAGCTAATCTGTGACTTTCAGATAAGTGGTAAATCAGGGAAAAGGGGCTTCTAATATACAGAAGAGAAACCAGATGACAAATAACAAAACTGAAGTAGTAAATTGGCAAGAAAGCTAGATTCTGGCTACAACATAAGACATGGCAGTGAAGAAAAAGAAGAATCTTCACCATTTCCAAGTCATAAGGCAGGACAAATTAGACCCATATAACATACCACCTTAGTTGGATTCTCTAATGGATAGGATTAAGAACATGTCAAATATGTTGCATTTATAAAACACTATGATAGTCATAGAAATAAAGTTATTATGATTAGGGATAAGATGAATAGAAGAGAAGAAAGGAGAAGAGTAATGAGCAACCCATAAACATCAGAAAATAATTAGTTTTACTTCATGACTAAATGTATAATATATAAATTATTTTCAGTCTTATAGTATAGTTTTAAATAAGAAACACTGGTATATATTGCTTTAATTATTGTAGCCAAGCCATGAGAGCAAAAGCATAAAACAAAAAGATTCAAAGTTTTAGCAATCCACCCAATTTTAATCAGTACTACCAAATCCATTATTTTTTAGGAAAAAAATGACTCGATCCATCTTGCCAATCACACATTGTGCTTGTCTATAACTATGTTCCTCCTTTATCTCTACACTCTAATCTCATTAACCTATTTTTAAGCCTTTTGAATTTAAGTTCTCTTCAGTCATAGGTACTCTTATCCTTTCTCTAGAATGCTCTCTTCCATTCACCCAGATCTCAGCTTGGGTGACAAAGTTGCTTTGTATTTTCATTCCTCTTGCTCAAAAAAGTCTCTCTTGAGGAGCATGCTTAGCTCAAACCCATCCGTCATGGCTCTCATGGCTTCTCTTTTTTTGGCTCTTGTCTCTGTTCCAAATTTGTATTTGTTAATGCGATTCTCTCCTGGCCCGAAGCTCTAGGCTGATACCAGATACCAGGTTCTCTTGTCTGCCCAGGCTCAGCACTGCATCCCAAGTTTCTCTCATGATGCCTATTCCGGAGTAGGTTCCAGTACATATTTGTGCAGGGAAGCACATATTTTGAATGAAAAAAAAAAAACGTGTAAGGAATGTAATTTAGATTTCTGGCACTGTTTGCTGATAAATTTCTGCAGCTCTTTCAGGGTGTGGCTTTGTCTCTTTTCCTATTCTACATTTACATTTCATCTCCCTCCTCTTCTCTCCCATTCCTCCTCACTAGGTAGTGATTCCCGGGACCAGAAAGGACATTTCTCTTTCAGCATTCCACCATTTCTGACAGATTGCCATTCTAAGTCACAGGAGCCATTCTTTCCAGAGTAATGACCTAACTTCACATAAGACCCGAGACAAGAATGGGAATGCACACAATCAAATTAATAACTACTGAACTTAAAATTTTTGTTCCACATTCTCCCTAAGGTCATCTCAGACTGTACCTACTGCATGCCTATCATATCCTCCAGGAAATCAGTTGTCCTGATCAAAGTCTTGATAGGAGTTGTGTGCAAGAAAAACTTGTAATAGTGAGGTCACTATGATGTTAAAACTAACAGGTATGTTATGATATTTTGGTTACTGGAAAGAGATGATATTCTTTTTTGAAATCAGTGTTACTTACATTTCTTTAATGGTGCATACTGGGTATTTCCAGATAGGAGGAAGCAAGAGAGAAAGGGGTCCCATTAAATAAAGACTTCAGAAAAGCTTCAGTTACATCACAGAGACCATCCCAAGCTGCATGGCTAAGAAATGATGCTGCTGGGGGCGCCTGGGTGGCTCAGTTGGTTGGGCGACTGCCTTCAGCTCAGGTCATGATCCCGGAGTGCCGGGATCGAGTCCCACATCGGGCTCCCTGCTCAGTGGGGAGTCTGCTTCTCCCTCTGACTCTCCTCCCTCTCATGCTCTCTGTCTCTCATTCTCTCTCTCGCAAATAAATAAAAAAAAATCTTAAAAAAAAAAAGAAATGATGCTGCTGTGTCAAATAAAATTTGGTTTCTGAAGTGAGGAGATGGGCACCTAGCAGAATCTGTCTTACCTGTTTTATTTAATCCTTATAACAGAATTAAACAAACCAATAATAAAAAACACCAAAAAACTAAAAAACCCCATGACCACAAATCCATCCTTCTGTCTTACATTGCCTATTCCTAAATTGGAGAATGGATTTCCAAAGGGCAAGCATGAACTTCCTAACGCTGACCCAGTCTCTTTTTGCCAAAGTGCAATATTTTGGGAAACCCCCTTGAACAAACTTTCTTCCTTTGTATACTGCCAAGGAACTCTTTTATTTATGGGACATAGGTAACGAATCTTTGTACCTTTTTTAAAAATTAGGTCCAAACTGAATAACATCTGGAAGATATTCCTAGAAGTTTGGGATTCAAGGATGACTAGGTTCCCTATTTTCAGAATGGAATATATATACTGTTTTTAGTTTTTGGTTTTTTTATTTTTCATAAATTTTCAGCAAAAAAGATTACTATATTTATCTATTCAGCCCTTATAATCTACAAATCTTCCCTGGCTAAGATTCTGCCTTCTGTTTACTTTGTTTCTGGTACTACTTTTGATGACTTGGCCACATTACTCTGTTCACAAAGTGTATATACATAGTGCTATATAGGGAAGCGTGAGATACATAGCAATGTGTTAACAAGTAGGTCCTGTCATTAAAAAAAATTTACAATCTCTAAAGATTTTTATGGTGAAACATATACCAAAGAGGTAAAGAATGATACAAGGGCTAACATCTTAATATTCTCTGATAATGCCCCAAAGGGGGCTCAGGAATCCAGCAGGAAGTCAAGGAAGCTGAAGCTTTTCATTCCGCTCCTCGAGTATGTAAGACTTCTGATTTCAAAAGGGAATCCACTCCATATTATTATTGCAAAATGGGTTTCATTGATGGGAAGGATTTTTTAAAACAAATATAATCACAGAAAGGAGAAAATAAATGGTTAATCAGTGGTATACAGATAATGGCATAAACTCATTGGAATGATTTCTTACAATGGTCAACTATACCTTCCAGGACCGAGCTGGAAGTTCAGAAACACAGGGAGAATTCTCTGGCACCAGTGAAGAGGAGTGCGGTGGGGGAGATGCTGTGAAGATATGGAGGCCCAAAATACATGCCAGAGTGTGACGACTGTGAAGATGACACCCTGACTTACAAAGGCCACAGAAGACCCCAAAGCAGCAGGGTTGGAATGTATGACTTGACCAAGTTTGAAACCAGGGTACAGAATTTAGGTCATATACTCAAGATCATACCCCTTCAAGATGCCTCATCAGGTGATTTAGGCAGCAAAGTATGCACAGAAAAGTAGTACTTTAAAAAGAATCATTCAGAGGAGAAATGATCAAAGAGAGGTGAGAGCAGGAGTTTTCAACCTTAGCATGGTTGTCCCTCTGGGCTGACTAAGGCTCACTGGAGGCCGTCCTGTGCTTCCTGCAACTTTATCCTCAACCATACCCTCTACTCACTGAATGTCCATAGCACCACACCCTCACAGTCATGGCAACTGAAAATGTCTCCAGATATTATTGCTACATGTCTCCTGGGTACAAATTTGACTCTAGTTGAGAACCACTGTATGAAAGGTGGGGAGAGTAATTATTTGTAGATTTAAAGTATCTGTAAATATAAAGATATAAAGGGAGACCTTGACTAAAATGAAGAGCACATGATCTGTACAGGTGTTCCATACATGGCAAAGAAAGCATATTCAGAATTTCCTCAATGATTTCAGTTTCTACTCTATATAATGGGAAAATACTACTCAAAAAGGCAAAGTAGACAAGAAAGCACACGTTTTAATGAAGTGTGGGAGGTGTGGACAAAGAGACAATGAGTGGATGATTTCTTCATATGAAACCTGTCTGTATATAATAGTATCTTCCAGAATACTTTCTAAAGTTTTAACAGATATGTAAAAATGAACATAGGAGTAAATGGTACAGAAATGTATATGGGAAGAATATGGGCAATCCTGACATTTCTCAACCTGCTTTTTTAAGTTATGATCGAATTTTAGCCACAACATACAAATTTACCCTTTGTCAAAATATTAGAAGTGGTCCTTAAAAGTTGCACAAGATTAAATCTAACCATAAATCAAAGGTATCATGAGAAGGTCCATATTTAAATGATTACTATATTCAACTTTTCTGAAAAGTAATAAAAATTTTGTAGTATGATTACTTACTAATATACCCATCTTGGAGTCTGAATTTTTTAAAATTTTATTTCCCTAAAAGCTGAACACACTATTTGAAAAGTAAAGAAATAACACTAAGTGTCCCTGGCCAAGATCTCAAAACCATTTTATTCCAATGTACTTAAGCAAAGGTGGAGGATTTTCTGCCTTTTGATGATCACCTTTTTTATCATTATTGTTAGATGCTCCTGGAAACGCTCACAGCAAAATAGAAAACTCATACAAGGATGTTTTAAACAGGCATGATTTCAAATGCACAGCCAGAAAGTTTTAATAAATCTAAAGAAGTGCAGTGTCAAGCAAAAGGTTACTATATACCTCTGTCAAGACCTCTCTTTGACTGTTCTTTGAGTCTTCTGTGGTTAGGTAAGACTCTATTATGTAAACTATATATTGAGCTTTATGCCTTATAACTGTTAAATGTTATTTGTGAAAGTTCCTTAAACTGATTTGGAATTTTGCTTCCTCACCTGGCAGCAATTACACATTCAAAGACCACCAGAAATAATTCTTCAGCTCCTTTTGGGATGTACAAGCTTGTTATGAACACTTAAGCAAGCACATATGAACATTACACTCTGATAATAAACAAGGCTAGAGGGAAGGTTATTTTTTCTACTAAAAAAAAAAATCCTGTTCATAAATGATTCAAAAGCCAAAAGAGAAATAATTCTACCAACATATGAACTTTATCTGAAATCAAGGCCACTCTGTACAGGATTTTGAACTCTGAGGGTAACAGCTCACACAAATTACTGACTACTTCTTGCCCAGTCAGTACATTCATCTAACAAAGCAATTTCCATATGAGCAACCACAAACATTTCTGGCTTCACTTGTTAATCTTCCATGAAAAACTATTTCCATACTATTTTTAACTTGTATATGGTAATGATTATCTGTTTATCTCTGAAGCATGAAAACTCTTACAGTGCCCTTTAAAATGTATTTATGTGCCGTTTTCCCTTCCATGTCCTTGGCAGATGGAAGTACCCCTATCTTTCTTCCAGAAACAAAAGTTGAGAAGCACATTTCTTTTCTTTTCTTTCTCTCTTCTCTCTTTCTTTCTTTCTTTCAGTTGGCTCCTTTTTTGTGTCCCAAATTCTCACACTTTTGGGCCTACTTCTTAATGGCTTTTCAATCTGACCTTCTTAGATAAAAAAAAATGTGTAATACTTGATATCAATTACTGGAAGCGTACATTAAATGGCAAATGAAATTCTTAATTCACCTTGACCACATATGTATAAAATTTAAGTATTGAATATTTTACTATAAATTGGTAATTGATATTAAAGCACAGGAATCATATCAAGATATTTAAATATAGATCTTAACTAAGGTTTCTTACATGCCTTTTACCAAGTGTTTTAAATTAACTCATGTAATACACTTAATAGCCATAGGATATGAATTTTATCTCTACAGATGAAGAAAATAAATTTAAAAAATTATCTCATCCAAGTTTACAAAGCAAATAACCGAGTGTCCTGTGTATTAAACCCAGGTCCATCTGAATTTCAAAAATAATTTTTTTCTCTAAGCTCCACCCTTTTTGAAGTTCAAGAAGAACCTGATTACCAACTAGACTGACTTCAAATATGTAGAACTTGAAACAGTTACAAATTAATGCTAACAATTGCTAAGCAACAAATGGTCTTTATTCTTAAGGAACTCATAGTGTTGGAGACAAATTTTTTTTTTCCCCTGGTGTCCCCATTGCATCAAATGCATGAAACATCGGCATTACATGGAGAAGAGTCCATGGAACAAATTAGGTATCCATTGTTTATTGGAGTAGAATGAGAAGAGGGTAATGGGAAGATTTTATATATATAATAACTTATATTTATATATTATAAATAACACACATTATGTATTATAAATAGCATATATTATATATTTTACATATTATAAATATTTTATTAACATTGCATATAATATAAAGAGCCAAAATATATAGTATTATAGTTTATATTCTACATACATATATACATACATATATACACACACATACACACACACGTGTATCTGACATATCAGATTAATCTTTCCACTACCTTCCTCTCATTACAGCCCAATAAACAATGGATACCTACTTTCTTCCATGAAATATCTGTGATTTTCCATGTATTTGCTACACACATATATGTATATTAACATACACGTATATATCATATATGATGTATCTACACATTACCTATATCTTCATATATGTATGTGTACATCTTAAGATTTGTGTCTAGATTAAGATCTTTAAAAGTATTCCCTATATCTGAGAGCTCCGAGATCTATAATTTGTGCCATGTGAAATCTGTAAGATAATTTCTTGAAGCACTGTGTTACAGAAAACAAGATTAGAGAAGCATTATATTACAGAAAACATTAAGATACTACTTCAGAAAGGAGAACTTAGATATTCAACTCTAGTGATCTATATTTTCATCTTTTTGATGTGATTAAGCATGGGAAGGGAGGGTGGACAAAAAGGGAATTTTGCTCTTTATTATACTTCTGTATTATAAAAATTGTTTTATGAAATGTATGGGTTCATGTGTTAACTTTATATTTTTTTAATAATACTGAAATTCCCAAAGGAGTATTGAAGTTTAGAGACATCTACACAAAATCTCCCTTTATTAGCATACGATTAAGAACACTAGATCCTTTTGTAGTTCATAAGCATGATGATTGGGTGTTCACACCATTGTGTGATACGTGTCTCCCTCAAACCTTCTTATGACCTTGGCATATTACCCATCTGATGTGAGGGGAAAAAAACCAAACACTATATTATTTAAATTTAATTTTCCACCCTGATGCCGAGCGAATTTGAGCACTTTCTCATGTGTCTGTTGGCCATTTGGATGTCTTCTTTGGAAAAATTTCTGTTCATGTCTTCTGCCCATTTCTTGATTGGATTATTTGTTCTTTGGGTGTTGAGTTTGGTAAGTTCTTTATAGATTTTCATACTAGCCCTTTATCTGATAGGTCATTTGCAAATATCTTCTCCCATTCTGTCGGTTGTCTTTTGGTTTTGTGGACTGTTTCTTTTGCTGTGTAAAAGCTTTTTATCTTGATGAAATCCCAATAGTTCATTTTTGTCCTTGCTTCCCTTGCCTTTGGCGATGTTTCTAGGAAGAAGCTGCTGAGGCTGAGGTCGAAGAGGTTGTTGCCTGTGTTCTCCTTTAGGATTTTGATGGACTCCTGTCTCACATTTAGGTCTTTCAACCATTTGGAGTCTATTTTTGTGTGTGGTGTAAGGAAATGGTCCAGTTTCATTCTTCTGCATGTGGCTGTCCAAATGGCCAACAGACACACGAAAAAGTGCTCAACATCGCTCGGCATCAGGAAAATCCAAATCAAAACCTCAATGAGATACCACCTCACACCAGTCAGAATGGCTAAAATTAACAAGTCAGGAAATGACAGATGTTGGCAGCGATGCGGAGAAAGGGAACCCTCCTACACTGTTGGTGGGAATGCAAGCTGGTGCAAACCCTCTGGAAAACAGTATGGAGGTTCCTCAAACAGTTGAAATTAGAGCTACCATTCAATCCAGCAATTGCACTACTGGGTATTTACCACAAAGATACAAATGTAGGGATCCGAAGGGGTACGTGCACCCCAATGTTTATAGCATCAATGTCCACAATAGCCAAACTGTGGAAAGAGCCAAGATGTCCATCGACAGATGAATGGATAAAGAAGAAGTGGTATATATACACAATGGAATATTATGCAGCCATCAAAAAGAATGAGATCTTGCCATTTGCAACGACGTGGATGGAACTGGAGGGTGTTATGCTGAGTGAAATAAGTCAATCAGAGAAAGACATGTATCATATGACCTCACTGATATGAGGAATTCTTAATCTCAGGAAACAAACTGAGTGTTACTGGAGTGGTTGGGGGTGGGAGGGATGGGGTGGCTGGGTGATAGACATTGGGGAGGGTATGTGCTATGGTGAACACTGTGAATTATGCAATACTGTTGAATCACAGATCTGTACCTCTGAAACCCTTAATGCAATATATGTTAAGTAAAAAAAAATAAAAGAAGAAGAAGATAGCAGGAGGGGAAGAATGAAGGGGGGAAATCAGAGGGGGAGAAGAATCATGAGAGATGATGGACTCTGAAAAACAAACTGAGGGTTCTAGAGGGGAGGAGAGTGGGGGGATGGGTTAGCCTGGTGATGGGTATTAAAGAGGGCACATTCTGCGTGGAGCACTGAGTGTTATGCACAAACAATGAATCATGGAACACTACATCCAAAACTAATGATGTAATGTATGGTGATTAACATAACAATAAAAAATTTAAAGAGAAAAAAATTTAATTTTCATTATTACATTCCAAAGAGAAGTTGAATTTTCCCTTCAACTTCCACTGACACTAAACTTCAATTTTTCATTGGAATATCCACTGCTTTGATGGTTCTATTTTTTATAAGCATTTTGTACACAAAAATAATGAGAATTAACTTAATTCTGAGCCAGATTTAGAGATAGCTATGACCTTTGCTTTTTCATTACCATACTGTTTGCAGTATACAAACCCATGATGAATCGTATAGTGCCTGCTTGCAATTATAATTTTGCACAAAATATGAGCACTGAGTGATGATTAAACTAGTAATGCTTTATTAAACCTTCAGGAAAATGCCATTTAGGGAAAGTATTTTACAGCATAAGCTTTATTCATTTTGGAGTGACCAAAAATAGATAACGAAAATATTAAGACAGTAAAACCAACCTGCTGTAAAAATAAGCAAGGTTAATAGAACATAAACTATATCAACTATTCATATATCTCTGGCATATTTCTATAACTGATTTATGTGAAGACAAGATCATTTCTAGAGAATGTCTGCTGTTTACTTACCACCTACAATAATCTTTCAGATAGAAAAATCATTTATAGCTTAACTATACAATTTCTCAAGAAAAGGATTTGGCTATGTAAGGGTAGAACTGGCAAAGGTACTGTATCTTGGAGTAAGGGGGGGAAACATGAAACTATAGAGCCTGAGAAATAGAAAAAATAAATTTGAAGTACCTGCAAAAACTATGAACCAAATATGTTTTAGAATCTTTCAAGAGCTTTTAAGAGATCATCACAGGGTATTCAAATTATGCCATAAATCTGCATTTACCTGTATTAACCTGTGTTTCACATTTTATCTTACATCAACGAGGTGTGTGAGCTTATTATAAGTGCAATCCTACAGGAGTATCAAAACATAAACACAAGGAAAAAAGGAACTTGATGAGCCTAATATACTTTCTAGTTATATAAAATTGTCTACATATTATGAAAACATTTAAAAATACACATTCTTCTTGACAATTATGTCATGCTTTGATGAATGGTAGAAGAGTAAGAATCATTAGTTAAAACATTTACTGAACATTTTAAAGGACCTATGTCTTTATGTGTAGCTCACTTTATGAGAAAAACACAAGGCTAGGAATTGAGGAAGAAGAAGAGTGGAGTGTAGTTAAGAATAGAGGAGGAGGAAATGGACAGTCTCGTAGATCTTTGATGTAAGAACAGTGTGCCCTTGGGTATCTCATTAAGGTTCTCCACTCTCAGTTTCTTTTTCATCTGCAAAATAGAGACAACAAAACCTGACATGTCCACCCCTGAATCTACCCTATGCAACACCAGATTTTTTTAAGTTTTAAAAACAGGAGATCCAAAAAAGTCCTGATCAAATGTAATATTTTAAGAAGTTAACGCTCATAAATTAAATTAC
The DNA here is from genome assembly GCF_003265705.2 of Callorhinus ursinus. Lineage (NCBI taxonomy): Eukaryota > Metazoa > Chordata > Mammalia > Carnivora > Otariidae > Callorhinus > Callorhinus ursinus. The sequence goes on from NW_027397074.1 coordinate 33,118,075, forward strand.
TCTACGTTTTTTCCCAAGTGAACAGTATTAATACTAAAATAATTCAAAATAGAAATGTGATATAGCATTCAAATGCCTTTTTCTTTCTCTTGCAGTGAAACTATACTTGCCTTCAGACCCCTGGTGCTTGGCATATAGTAGGCACTTAAGAAAAATTGACCAATAAAGGAAAGAAGAAATGTAAAATACATCTCTTGTGCTACCCAGATGGAAATCTGCTATATGGCTTAACAGTTAATAATATTACTTAAAGAATCCCAACTTAGATACTTGGCAGAACTTTCTACATTATAATTCCAAGACTAACCATCAATAGCTGCATTGTTTTTCCAGAGCAGAAAACCTGCAACAAAATACAAAGAGGTGCCATGGTCAACAGACTCATAGTCGGGTCAGCCATATTTCCCACAGACCTAATTAAAGATTAATATTACTTTGCCATTATTAAATACCTTGCTTAAAAAACACCAAGCAGAATTATTGCCCATGATAAAGCATATCTAAAGAAATACTTTACAGGCTACGGCAAAAAAAAAAAAGAAAGAAAATATAAGTACTATATTTATATTATTTACTATTTTATAATAGTTTATAGGAAGTATTATTTCTTTTATTCATATATATTAATAGGCAGAGCCTTGAAATAAACTATAAAGTTGAACTGCCTCAGTTGAAGAATCAGGAGCAGCAGTGACACTTCCTTTTCTGACCCCCCTCACCATCCACAGAAGCCCCTGACCAACCTGTCAGATTTTTCTCTAGAGCAGTTTCAAAACCATGGGCTTTTATAATCCTTTTTATCTCACTCTTGTAGGAACAGCATTTCTAATTCATGGAAAACTTTGATGAGGTTTGAATATTTCTCAGCAATTCCTATATGTTTCAATAATCCAGGACACATCTATTTATAAACTTCCTTCATTTTTTTTAAAGATTTATTTATTTATTTGAGAGAGAGAATGAGATAGAGAGAGAGAACATGAGAGGGGCGAGGGTCAGAAGGAGAAGCAGACTCCCCGCCGAGCAGGGAGCCCGATGTGGGACTCGATCCCGGGACTCCAGGATCATGACCTGAGCCGAAGGCAGTCGCTTAACCAACTGAGCCACCCAGGCGCCCAAACATCCTTCATTTTTAACAAGCAGAATGGTTTTTAACATTTGGGGGGCACAAACCCTCAGGCAGTGTATGTCTCAAGGAGTGAAGATAGGCGTGACATATTTCACAAGAAAAAGAAACCAGTGGAAAAAAGAAACCATGCAGAGGATTATAGGGGAAGGGAGGGAAACTGAATAAGAAGTCATCAGAGAGGGAGACAAACCATGAGAGACTCTTAATTCTGGGAAACAAACTGAAGGTTGCTGGAGGGAAGGTGGGTGGGGGATGGGGTAACTGGGTCATGGGCATTAAAGGAGGGCACGTGATGTGATGAGCACTGGGTGTTATAAGCAACTGATTAATTACTGAACACTACATCTGAAACTAAAAAAAGAGAAAGAAACCAGTGCACAACATGCTGCATGTTAATGCCTAAAACTGGTCAGTGAACCTGAGGTTAAGAACCTTCGCTTGGGTTGATCTTTCCTAATTGTCCAATTAGCATTCTATTTCCTGCACCTTCCTCCTTCCATGTCAGTTGTGATCTTATACCAGGGGTCAGCAAACTATGGCCCTCAGAACAAATCAACGTTACTTCTTGTCTTTGAAACATGCCATTGGAACATGGCCAACCATTATTTACAATTTGTCTGTGGCTGCTTTTGTACTACAATAGAGATGAGCACCCACAAAGTCCCTTTTATAAGAAAAATTATTTTATAATAATTAAAAAAATATTTTGACACCTAGGCTTTAATTATACAATTTCTTAAATATTTTATCAACACTTGGTGTCTGAATTCAGGCAAAACACCAAGAACCCATTTTTCTGTATTTTTTCACTAATTTATGCAAATGAGTTAAGAAAATAGACCCTAAATGAGCTAAAAGCTGTACAGAACTTTTGCTTTACTTTCTTACAAAGACTAACAAATCTAAAATATTAAACATAAGAGATTTAAGTAAGCTACGTAAATATGAATATTAAGATATTTCATTTTAAAGGGCATACCAAAAAGGCATCATATATTCTACCATTCACTATAATTCTTATCTTTCCCAGGCTAGTAATTATCAGAGTGCTAGAAAGATTATTTATTTAACTACATTTCAAGTAGCTTGATGAGAAAACCCCAGCTAAGTGTTTGTATGAGTAATTTTACACAAGCCTGGATCTTCCACTGAGTACAAAATATTTATGTACTCATCTTAATTTAAATACAAGACCACATTTAATGTGAAAAGGTTTCTAATTTCAAGAATTAAGTTCATATTGTATAAAAGAGATTATATAGTAAAGAAAGACTACACATTGAGATCCTGGTAACTCAAATATAAATGCTAATAAAACTATTGATTTTGAGCTAATCATGGAAAAACAATTGTTTCAAATTAGTCCCTATTTCTTAAAAAAAAAAAGTAGTGTGCATTAAGAATTTTCCACATTTATATTCATACGCTATTATTTTAAATTTCTTTGGCTACATTCCTAGTCTACTCAAAATGCACCATCTACATTATAAGTATAGGTCTGTAATAAATCTCTTCTTTAGAATAATGCATAATTCAAAATTCTATCCTGTGTTAAATTCTAATGAGGTTTTAAGTACTTCTAGATTTTAGCACATTAATGCATTATAAAATCACCAGAGCAAACAGTAATCAATCTCAACCTTAGTTCACCTATAGTTTCTTCTTCCTCAACTAAGAATTATATTAAGATTTCACCAAGATGATTTAAAAATGAATAACAAGTGCTTGAAATAGATCAAGAAAAAAACTCTAGTAAATATTTGTAACCAGGTAGGCCTGTCAGTTTTATACTCTATTTGAAGCTCATGGTTAAACAATGAGGCTGGAAAAAATATAAGACATTCTTTATCTTGTAATTGGCTGAGTTAATGAATACAAAGCACTGAGAACAACACTGCCATATGGCAAGCAGTATACAAAGTCCACATCATGACCATCAGACCATGACCATCATCCCCATCTTAGAAATAAACCACACGAGCAAAAAAAAAAAACCTCACCTATATATAAGCTTCCTCTCTGGGCATGAAGTACTTGAAGGTGAAAGTGATTTGAAATATAGGCTTCTGGGTATTTAGAGGGTAAACCTTTCCATTATTCAGAAAGATTTTATCGTAAGACACTCAGAGAATTAAAAACTTCTCTATGCAACAATTTTAAGTCAGTAAATATCCAAGGCCAGAAAGGTGTAGCACAGAAACCTATGGATATGCATGAGATCCATGTAAGCTAGGGTTTAAGTAGGATGTGAAGTATCCATAGATACAAACACGTAACTGGAGAGAGAAAAGTACAAATAAGGTCACTAGATGTGCAACTGCCACTTACCTCCAAAAGAAATTGTTGAATGATGAATGTTTAACTCTGGTTGAAATAATATTAATAAAGTCTATTTCTCTCTGATAGGGGAATGACAGACTAGCTATGGTTTCCACAGTCATGTGCAAAGCACTAATGTATCTATCATCATTGTCTCTTAATAGCAGCACAACACAGTAACAACGGTATGAGCAATGGAATCTAGAGATGTGGTCAGATATTGTAGCTATGGGATGTAGGACCGTTTTCAGAAAAGACATTACTGGAGGGACCACCTCTAAAACCACCCAGCAGTTCTCCAGAAGTCAGCAACACCTGAATTACAGTGGACATAGTAGGAATAAAAAAAGGAAGTGGGAAATGCCAGAAAGAACTAGAATTTAGAGCATTTAGTTACTGACTGTAAGGCATAGAGGAATAAGGAGTGATTCTTAGAGGCATTCGGGTAACTAGAATTATAGTGGCTCTCCTAATGAACAGAGGAGACAGGAGAATACAGTAGTTCATATTCCTTACCTATAAAACTAGAATAAATACTACCTCAGGGACAGGCCACGGCAATCAAAGAGAGAAAGCATGAAGGCTAAGCACTGTAAGTGCACAAAATCAGGCCTTCAACTCGCTGGCTTCTATTGTTTAAATAGAGCTGACGGTCCTCAGGAAACATAATAACGGTAATGTTTGTAATCAAGGGGAAGGTGATACGTGTGGCTGATTTATAATCACATATACTAAACTTTAAATACAGTTTATTCAATAGGTGTCAGAGAATTAAATTAACATGCAATATATATAATTGTGTGAAATGAGTAGAGCTTTTGAACCTCATCTAAGTTTTCCACAAAACTATCACATTATGCTTTTAGACTCAAATATGGCTCTGTAAAAATTATTAGTATGCAGGCATAAAATAAATATCATGCACAATTTCTACTAGAGTCATCACAAACACTTTGAAAACAGGCAAGTTAGGATCAAAAGGGATATAATCATGATGATACTAACAGCAATAAGTAAATTTTTTAAGATTTTATTTATTTATTTGACAGAGAGAGACACAGCGAGAGAGGGAACACAAGCAGGGGGAGTGGGAGAGGGAGAAGCAGGCTTCCCGCTGAGCAGGGAGCCCGATGCGGGGTTTGATCCCAGGATCCTGGGATCAGGACCTGAGCCTAAGGCAGTCACTTAACGACTGAGCCACACAGGCACCCCAACAATAAGTAAATTTTAAACAATTAGGGGCGCCTGGGTGGCTCAGTCAGTTAAGTGTCCAACTCCTAATTCAGCTCAGGTCATGATCTCAGGGTTGTCAATCAGACTGAGCCCATATTGGGCTCCATGCTCAGTGGGGAGTCTACTTAAGATTTTCTCTCTCTCCCTCTGCCCTTCCCCACCCTCCTCTCTCCCTCTCTATAAGAAAAAAAAAGTTATGCAATTAAAGATACTGAGAATTATTTCTAAAATCCCTAATCCTATAAAAAACTTACTAAACCTCTGTGGTTCTCTAACTGCAAAGTGTAAAGAAGAAAATAAAGGAAATTCTACTGAGGTGCAGTACCTTCCTCCTCATATCCAAGCCATGTCTGAGGCCTCAGTTTCCTCATGTGTAAATTTCTGTGTGAAGCCATTCTCCAAACAATGTCACTGACACGTATTCTATGTTCTGTGACAAAAGGGCATCATAGTCTACTAAGTGTAGGAAATGCTGGGTTAAACTGACTTCTTTGTAGTAGTTGCCTGACTACTCAGAATGTTTTATAAGTCAATATAAATCGTGAGTCTTCATCAGTTTAATACAGTAACATACTTTTTCAAATAAATTTCACCATGTAGTCTTTTGGGGAGTCTGGGGGGGATACTGGGAATCCATGCCTTTGATTATTTCACATGTGTTTCTAATATATTATGTCATTTGAGCCACATAACCATACAACCATGAAGAAGGAAGAACAATTAAGGGTCCTATTAGAGATAAAGAAATTTAAATTCAAAGAAATAATGCAAGCAGCAAGTAGTGTGGTTTACCTTTAGATGAACTGAATCTCAATCTAGCAATATTATTGTATGAACTGAGACAAAATTCCTGATCTTAAGGAGAATATCAACCTGGAAGTGGAAGAAATTAATGTCTCTTCCAAATATGACATTCTATTATACTGTATACCACAGCCACAGTGCTGCTTACTGGCTAACTGAACAACTTAAGCTTTTGGAAATACACTTCATAAGTTAAGCCAAAATGTGGAGGCATTCCATGTTATTAAAGTACCAAGTATTTGATATTTGATATTCCTGGAACTTTCTGTAATATCTAGATTCAAAGTTCTCTTCAGAAAGACTGATGGCTAGAAGACAAAGGTAAAATAAAGCTTTTCAAACATAAGTAACGTTTCTGAAAGGACAGTCAGCTGCTAGTTCTTCATTGAAATCTTCATGAGAGGCTCTTTAAAATTCTTAAATTAGTAACTGCACATTTAAGAGTCAAAATGCATTATGCACAGGACCCATTTTAAATTACAGAAACACAGATAGTCATGTATTCAATTCCTTATGTGAGAGATCTGGCCTCAACACCAAAACCTTTCCTGGGAAATCTCATTATGGTGTAATTTTCAACCCAGAGAAAATGATTCTTATTTTGTTAAAGCACATCCCCATCCCCAGACATGTACGCACACTTCATTATGAATTTTGGGAACTTTAAGAAAATATGAAGTATTGGGGAAATCTTTTCACCAAGATCATGACATATAAAACATGATTCCTCATATCTGAGGTACCTTATTACACTGTTAATATCCAGTTAATCTGGGTACCAGCGTATTTTTAATTCTGTTATTATATTTAAAAATACATATATCCCCATTTTAAAATCCCTTAATTATGCCACTAAACTTCACTATGGTTTGACTCAAATTGTTGTTGCTTCATCTGCAAGGATTTAAAAAACAAAACAACTATAGTATCCTAAGGTTTTTATTAAAGTTACATTCACACTCTAAACAAATCATGATTTTAAACTATGGTATTAAATTCTAATTTTGACATTTCATTCTCCAACTCCTTGTTGTCACTAATACACAGTACTTTGTTTCAAGCATTTTCTAACAATAAGCTGTAAATGTTCCTTACCACTATTACATGTGATGTATTAATTTTCTATTTGTTGCCATAATAAATGACCACAAAGTCAGTTGCTTAAAACAATACAAATTTATTATTTTATAGTTCTATTGGTCAGAACTGATACAGATCTCATTAAGCTAAAGGCTCTAGGGGAGAATCCATTTCCCTGCCTTTTACAGCTTCCAGAAGTTAGCCATGTTCTTTGGCTTCAAAGCCAACAATAGTTGGTCCCATCTTCCTCATTTCACATCTCTTTGATCCTTCTGTCTCCCTCTTCCATTTTTAAGCACCATTGTGAATACACTGGGCCTGCTCAGATTATCTAGGATAATCTCCCTCTTTTAAGATCAGCTGACTAGCAACCATATTTGCATCTGCAACGTTAATTTCCTTTTGCCATGTTAGGGAACATATGTGCAGGTTCTAGGACTTAGGGCCTGGACATTTTTTGGGGGGCCATTATTCTTGTCACCAAGTTGGCTACAAGCTTATACTTTATATGCTGTCAGTTGGTATCTGTGTTTATCATCAAAGGCATGTCAATATAAAGAATGTTTAGTGGATAAAGGCTTCAAATAACAAGTAAAATAGCACACGCTTTGTACTAAAACTTGAGGACAAAAGCCTTAAGCAACTTAGCATCTTACACATAAGTTACCATTTTAGAAATTTTAATAGAATCCAATGAACTTTACACTCATCACATTTGGGAAATCGAAAAACTGGGATGATGTAACAAGTGACACCCCACCCTTTCCCATAAAGAGGCAACCCCCTGGTTTTCAGAAAAGCATTCCACACGCCTCTCATCTATCTCCTTATAAAGACCCAAGGATTCACCTTTTAAATCCCACCTTCTATCAGTAGCCTGATGTAAGTATGTGTGGTCGTAACTTCAAAATCACACATGCTTGCATTCTGTGCTGTCTCTACCAAGCATGGCCTTCATACGACTGATGCCATTTATGCAATAATGGCTTCATTATCTGCACTCAAGAATTAAACAACAGAACTTCCCTTCCGAAAAAAATACGAATTTCCCCTATTTAAACCCAGTTGTACTCTAAGCTCCTTGATGGTCGGAACATGTCTGCCTTATTTCAGTGCCTTCCACCAACCCCAGCATGTAGTTCAGACCCAAAAAACTGTTGTTCACAGAGGAAATGAAGGCACAGTAACATAGAAACTCCAGACTTCTACCATTTTTGTCTTTACTTGCCTAATAAAATCTACTATTACTCTCACTATATAAGTTTTGCTTTAGTTAAAAATCCAACATGTGGTCATATTTTACAAATTTTTATTTACTGTCAATTATGTGCAAGGCTTGTCACACCTTTCAATTAACGCAAGGGCGATTCAGTTCCTGCCTTCATTCATGTAACCGTGGTCTTTCAGATTTTTCGATCTTACTGCATTTGATGTTGATATCCACTCCATGAAGCATTTCTCAATCCCCTCACGCAGAAAGGATCAGTCTCTTCTAGTCCTTAATACTGTCTGTTCCACTTGCCATTTATTCTACCTCATGTAGCACTTATTTATATACACATTGCATCTCCCCCAATGCAATTTCTTATACAACCCCTTTGAAGTTATTTTTACACATACACACTTTCAGCATAGTTGGACATACATACTTTTTTCCCTGAAAAATATAATATCCACAAAAACTTGGGAGGAATATGTTTTCTGCTCTGAAATGGTAATTCTCATTTTCATTGAATATAATTCTTTTTTCTTTATCAACAGTGAAATATTTATGAATTCCTGGTCAATAGAAAATATTTAGAGTGGGGTTATAAAGTAAAACTGGGGTACTATGGGTAGATATACAGTAATTATTATTCTGCAGATAGAGAATATTCATTTCAATTATCTCTGTATCCTAGAGAAGTTATAAAACACTAAGTTCTCCTCCAAGAGGTAACCATTATATTCTATTCTTCCTAATGATGTGTTAGCAGTGACAGACACATGCAGCAATCATTATACAGTTGACCTTTCAACAATGTGGGGGTTAGGGGTACCAAATGCCCGCCTAGTTGAAAATCTGTGTATGACTTTTGATTCCCCAAAAACTTTACTAATAGCTTACTCTTGCTCAGAAGCATTACTTATAATATAAACAGTCAATTAATGCATATTTTGTATGTCATATGTATTATATACTGTATTCTTACAATAAAGCTAGAGAAAAGAAAATATTAAGAAAATCCTAAGAAAGAAGAAATACATTTGCAGTACTGTATCTATTGAAAAAAAAATCTGCATATAAGTGGATCCACAAAGTTCAGATCCATGTTGTTCGACAGACAGCTGTGCCAACAATAATTTAATCCCATCACACTTCCCATCACAAGGAAGCAGAGGCAGTACAAAGAGTTACAAATAGAATTCAAAAAAACCTGCAAGATGTATATGTTACATGCAAATCTCTAAGTTTTTCTCTACAGCTTACGAAGGTGTTTTCCATAATATTTTATGGTATTAATACAAAAAGGGCACAAAAATTTTGCATGTACATGATAGTAAAGGGTGGCCCTTCTTAGGGTATGTTTTTTGAATCTAGGAATCCTTACATGAGATGACAATAGATGTGTGGCCCAGAGGAAGCAGACTGTGCCCAAGAGAACGTGGCCAGCTACCAAGTGAAGTAGGATTTGATCCACAAATGACTGTCAGCTCTTTTTCCAACCCTTCTAATAAGTAACAACACTGTCGCCTCAGGAGAGGGCAGTGAGGCGAACCTGTGAGGAGGGACAAGTCTGTTGTTGTTGTTTTTAATTTTCTTGCCAATCAATATTCCAAAAATTGTTCTTTAAGGCTTTCTTAAATAAACAAGCCTGCCAAACACAATAAAAACTTAATTGATATCCTACAGTGAAACAAGTGGATAAGCCATAACTACCTCCAAAACGTATCACTTCATGCACAGGAGAAAACAATTTTATGTGGTAAACAAAAATAAAGACCTCTCAGTGAAGTTTCTGAAACATCTTAATGTACCCTTCAGACTTGAAGCAATTGGCATCCAGAAAAATGAATACTGTGTTAAGGATCAGTAAACCTCAAATTTCATTTTAAAGTTTACTCTTTACAAGTGTGAACATTTCTTCCATTTTATCTCCTTTATAATTTATCATCAGAAAGGAAGGAAACTAATCTCAAAGTACCCCTGCTGTTACCACAAGCAGCATTTTCTAAGAGTCATTATGTCTGTGATAACATTACTGTAAGCAGAGGCAAATCAATAGCAAACCCAAATCATAATTTCATATACGTACAACAAAATCAGATTTTAGAAAAACATGGGCTTTTAGAAAAAATTAGGTCTACATATGTTTGTTTCACCACGTCACCGCGAACCAAGTCATTGGTGATTTAGAAGGAACTGGGTTGACTCAGATACCCTGGGATGGATTCCAGGGTTAAAAAACAAACAAACAAGCAAGCAAAACCACACAGGCCTCCAATGGAGTCACCTTATGCTATGCCAAGTCAACAAAGCAGGGCTTAATACCTAACCTACTTGCAATCTCAACCTCCCAGAGAAACAAAGTCTTAAGGGGTCAGTCAGGATTTTTCTTTTCAGCACCAATGAGGTAATCTGTCATAGGGGCCCTCTCCATTCCCTAAAGGATGACGAGGTAATCGACCCAATAAGATCTCTTTTGATTCCCCTAAAAGAAGGTGACCCTGCTTGAAACAGTCTTTCTTTTCCTTTGCTAATTGTCCTGTCCCATAAAATCCTTCCATTTTGTACAACTCCTTAGAGTTCCCTTTCACTTGCTAGATTGGCTGCTAATTTATAAACTGATTAATAAAACCAACTAGATCTTTAAAATTTACTTGAGTTTTTATTATTAACCACTAAAAATCTCTATTTTAATGCTTTTCAGTGAGTCTATGAGGTGGTGAAGTTGAAACATCTGCATTCTATCTTGCCACAGCTAGAAAGACAGACCAAGGCCATGATACTATTATGGAATGCCATATCTACAAGAGCATTACGCAGGAAGTGCACAGGAAATACGCAGATACCCCTTCTATGCCAGTGCCAGTGATTTCTCACTAACGTTATAGAAGCCGTGATAATAAACATGACGTCACCATATGCACAGGTAGTGTGTTCGGTATTGAGACCCTTTTCTAGTATTCTTCATTTCTTCAAAATTTAGCATTCAAGCATAACATTTTTATTTAAAAAGACAGTATGTAGTAACTCTATTAGCTGAAATAGTTCCTTAGGAGACCAGCAAGTTCCAAATACATCTATTTAATCATTTAGCCTTTTAAATAGAAACATCAAGTATTAGTAGAAGCTCATTTCACCTCACCGGGACATTCTACATACAATGAAACTAGTGTGATTTGATATAATCAGAGTGCTTTTTGAGCCATCATTACTTAACAACCTTTTATACTTGAGTAAAGATTTTAATTAAATGAGCAAAATGACTTTTTAACGACAAATTTATCAAAAACTCTGTACTGTACAATTTCAACATAATATTTAAGAAACTGGGATTTACTTAATAGTATTATTTCCCCTCAATTTGGGGATAATCAGCAACTTCCTTTGTACTTTAGAATTTTTTTTAAAGATTTATTTACTTATTTATTTGAGAGAAGGAGAATGAGAGAGAGAGAGAGAGTACATGAGAGGGGGGAGGGTCAGAGGGAGAAGCAGGCTCCCCGCTGAGCAGGGAGCCCAACGCGGGACTCGATCCCAGGACTCCAGGATCATGACCTGAGCGGAAGGCAGCTGCCCAACAAACTGAGCCACCCAGGCGTCCTGTACTTTAGAATTTTTAAAGCTTACTTTAACTATTAAAACAAACACCTCTCTGTCTTATTAAGGAAGGTATTATTAGGATTAATGGGATGGCTATTCAGTGGAAGATGCTGAAGAGATCCTGGTGACAAATCACCAGGTGGAGGATGCTAAATGTTATGACTGAACCTGAATGAATCCCTTGTCACACCTTGAAAGTTTTTAAATTTTGAACTGCTTTTAAGTTGCTCTTTCCAGCTCACATTAAAGGCTCTGACTTGATGTGAGCAGCAGGTATGGACTGCCTCCTCCTACTCGTAATGCAGTGAGCCGAAACCAAACAGAAACAGAACTCAAGGTTTTCATTTCCAGGAATCCAACGTAAGCACATTTATTGAGCCCTGGTTAAGTTTTATGGACTTGATTCCCCACGTGAATTGTATGTGGAATTATATGTTGAATGTAAAGGGATGCTTTTATATATCATGTCCAAGTATTAACAGTAACAAGATTAAACTTTTGCCATACCAGAGTAAAAATGTGTGCCTGAGTATTAAATATATTATCACTGATAAATTAATTTCTTCTTTGATTTGTCAACCAGTTTAAAACCGGAGATTACATTTGAGATCTTTTTGTTCTCGAGACTTTATAGCAAAACATAATAATCTTTTTAATGTAGTTATCTTTGATTAAAGCTTTTCTATATTAAAATTTACCAATGATTCTTACTTATGAATTTGAAAAACATTATTGCATTTGAATACTAATGCAGTGCTGCTTTGGGTGCATTGTCCTATTTATGTCTTCTACCAAACCATGGGCCAGCTATCACCATCATACATATTCTACATATATCAATTGTCCTCTCATTTTAGTCCTGCAAAAATTCCTGCAAATCATATTCCTGCAATTTCCAACCAAGTGATGAGTGGACTCACTTCACTAAACAGGCTATAGACCAGTTCAAACATTGCTGAATCTAATGTGGTGAGTCACATGACAAGTTGCTTACTAGCTATGTACAGTAAAAACACAATGATAAATTGAGGAAAATTACAATAAAGAAATGAACAAAAATGGGTCATTTAACCTCTGTTAGTTTGAAAAGCAATAGCCTCCAGGATATGGGAGAGATATAAGAGGAAGTCAAGGGGAGGGGACAGCATAAATAAAAATGATTAAGGTCAATATAAATCCTGTATAAATTTCTTAAAAATTAAACCACTGTTTATAAATTAAGCAAACAGAAATGAAGCTAAACTCTGCATATTCTTACTAAGATACTGAGAAGGAAAAACTAATCACTATCTAATTACGCTATCTGGAACTTATGAAGTGTGTTTGGGTTAGTTTATTAGAGCACTGGCCAAGGTTCAGACTTAAAAATAGCTCTAGGGTCAACACTCATTCTTGTTTTATCTCACTTTATCTCCATGACTGTCACTGCTCAGAGTTAGACAAGGTTTTGGCCAGTTTTGACCACACTTGTACTTTGCAGCCAATTTCTGTGTCTAGGACAGATATTAGCAACTCTGTCAAAAGCAGTGCCAAGGGTTTCACATCCTTTCTTGTGGCCTGCATAAGTGAAGGGAAGAAAATCTAAATATGCTCCTAGTCTCAAGAATCAGGTGGCACCAGTTTGGACCACACAGAATCCTTCCTTGGGTGACCTCTGTTCCTTCACTTGATTTTCCCCACTCCATCCTCTCCCTCAGAAACCAGATGCTGGGATGTTATTGGTGGCATCCTGGATGATCATAGAGTCACTAAAAGGTACAGCATTACTTAAGAATGAATTTATAAAATGATAGGTCTACATCTAAGAAAATTCCATAACCTGTCATGTGGAATATTTTTGCTGCCATCAAAAGATGGAAGTTTTACAGCAAGAAATCTAGTTTATGTCAAATGATCATAATAGTGCTTTGCTGTGGTTGTTTTTACTTTTTGGGAGAGTCCCAGAACTCTAAGAATCTGATGAAAGCTGCGGGTCTTCTTGTAGAAAAGTGCTTGCATAAATAGACACAGAATTTTCCATATAATTGTAGGGAGCTCATAGATCCCCTGAAATGAGTCCAACCAAAAGAGTTAAGAAACTCTCATCTAATCCAAACCTTTAATTTTACAAATGGCAGAACAAACCTCCAAAGGGGTGACGTCTTCTGCCTAACACAACACAGCAAGTTAACAGCAAAGACAAGTTTTCACTCCAAATCCAATGCCCTCAGAGACTCAAATTAATTCTCTTGATCACAAAGACTTCAAAGAAGTCACAGGAAGCTTCTGAGAAAGAGAAGAAATAATTCTAGTGCTTTTTGAGGCATGGGGAAATCTCACAGAGCACAAATGTTGTTCCCCCACCCCCACCCTCCAGCGGAGCCAAGAAGTGAGATTTGTAAGCATGTTCTTGTTATTCTGATTTGAAGACACAGACATGAGGAAGATAAGCAACTAGAATTAAAGGAAGTACTTGGAAGGACATCTAAGAGTTGGGAGAGGGTTCTCACATGGAAACAATATGTTCTGCAACAAGTCAGCATTAGGATAAAACCAAGTCATATGAATACTGTCATTATAGTAATAAGATAATATTAATAAGATAATATTAATTAAATTTCTAAAACAGAACACATGTGTGAACAGAACACATCCTTCTACATGTTCCCTTTCCCCCAGCGCCTTTTCTAGTCAACACTACCTCCATTTCTCTTTCCACCTCTATTTACTTTCAATTCATCCACCAAGCTGCTTTCTTTGAAAGTGATCTTTCTATAAAGCAATTACTCTCTGGCTAGAACACCTTCAGTGGCTACCCATTACCTACAAACTTCCTTTGAAAGTTTTATGGGATTTCAAAAATATTTTCAACATGTCATATGATAAACACTTGATTCTTTTCTATGATTGAATACAAAAAAAGAATGCTTATTTAACATCACTAGATAAGCAGAGACTGTAGAACAAAAGTTATCTCATATGGTCTTTACACTCATTTTATATGTAAAAATAAAAAAATAATAAAGTATTCCTCTCATGGAAAAAGGATGGATGCAATTGTATTGCTATATACATACTATTTAAGAAAAAAGATTTAGAGCATATTGCATATTAAAATGTAGACTCAACTTTTATTGTTACATAATGAAAAACAGATTTAAAAAATACTGTTATGGGGCGCCTGGGTGGCTCAGTCGTTAAGCGTCTCCCTTGGGCTCAGGCCATGATCCCAGGGTCCTGGGATTGAGCCCCGCATCGGGCTCCCTGCTCAGCGGGAAGCCCGCTTCTCCCTCTCCTATTCCCTGTGCTTGTGTTCCCTCTCTCGCTGTGTTTCTGTCAAATAAATAAATAAAATCTTTTAAAAAAATACTATTATACCCTGAAATTTGAATTTTCATATTTTGAGCTTAAGAAATCAGGTTTATTTTTTATGGTGCTATGTTTTATGCTTAAAAGTTAAGAAAAAAGAGAAAATTTTCTAGACTACCATTTGCAAGGACATCTCCATAGTGACATAAATCCCAGAAATACATTCATGTATGCCAGGGGTTTTAGAATCACCAAATAGGTAATGCTGATGTATGGGCATGGCACCCAAGGTCCTTCTGAGGACTCTGCCTCATTTCTGGGCCCTTTACTCCACTTCTATCACCTCATTTGCAGTCCCCCCGGCCCCATGTCCTTGGACACACTTTTTTTTTTTCTTCCTGTAATGTCTCTCTGATTTTCCTTTTTCTAAATGTTGACACTTCTATTCGTTGTTCACACCACCGAGTAGGCTCATCTATTTTCTGAAACACCTCCTTTTTTGCCATCCATCTAGTTCATGTATTACACATGATCGTCCCCAGATAAATTTTCCCTTCTGAACTCTTAAGTTCTAGGTAGGAGGAAGCGCGATACCAAACACGGGATGGGGGAAATGCATATGTATGAATACATTTACAAAAGCACAGTTAATTCAGGAAAATAACTCAAGCAATTGGAAAGCAGGTATAGGTAACAGAGGTATAGGTGAAAATCTCAGCTATAACATGGCTTTTTATCTCATGATACGCCATTATTCTCTCCTCAAGGAGGTTTGTTGGTTCTGTATAAAACATTACATGAACTTCACACATTATGACTGAAGCTACAACAGCACAGAGTAATCTGGAAAATTAATGTGACAGCCCAAAATCTTACTTTTCAAAAATCTCTAGGAGTGGGATGATGCTCTTAAAACAGTGTGTTTCTCCTTTACATTCATTAGTATCTGTGCCAGATATTGTTAGCTGTTCACTAAAGATTTTCTCCTTCCTTCTAACAGCAAAGTATAGCCAAGACATGGCTGCTGGCTAACCGTATTTCCTAGCTTCCTTTGGTATATGCTTGGCCATGTGATTCAACCCTCATTGCTAATGGAGTGCAAGCAAAAATGTGAGCAACTTCTATTTGACTAGCTTAAGAGGAAATCTTTGGCCCAAGGCTTATGTTCTTTTCTTTCCATTTTTATTTATAGTGGTGGCAACCAGTGACTTTGGAAGTTACACATAAAAAATGCCAGAGGCATGGCCTGCATGAAACAGAGCTGCTAAAAGACCCAGATGATATATCTGGACTGTTACCCAAGACACAAATAAACTTCTATCTTGTTCGAGCCACTGCTTCAGGATGTCTTTGTTAGAGGAGCTTAGTCCTTTACCTTAACTAATACAGTATCAGGAACTATATAAATCTTTGTATATTCCTATATATATTTTTACCCAATTTAAATAAATCCTCAAAGCAGAACTTTTAAAATTATCAAATATTAATATTTATAATGAGAAACTAATTTTCTGAAGTATAAAGCCTTGGAGAGGCAATTTTGTAAAGCCTGAAATTAAAAAAAAAGTTAGCTTTGTATCTACATTTATAAATGATTTGCTAACAAAGGTAAACAAATTTTATGTAGAATGGACATGGTAAAATTCCCTATAGGAAGCCCTATAGAGAGAGGAATACAAAGATGCTAAAAATGAACCATATGATGCAAACCCCAACAGGTTGATGTTTTCCAAAAATGGTTACGTTACCTTAAAAATTTTTGAAGTTTGAGTGTAACTTCTGAATCATTAAAAAAAAAAACTGAGAAGACTGCCAGTTTGTTACATGTGAAATATTTAATTATTAATGGAACACCAGCTCCTCAAAAGACAGAGCTGTGAGAGTACAAGATAGTTACTTAAAATCTAGTTTCTGCTAATTCTGAAGTTGACCTCATTTCAGAATAAAAAGTTCCGCTTTTGTCTCAATCATGCATATGATTATAAAATGAATTATAAAAAAAATTTCATTTCAGAAATGAACCCTGTAGTGAAGTTTCTCTTCTATTTTTTCTTCTATTTTTATGACCAAAGATCACTCAAAAAAAAAAAGATAGGGCTATCAAGAAAAAGTGATTTTCTGTAGTAAAGCATTCAAAAAAGGGAATTTCTTAGTATTACAAATAAATAGGTAAAGAGATAGGCCATTTTTGAATACTCATTTCCTAGCATTATAAATTCAATGAAAAAGATATAGTGGACAGCTCTACAGAATCATTTCTGGTATTGCTTTCATGGCTTTATGTAATCCGGCCACCTTTCGTAAAGCACACTTCGCCTCCTTGGGGATGCTTATCAAGCCACCACTCCGAGGGCTCCCTGTTGCGTCCTGGCACCGACAGGGTCCTATTAGAGAGCTAAACCATGAGGTCTGGTAGTTTAAGTTAAGTAACCCCCATTAAATGAGAATAGGACTGGCTCTATTACTGTCACATTTTAGTTCTAAGTACTGAGTGGTACAACGCTTCTCAGTTTGGGTATTGACTTTTTCCGTCATTCTTCTTAAAATTTGCCTGTCTTTACTTCAGAGAGAAAGTGCTAGCCATCAGACCGGAGTTTCCCGAACTCGATACCAAGTTACAAAGTACCTGCACTGTTGGAACCGTCCTTTCTCCATGTATCCTGTTACACTCAACAGTGTCCCCTCTATCACTGTCCCTCGAAGTCCCGCTGCTTAACTATGCTCTGTATCCTACTGCTTTGACATCCTTAGGCTGAGTATCTCTTCTCTCCCCCATATTGCCACCTCCTTAACTGATCCTTAACATCAGCATATGTTCCCATCCCAGAACAATAAAAATCTCCTAAACCTGCCAGTCTCCCTCAGGCCCATACCTTCCTGCCTGCCTCTTCATAGGTATTACTATCATCTTCCAATTTCCCAATGCTCAGACTCAGCTTACTGCCACTGGACTTGTCCCTAACGATTACACTCCAACAGCTCTTGTCAATGTGTCCACTTACCTACCTTGTAAAGCAAATGTTTGAAAATACTTACAACTTGTTGAGAATCTGAGAATCCCCTGCAAAAACCAACTTTGAGCATGCCATTCACTCTGTAATATCTGAATATCATAATAACATGGTTACAATCTACTAATGGTACATGGAGGTACGAACTGTTGCAATCTGTTTTTGTTTTGGGGGGGTTGTTTGTTTTAGTATTTGGTAATGTCAGCCAATTCTTTTTAATTGGAATGTCCTTTTGTCTTAGTTTCCACAGTATCATACTTGCCTGATTTTCTTCCTACCTGTATGGTTACATCTCAGCAGGTCTCCACTCCTCTGCCCATTCCTTACATATCACCTCCTTTGGGACTCTGTCCTAGGCTTTCTTCCCACTCTTTACTGTCAGTCCGGGATACCCTATTACATCTATGGCTTCCATTGCTTATACCCTGATAACATCTATGACCATATTCTAATAATAGTAACAGATACTGTTTCTCTTACTCTCACATTTTACCACACATTTTACATATGTTAACATAACACATCCAATCCTCACAACAACTCCATGAGGAAAGTACTATTTTTATTCCAGTTTCTGAACTTTAAGCAACCTCCATGGCCATGATGTTAGTCTGTGGCAGAGCCACAATTTAAACCAAATATTTAGCCTCCAGGTGTCCTTGTGATGCTTCCCATACCACCATATTAAAGCTTTACTGTGGCATAACTTCAAGTCTAGCTCTGAGTCAGTACCCTAAGCCTTATCCACACTGCCTTTTGCCTTAGTACATGACTCTGGTGTATCTTCACTAAATACAGCTGACTTTATGTAATGCCAACTACATGACCGGCTGGACATGCACATGTAAAGCCTTTGGTCAACAGGGAGCCTCAAGTGAGATCAACTGAATAAGCCCAGGTCTAAACATGATCAAGATGAAGGTTAATCAAGTTAAAGGGAAATATGTTCTGACTTCATTCACATAAATATGGTTTGAATACATAATTTAAATATAAATTTAATTCTGACCTCTCCAAGGTGAAAATAATGTTTTGGAGTACTTTATTAATTTGTGATGCCAGTCATCAGCTCATTTAGAGAAAATAAATTCCATGAACATTCAGAATACATGTAATATTCACTTTTGTTTAAGCAAGTGATTTACGCAGAGCTATTTGCACCATTCGGTCCACACACTGATTAACCAATCACAACACAGAAAGGCCCAGACCAAAGGTCATTCACGAGGGTATATATGTATTTGCTCCAACTCAGGAAAAAAAGAGTAGTAATAAAAAATGTCCATTTTAGGTACCACAGATATATGAAAAAATGACTTAGTCATGGTAGCTGGCAAAATGACATTTTACCCATAACAGGTATGCACATGACCAAGGAAGAAATTCTTATTTTATTTTTAACAAGACCAGTGCCTTGTGTGTGACTTTCAGTTGAGCTCTGCTGCTCTAAACCTGTTTCAGTCTCCAGTTCATCATGCCCACGATAGAACTCATCATCTGTTCCCTCGAACCTGCTTCCCGCCCTGTGTTAGGATTACTGTGTTAGGATTACCCCATCATAAATCAGAAGTCTAGGCAGAAACAAGGGTATCATCCTTGATTTCTCCCTCTTGACAATTCCCAAAATGTTTTTGTAATATCACCTCAGTGTTTTGATTGTAGCAGTCTGGTGAGGTTGTATTACCTTAATTTTATAAATGAAGAAATTTATGTTCAAAGAGTTTAAATGCTTTGCCCAAAGGCAGAGAATAGTTATGATGTTTATTTTGTGGTGCCTCATTTAGTTAATACATTTATACACATTATCGTATTTAATCATTAAAACATTCATGTGATTTAACTCCTTTTTTCTCAAATAAGGTAACTAAGGGCATGGAGAGAGTAAGCCAGTCATTTGAGGATAAGAACCAGGATTTGAACTCAAGTCTGTCAGCCTTAAAAGCTTCTCTAAATTATTCTTGCTCCTAGTAAATTACTGAGTAGGGATCTAAATCCAATTTATTATTCAAATGACCAAATATCCCAGTGATGGGACATTCACTTTAATTTTGTGCTAAAAGCTTTATAGGAAACATTGTTTTACTTTAGACATTTTTCTCAAAAAAAACATTCTCACTTTTGCACAGTCTGTTAAATACAGCTGATATTTTAATGATTGAGAAATTTATAATGTATTTCAAACTTATCATTAAATACAACTTTCTGTAACAGTGCCAGAGCCTTATTTATAGAAAACATAGCAGAACAGAGAGAAAATGTAACAGAGCAGACTCTGAAACCTACTTTTCTGTAGAATGAGTTCAGAAGTCTATTTTCTCATCATTTTCTCTCTTACCTTAAGATATACAACTCTTCTCTAGCCATCTTCCCCAACCCTCTCTCCAGGAAAAACCCAACCATCTGGATATTTTTAATTAATTAACCCTGTAAGTTTTATTTATGATTACATATGACAAAAGAGGAACACTGAGAGATTAAGTGATCTAAGTAATACAAATGAACTAGCAATAGTACTAGGAGCATAGTGAATTTAAATTCGTCTTATAAATTAAACCCAGATACTTGATTTTTGACATATAAGAGAGCCATATTTCTAAAATATGTTCAGCCATCATCAGTTCCAGGAACTAGATCAATGCCATAAATATATTCTTGCCATTGAAGAGCAACATGACTGGATGTGCTATAGGAGCAATCCATGTATACAACCATCACACATGAGAAGGCACCAATTAACTCACTTCCTATGTTCAGTTTGTCAGATGGAACCCACATGCAAATGCAAAATCAAAAATAGCCATTTCCTTAGAAAATACTTAGGATGAGGTTTTGAAAATGCCATAGTTGCTTTCTTCTCTCTCTCTCTCTCTCTCTCTCATTCCTCCCCACTACCCACTCCAATCAGACTGCTATAAAGATCACTAGTACCCAAACATGAAAATGCATAGCTCATGCTGGTAAACCTGGTCAGATACACTTCCATAGTGGTCCTGCCAGGTGTACCTGAAGAGGCTTCTGGAGACTGAAGGATCAGACTCAGTCTACCTTCATATTATACAATCTTCAGAATGAACATGGCCATGAGCTACATCATCATCATCATCACTCTTTCTTCATTTAAAAGCTCCAAAAGCCCGTATTAAATTTTCTCAATTGGAAACAAAGTACAAAACTCCCCTGATCACATTCTGTCTAAAAGTGAACATTTTATGGCTGCCCCTTCATTCACTCTTTCTCAGAGATTATAATATCCTTGTTTGTACACAAAATCAAACCCTGTTTCTGTTCAGCAGGCTTTGTTAACTATACCAGGTTTGCCAGTTTTCATTTGCAGACTCTTAAAAGAGAGGAGATCTGTTTGAATGGTTCTTTTTAATGAATGTCTCCAATACTGTTCTTACTGCCTAAACTATTTTTAACAGACCATAAAAAAAGGAAACTCCACGACTTTTGTTAGTTACCAATTAGCTATGCGTTGGCCTCTCAAGCACCCCAGTATCTCCTTATTATCTACTGTGCCAAGTTTAAACTCTTTGGACTACTTCACAAGACTCTCTGAGGGGCCTGACCGGGTCTCACTGTTCATTGAGATGAACGCCTCACCCTCCCCAACATACACACCACTGTGGCTGTCCTGCTTCTTTCCATCTCTTCACCTTTGTCAGTGCCCTTCTAGTTGCTTTTTTTCAACATAACAATACAGTCCTAAGGTTGTTCATCTCTTCAAGAAAGCTTTCTCCATCTTTTCCAACCTACTTTCATCACCAACTTCTACAAGTTCGTGGAAAATTCATTAGGTCATAAGACAAACTGACATCTATTTATTTGCTGCTTCCTGGTGATTTGCACTGACTTGATTCAATTTCGTCATCTAATTTATGCACTCTGTAAGCACAGGAAATACATCTTATAATTTATTTTGGACATCTTTTACCTATATGGAAGGTGGTCAATAATCCCAAATATGATAAGAGATTAAAACATTTTCTGACCCCCCCCAAAAATTCAAACCAAAAACACTTTCTGCTCCAAATTTTCCAAGTAAGAAAAACAGATTTCTACTTATTAGCTGTCTTACTTAGGTAAGCAACGTCACCTCTGAGCCACTAACACCTTTGTTTAAAATCAAGGATAAGAATACTTATGTTTCATTGACTTCTTTGATTTCTTTGAATATACTGTGTATATCTTGCTTCAGGCTCTTCCTTCTGTCTAAATATTTATTTTCCATCAGTTTATCTAGTTACCTCCTATCTATCCTTATATGTAACATTCTTATGGAAGCTTTCCTTCTTACTCCTTCCTACAATCACTTTATTTATTCAATGGCCATCTTCCCTGGAAAACTGTAATCTTCTAGAAAGCATGGCTTGCATAGTGTTATTACACTGTATATCCAGTGCACGGTGTAAATATATATTCATTATTGAATATTTGCTTCTTTTCCTCTTTTCTCTTGCTTTGTATTATTTGTAGTTAAAATCTCATAGTGATTTTTATTTCTTCATGTGTTTCTTGGCATTTAGTGATGGTCATCAACCATCATGCAATAATTTGAAGTGGGAAAACACAAAATTTTTTTATCTAGGGAAAATGAAAAAATCAGGCCAAACATTACAACCATGGGCCCACATCCTCTTTGTGTGAACTGGATAAACAGAAGATTTATGGTGAATACTAAGTTAGCTACTCATTTTAATACCTATAAATACTTCTTACAACTTCAATCATGACAGATAGTATTTTTTTAACAACTTAATGTGAAGCTACTTTGAATTAAGTGGACAGAAAACACTACCTGATGAGGTATGAAAGGTAAATCTGGAAACGCTTCCTTGCATACAAACAGTTACTAACATGTACTACACTGGAATAGATTTCCATGACTAAGAATATAAAAGTTATAAATTGACAGACATTAATATTTTCATACCTAGCATCAGTATTTTCAGTCTCATTCAACCTGCACAAGAATCCAGACTGATACAAGTTATTAAGATCAACGTAAAATACACACACACACACACACACACACACACACACACACACACACACACCACTGACATGGCATCAAAATCAGAACTGACATTGACATTCTCAATGAAATGAGAGGACAATTATTAAAACAAGACAGTTCTGAAAAATAAAACAAAAATAAAATAAAAGAGTTTTTAACTTCAATGAGTCAGAAATAGTTTATCTAAAATTCTCAAGAACCTCACTCTATACAAATACATTCACTTGTTCAATTTAGTCAGACTGAAGGTTAAGGTTAACCGGTACATTCTAAAGGGGGGGGGAAAGAAATACATACTGTGTGGCTTTATTTACACAACTGTTAATGAAAATAAAGTTTCTCAACAAACAGGTAATGATAACTACCCAAGCTGTTAGTAAGATTTGGCTGACAGTACCTGGCAAGCCAATGGTCCCTGAGGGGGCTTCTCAAATAAAATCACAAGCCCAAACAGTTAAAGACTTGTAGTCGATGCTCATATATATGCCAAATTTTCTAAGGGAAATCTCAAGGACCTAAGACCTAATTTAAAAAAAAAAAAAAAAAAAACAAAACCCGACTTCAGAAAAGTTGACTTTTTTTATCCCCCACCTGGCAGAGCTGTACCACCATGCTGGTCTTACACACATAAAAAAAAAAAAAAAGCCATGGGAATTACAGCTTATCACCACTTTAATACCTGGTTTAAATACTCCCTAATTTATATAAGGCAAGACATCATTCAAATGGATAAAAATATTGCCGGGGCACATTAAAAAGTATAGGCACTACATTAACAAAAAAGAAATGAAGGCTAGGAATTCACAAAATAGAAAAATTCAATCCATTCTCCAAGAAATAAAAATTTTGTTGAAAGAAAACAAACTTGAGCTATACACTCTAATCCTACCTTTTGTCTCAAACATATATATAACTGAACATTGCTTAACATAATCTAAAACTGAGAGCCAGGAAGGCAAACTTATCTAATTAAAATATTTCTCATGAAGTGATAAAATGACTAACTTTTACAATATGGTAAGCATTCATAAAGAAGCATGCTTACTCAGACAACAAGAATGTGGGCAGTTTAAGCATGAAATCTTAAGGCTTTAAAATTCAAGAAAGAAAAGTGAATTCAATGACATTTAACGTCCAGCTAACTCAGTGTGTCTCACTTGCCTAAGAATAATGGGTCCTGAGCCAGAATTCTATCTGCCCCTGGTGCATCACCACTTCACAGTGTGCCTCTCAAGGATCAGATCAGGAAAGGAAATTATAAAATTCAAATGCTTCTTCTCAACAACTGGCAAAATGAGGTTATTTCTAACAGCAGGTCCTTTTGTCTACTGAGATAACAGAGAAAAACCCTCCTTAGATCCAGAAAAATGAAACCACTGTACTGAGGTAAGATAAAGTTTAACACAAATGTTAGTGTTATTAAATAATTTAGGTTTTCTTGGTAGACATGATAATATACTAACTAGTTTTAGAAAGCTCTAAATTTCTGTGACCAGTGGCGAGCAGTTCTAATTACTCCATATATTAAAGAGAATGTTTAGACCCTAAATTTAAATTAAGTGTTATAACCAAATAAAATATGGAAGTATAACTCACAAGCATCCCATAAAGTAGAATATAATTATTTCTGTTAATTTATAGAATTGATTCTTTACATAAACTTTTTGAGAGTGTTATTCGCCCATATTCTCCTATTTCCTTTGCAGCAGCAGCAAACAATTAAAATTGTATATAATTAATGAGCAAACAACTAAGAAACGGGAAGCCAGAGAATATACATTACAACCCAGGATCTTTAGAAAATTTTACAGAACAGATTTTTAGCTGAGAGACATTATTTTTAAATCTCTCATTACTGCATAACATGAGGCACCTATACAGCATCAACAAACATTTAAAACATTACTTCCACTTTTATGTAACACAAAACTGATTTTCCAGCATTTTACAATTAAAAAACTGATTTATACTGAAATTTTAACAATGAAATATGTTTTGTGGATTTTTATATTGTTTCTTTTACATAATCTTTGCTTAAAATGTATCTAGTTGATTTTTAACATCAAAGCTTCTGCCACAACTCACCGAGTCTAATCAAAAAGTACTCTTGAAGAAAAGCTGTTTAGAACAAGCATGAATTTTCTCTTAAAAATAACTGCTTCCTGGGGCGCCTGGGTGGCTCAGTCGTTAAGCGTCTGCCTTCAGCTCAGGTCATGATCCCAGGGTCCTGGGATCGAGCCCCGCATCGGGCTCTCCGCTCCGCGGGGAAGCCTGCTTCTCCCTCTCCCACTCCCCCTGCTTGTGTTCCCTCTCTCGCTGTGTCTCTCTCTGTCAAATAAATAAAATCTTAAAAAAAAAAATGATATACATTTAAAAAAAAAATAACTGCTTCCTACCCGTGGTTCTCCATATTTCTCCCTTGCCAAGACACGTGAGATGTAGTCTACGTTCTTGACAGGTACACTTGTTCATTGGCCTCCTCCTTTAACCAACCCTGTTGATAATCACAATATAATTTTTTTAAGTAGTTTATTTAAACAGATAATAAAGGTGAACTATGTTGCATATACCACCATAGTTTTCTTCTTTCCTATTAACATTGCCACTTCAGTCCCATACACTTTCTTTACCTCCCTCCCAGACTGGCAGAGTCCGGCTGCTCTTCTACTTTCTATACACTTTGCATTTGGTAATTACAAGGGATCTTTTCACAATTCCTCTTCCAACATAAATAAGGCAGTAGAGACAATGAAGAATTTCTTCTCTGCAACCGTATAAAGAGAAGGGAGCAGAGTAGACATGGAGGAGCTTGACGCTCATTGTTCTGGAACTGCACTTGCAGCTAGAGGAAGAGAATGGCTACCAGGCAGCTGCAGAGAGGAGCTCCATCCTTGGAGACTGGCAATAGTCAGAAGCAGTGTGGCATGCAACACAGGAAATGGGCAGTCAGGGACTAAAAGGGGTAGAAAGTAGAAGACACATAGGTCCCTTAACACAGTGAATCTGGGAGGATACTTCTTCAGGTGGAGATAGCCCTGTTGGCCAAGAACTTGACCAAATGTCTGAAATGACATCTGGATATATGGATCATTTCTAGGGAAGGTTTTTTAAACAGGAGGTTGCTAATATTTGAGTGGCGAGTACACCCATATTCTCATAATGCAGACAAATGAAGGCCACTAAGTAGCTTTTCTTTTATGAATTACACATGCGGTTAAAAATATTTCATATGTGGGCACATTATCTATCCTACGTGACAATCATACAGGTCTAGAATAGGTGTGCAGGTATTGGATAAAAGATACTTAACATGTGAATCTTAACCCCAGTTTATTTTAGAAACTTTCAAATAGGATATACGGGATCCCGGGATGGGTAGAAGACCTTTTAACAAACAGCAATTTAAGTATCCATATGTCATCAGTATACCCAACATAGAACACTTTTTTCCCCAAACTCTATCTCCTAACATACTAAAATTCATGATATCCAAGAATAAAACACTAATGTATCTTTGTTTTTAACTGGAGAAATCCACAATTTTCTATAGTTTTGTCAATACATTTTAAACTATGGAGTCCATTTAAAATTTTCAACTAGTTTAGATACATAGTCTAGAGATTAATTAGGACCACTCCAGTGAGTCTCAAACTGGTTGCATAAAAGAATCACCTGGGAAGTTTACAGATGTCTGATTCCTAATCCAGACCAATTCAATGAAGAGCTCAAGGAGTATAGCTCAAGAAATATAGAAGTTGATTTTAAGGCAGACTGGGAGAAAAATCACTGTTCTAGTCTCCTATCTAGCTCTTCTGTGGAAAAGAGTCATTGGTGTTGTGAGAAAAAGTATCCCACTGCCAAACATTTGAGATGTAACCAAGGATAATCATTATATTTATGGATGCCTGAAGCATTCTTTTAATGATAGCGAATAAGGTATTTCTATTCTTATCACTATATTTAATGTAATTGAGCAAGTCTTGATCAATGCTTTCAGAAAAGAAGAAACAGCATATGTAGTAGTCTGGAGGGAAGAATGACATTGTTACTATTTGCAGACCAAATGATCTGCTCACGAAAACAAATAAAATCAACAAACTTTTTTTTTTAAAGATTTTATTTTATTTGACAGTGAGAGAGACAGCGAGAGAGGGAACACAAGCAGGGGGAGTGGGAGAGGGAGAAGCAGGCTTCCCACCGAGCAGGGAGCCCGATGCGGGGCTCGATCCCAGGACCCTGGGATCATGACCTGAGCCGAAGGCAGACTCTTAATGACTGAGCCACCCAGGCGCCCCCAAATCAACAAACTCTTAAAACTTATCAGAAAGTTCAGCACTAAGACCAAGTAGAAGATTGATTTATACGAATCAACAGCACTCCTGTAATTTACCAATACATACATACAGAATATAGGAAGCGATTCACAATACTAAGAGAAACAATGCAGTATGAAGGAATTAACAACGTATTTAAAGATCCCTATAGAACAAAAATTAAAGGCCTTTTAAAAGGCATAAAGAACTAAAGAGATAGTTCATGCTCTTGGATGAGATGACTTAATATAGACATGCTAAGTTAAACTATATATTCAGTGCAATCTCAATAAAAATCCCAGCTGCATTTCCTTAGGAATACTAATGAGCAGATGGTACTGAAACAAGTCCATCACTATATTCTGAAAAAATTCAATTCTTAACTAAACATAAAAATTGGAGTCCTGAGGGATTCAAGCTGCTAAGTGTGGAAGGCAAATCAATGTGTTAATAAAAAATATTGGAGAATACATACCTTTGTTACATATGGGTGAGGAAAGACTTCTTTAAAAACTCCAAAAAAAAAAAACCTATACACTTTATGATTCCATTTACAAAACAGTCTAGAAAATGCAAAACTACTGTAACAGGAGGTAACACATCAGTCCTTGCCAGGGTTTAGAGGTGAGGGGACAGAAGGCCTGCAAAGATACACAAGAAAACTTGCTGGTATGACAGAAATGTCGCGTACCCTGGTTCTGAGGGCAACTGCACAATTATATACATTTGTTAAAAACTCAATAAGCTGTAAATGTTAAAATGTATAATAGTGAATGCAAATTATACCTCAATAAGCCTGACAAAAAGTTGCTTTAAACCATAAATTACAAGGTTGAAAAATGATTATTGCATAAGTACTAAGATTTATATTCAAAGAAGGGTAGCATGAGAAACATTTGGAGAAAAGAGACTTGCAATGTCCAAAAACATGGAAAAACATGGAAAAGGTGAAGCCAGATATCAGTTACACCCAACAGATTAGCAAAGGTGATAAGACTGAATACTGTCAAAAGTGGGAGGTGGGTGAAGACTTAGAAATTTTCATTCACAGTTGGTGGAAATATAGATTAGCAAAGAGATTTTGTAGGCTGACTTTCTATTTTAATATATTAGTTTCTTCCCCCGTTTACTCCATTTCCTTCTTCTCCATCCACTCCTCACCTTCCGATACCCAATGTTGTCTGTGTGTTCCCAATACTGTGGAACCTCAGTGAAGTCGGAAGGTTTTGTCTACTTTGTTTACTACTTTACCTCTTAAGTCTCAAACAGTGTATACAACATTGAAAATTTCAGGATATATTTCTGAATTAATAAACATACTTCACACTTTTACACTTTAAACAATATTGACCGGGTTGCCATTTGAATACATTTACAATTTATGGTTAAAATTCTATATAATCTTCTTAGTTCAATGAAAAGGTAATTTCTCCACTGAAACTATTTAGAAAACAGATATATGTGGATTAGAGTATCTCTAACGCAGAGACTTCCTAAGTCACAACAGTTCCACTCAATAAAATCCAATTATGTATCCTTCCTTACTGTACAAAAAAAATGCTACAACAAAAATTGTTTCATATAACCTAAACATTGTGAAAATGAGTATAATAGAGGTGGATAAATATGTAATTGAATTAATAAATGAATAATCAAGCTGGCTGTCAGTTTGAACAAAGCCCAAGTAGTCAACTGAGATAACCAGACATAATGAGCTGGTTACTGAGGCAGAAAGTTTTTCAGTGGTGAGAATGAAAAATCAGAAGAAGTGAAGAGACACCTCTGAAACAGCAACAACAACCCTGACAATGGCTTAAATATTTAAGTTCAGTGTCAGTGAATGATACACTGAAAATATGCTTCCAGTGAAAATAAGTGGTCACCTGAGAACATCATCCTGATTTAACAGAGTTACAGAGTAATCTCAAACATCGGGTAATGCAAGGATCACAAGTAAAATAAAATGTTGAATAGAAGAGATGGAATGCCAATTTAATTACTAGAAGAAATTGTTTTGCCTGTAACTGAGTCATTCTGGACTTAAAGTTGTTGAAGTTTTGGTATCAGTCACAATGCCTCTGAACCCTGACATCACCCAAAGCAATACTTTGTCTCAAATCTAAAATTTAATACAAATCCAGATTTTGCTTTAATATAGGCAGTCTTAAAATTTTCTATTATTTTCATTATTGGAAACATGAACTCATCAATTTGGGGGGAGGGATTTTTTTTTTACCTTAAAATTCCCATTAAAAAATCATATGTAGGCTTAAGTGGATATATCATCAAGAATTTGTTTTACAGTATACACAAATTTCATGTTTCTCAACTGAATTTCTTTTATCCAAAACTCAGCAATAGAGATCGAAGTCTTTTGTCTTTCAGAAATGTAAATTCACAGAAGTCCCTGAGAGCCAGGCATACAGGGGAACCAGAGATGATGGGGTGCAAAAAAGAGACTCTCTAAATCCACATATGAAGCCTTGGTAAATTCTGACCTGCATATTTGTGGACTGAATTAAATAAACACTGCAAAATATCTGAAAACTGAACTATACCAAAGAACACTGCCCAGGTACCAGACTTGGCTCTGGTGGCACACCTATGGAATGACCTGATAACATCAGGGAGAGGTCTGAAAAACTAAACTGAATATTAAAACCACAGCACTCAAGAGGCAAAGGAGAACTGTAAGCTAAAAATAATTAGATGGATTGACTATTAAAAAAATAAATCAACATTGATGGGAGTTCAACAGAATATATAATTTCATAATGCAATATTCAAAATGTACAGGATACAATAAAAATTTTACTCAGCTCACAAAAAAAGATAAAAATCTCAACTCCTAAGGTAAAAAATAATCAAAAGACACCATCCTCAAGATGACCCAGATGGTGGAATTACCAGACTTTTAAGTGGATACAATAACCATGCCCCATGAAGTGAGAACAAAAACTCTTAAGGGAATGGTAGATGGTCTTGGCAAAGAAAATATAAATTGTAACCAATTTAATTCAAAAATAGACAAAACACTTGAATAGATATTTCTAAAGAAGATATGCAAATGAACAATAAACAAATGAAAAGATATGCAACATCACTAATCATCAGGGGAATGCAAATCAAAATCACAATAAGATACCACTTCACATCCATTAGGATGGCTATCATCAAAAATAAATAAATAATATACACACACAAAAGTGTAGGCAAGGATGTATAGAAACTGGAACACTTGGGCACTATTAATGGAAATGTAAAGTGCTACAGCTGCCAGGGAAATGGTGTGGCAGTTTGCCAAAAACTTAAATAATTAAACATATGACCCACCATTTTTACTTCTGGGTATAGACCCAAAATAACTCAAAGTAGTCTTGAAGAAATACTTCTGTAACCCTGTTCACAGCAGCATTACTCACAGTGGCCAAAAGGGTGGAAGCAACCCAATGTCCATCAATGAATGAATGACTGGATAAACAAAATGTTGCATATATACACAATATTATTCAGCCTTTCAAAGGAAAGAAATTCCAACATGCGGTACAATATGGGTGAACCTTGAAACATTATGCTAACTGAAATAAGCCAGGCATAAGCCAGTCATAAAATATACTGTATGATTCCACCTAGATGAGGTATTTAGAATTATCAGATACATAAAAATGGAGAGTAGAATGGGGGTTTCAAGGGACTGGGGAGAAGGGGAATAGGGAGTCACTGTTTAATGGGTGCAGAGGTTCAGTCTTGCAAGATGAAAAATGTGCTCTGGATAATAGGCAGGGATGGTTGTACAACAATGTGAATGTACTTATGTCATCAAACTACACATTAAAAATGGCTAAAATGGTAAATTTGGTGTTATGTATATTTATCTCAATTTTTAAAAATAGTTAAAAAGAGAACAATTATAAAAAATAAAAGGGAATTTTATAATTTAAAAGCTAAATACTGAATTTGGGCTGGATGAGCTCAATAACAGATTGAAGAGAAGAAAGTTCCTGTCAAAACAGACCATTAAAAAATTGTCAAATCTGAAAAAGAAGAAATTATTAAAACAGTTCATCAGAGACTCAGAAACCTGTAAGATAATAAAAATATCAAAACTGACATGAGTATCCCTAAAGTTTCAGGAGGAAAGACTGATAAAGAGAACTTTTTTAAAAAATAATGACTACTGTGAGACCTAAAGGTGAGACCTGAAACTATAAAACTCCTAGAAGAAAACATAGGCAGCCATTTCTTTGACATCAGCCAAATAACATTCCTCTAGATACGTCTCCTCAGACGAGGGAAACAAAAGCAAAATTAAACTGGTGGACTGCATCAAAATAAGTTTTTCACAGGGAAGGAAACCATCAACAAAACAATAAGGCTACTTACGGAATGGGTGAACATATTTGCAAATGATTTATCTGATAAAGGGTTAAAACCCAAAGTGTATTAAAAACAGCACCAAAAAACCCAGATAATCCAATTAAAAACTGGCAGAGGACCTGAAGATATTTTGCACCAAAGATATGCAAATGGTCAAGAGACACATAAGATGCTCAACATCCCTCATAATCAGGGAAATGAAAATCAAACCCATAATGAGATATCACCTCACACCTGTCAGAATAGCTAAAATCAAAAACACAAGAGAGAACAAGTGCTGGCAAGGGTGTGGGGGAAAAGGAACCCTCCTGCACTGTTGGTAGGAATGCAAATTGGTGCAGCCACTATAAAAACAGTACAGATGTTCCTCAAAATATTAAAAATAGAATTACCATATGATGCAACAATTTCACTATTGGGTATTTAACAAAAAAAATGAAAACACTAATTTTAAAGGATATATGCACTCCTACATTTACTGCAGCATTATTTACAATAACCAACATATGGCGGCAACCCAAGCAATCCATTTACTGATGAATGGATAAAGAAGATGTGGGGTGTGTGTGTGTGTGCACGTGTGTTTGCATGTGTGTATAATAGAATACTATTCAGCCATAAAAAAGAATGAGATCTTGCCACTTGCAATGACATGGATGGTGCTAGAGAATATAATGCTAAGGGAAGTAAGTCAGTCAGAGAAAAACGGATACCATATAATTATATGTGGAATTTAAGAAACAAAACCAACGAACAGAGAAAAAAGAGACAAATAAACAAACAGTAGATTCTTAAATACAGAAAAAATGTCAGTTGCTAGAGGGAAGGGGTGTGGAGGATTGGTAAAATACATAAAGGGGATTAAGAGTACACTTATCTTGATGAGCAGTGAGTAATGTATAGAATTACTGAATCATTATATTGTACGCCTGAAACTAATATTATGCTAATATACTTCAATAAATAGCCCCCCAAAACACACACACACACACACGTGTGTATACATAGATATATAGAGATATAAATACAGATATAGATATTTTACAGATTAAAAAAGCCTGCAAACCCCAAAACAGTCAAGAAAATCATGACCCGATGCATCTCATAGGTAAAAACTAAATAACCTCACAGGTGAAAACAAAAATTAAGAAAACATCATGGAGGCAGACAGAGAAAAATATGACACATTACATATAGGAGAACAATGAACTTAATGCTTTCAGATTTACTAACAGAAAATAAAAGCCAGATGACATGCACATTAAAGGGCTCTAAGAAAATAACTGCCAAGATGTCCATCAACCCATGAATGGATAAAGAAGATGTGGTATATATATACCATGGAATATTATGCAGCCATCAAAAGGAATGAAATCTTGCCTTTTGCAACAACGTCACTGGAACTGGAGGGTATTATGCTGAATGAAATAAGTCAATCAGAGAAAGACATGTATCATATGACCTCACTGATATGAGGAATTCTCAATCTCAGGAAACAAACTGAGGGTTGCTGGAGTGGTGGGGTTGGGAGGGATGGGGCGGCTGGGTGACAGACATTGGGGAGGGTATGTGCTATGTTGAGCACTGTGAATTGTGTAAGACTGTTGAATCACAGACCTGTACCTCTGAAACAAATAATACATTATATGTTAAAAAAAAAAAAAGATACTAGGAAGGGAGAAATGAAGGGGGTGGAAATCGGAGGGGGAGATGAACCATGAGAGACTATGGACTCTGAGAAACAAACTGAAGGTTCTAGAGGGGAAGGGGGTGGGGGGATGGGTTAGCCTGGTGATGGGTATTAAAGAGGGCACGTACTGAATGGAGCACTGGGTGTTATACGCAAACAATGAATCATGGAACACTACATCAAAAACTAATGATGTCACGTATGGTGATTAACATAATAAAAGAAAGAAAGAAAGAAAGAAAATAACTGACAACCTACAATTCTATAACCAGTAAAAATAACCTTCAAAAATTAAGGCAAAATAAACAAATTTTCCAATGAATGAAAAGATAATTCATTAAAAGCATATCTGCTCTAAAGGAACTTCTAATATAAGTTCTACAGGCAGAACAGAAATGATACTAGAAGCAAACTTGGAATTCAGGATCAAAGGAAGATCCATAGAATCAGTAAATATCTGGGTATATATAACAAACTTTTTTCTCAAGTTTGTCAAGTATGAATAACTGTATAAAGTAAAAATTATAACACTGCTGGAAGAGTTTCAATGTGTGGATGCAATGCATGTGACAACTGTTAACATACAGGCTTAAAGAAACTACATGGTTGTAGGTTTCTACATTTCATCTGGAGTGATAAAATATTAACCTTAAGTAGACTATGAAAGTTAAGTATGTCATGATCAACCAATAACCAAAAATATTCAGAGACAGCTAAAAAACAATAATAGGAGTATTAAAAATATTGAAATACAAATGAACACAGGAAAGGGAAAATAGAAGAAAAAACAGGGTACAACAAACATAAAACAATTATAAGTGGGAGACCTAAATTTGCCCATGTCAAGAAAAATACTAAATGCAAATAATCTGAACAGATAAAAGGAAAAAAATAAAACTGGAATAAAAACATTAAAATACACTGCATATTAAGAAACCAATTTTAAACAAAAAGATATTGTTAGGATAAAAGTAAAAAGATAGGGAGAAAAAATAAACCATGAAAAGACCAGCCTAAAGAAAGCTGTAATGAAAATATTAATTTCAAACACAGAAGATTTTAGGTCAAGGAAAATTCCTAGGGCTAAAGAGGGCATTATACAGTGGTAAAAGTCAATTCACCAAGAAGATGGAACGATATGTGGGAGCACTTTACAACAGAGTTTGAAAACCCATGAAGCAGAAATTGATAGAATTAAATGTAGACATAGGCAAATGCATAATTATACTTGGAAATGTTAAAAATTACTCACGGAGACATTGACAGACACAGAATCTTTGAATATACAGAAGCCCTGAAAAGACAGACTCAACCAACTTAAACATTCCACCCAAGAAAAGCAGATTACACATTCTTTTATGTGCACATAAATGGACCATATCCTGTATCCTAAAAAAGAACTGAAATCATACAAAGTATATTCTTTGACCCCAAAGGATTATATAAGAAAGCAACTACTGACATATACCCTGAAAATCCCTGAAATATATGGAAATTAAACAACATATTTACAAATATGGAATGAATCAAAAAGGAAGTCTTAAGAGAAATTAGAAAGTATTTTGAACTAAAAAAAAAAAGAAAATACAAAACATCAAAATTTTTGAAACACAGCTAAAAGAGTGACAAGAGTTAAATCTATAATGGTAAATGCTTATATTAGAAAAGAAGAATGGGGGGTGCCTGGGTGGCTCAGTTGTTAAGCGTCTGCCTTCGGCTCAGGTCATGATCCCAACGTCCTGAGATCGAGCCCCACATCAGGCTCCCTGCTAGGCGGGAAGCCTACTTCTCCCTCTCCTACTTCCCCTGCTTGTGTTCCCTCTCTCGCTGTGTGTCTCTCTCTCAAATAAATAAATAAAATCTTTAAAAAAAAAAAAAGAAGAATGGTTGTAAGTTAATAATCTAAGCTTCCACTTTAAAAAATAAAGAAAAGGAACTAACCTGAAGCAAGGAGAAAATAATAAAGAGCTGAAATCAATAAAATTAAGAAGAGGAAAACAGAAAAAGAATCAATGAAACCAAAAGCTGGTTCTTTGAAAAGAATAAAATTGATAAACCTCAATTTCCTTAACTTGATACATTCATCTATGAAAACCCTACAGCATACTTAATAATCAATGTCTGAGTGACTTTATCCTAAGACTGGAAATAAGTCAAGGGATATTGTTGCTGACAACTTTCTTCTAACAGTGTACTGAAGGTCCTAGCCAATGCAGCAAGGAAAGAAAAAGAAATAAAAAAAGGACAGATAAAGAAAAAATAATATTCTACTTGCAGACAACATGACTTGATTGTCTTTGCAGAAAATCTCAAGGAATGTACAAGAGATCCTAAAACTAATAAATGAGTTTAGTAATATCACAAGACACAAGGTGAATATATAAAAAAATCAATGATAATTCTATGCAATAACAATGACTGGGAAAAAAATATTTTTAAAAATTACTACTCACTAAAACTCTCCTAACCACTATCCCCCCACCAAGAAAAAGAAATTCTTAGGAATAATTTAAGATCCGTATGCTGAAAACTACAAACCACTAATAAAAAAAATAAATAAAAGTTCTAAGTAAATGTACAAATACACTATGTTCATGGATTGGAACAATGGATATTATTAAGATATCAATTTTCCTCAAATTGACCTACAGAAAGCAAAACCCAAGAAAGAATTTTTATAGATATTGACAAGTTCTTTTTCAAATTTATATGAAAAATGAAATAGAGCAGCCAAAATAATATTGAGAAAGCAGGATAAAATTGGGAATCTTGAATGAACAGATTTTTAAGACTTATTACTAGTTCAGAAATATCTACATGAGTATTGCCCGTTTATATTTGAAAATAGTGCAAAGTCAATTCCAGTGAGAAAGTATAGTCTTTTCAACAAACAGTGGTAGAATTTATTATCTGTTAGAGAAAAAAAAAAGAAAAAGAAGAAAAACCAAAACCTATACCTGTCTCAAATAAAAATTATTCAAAATGGGTCATCTATCTAAATGTAAAACCTAAAACTATCTAATGTTTAGAAGAAAATATAAAAGAAAATCTTTGTAACCTTGGATTAAACAAAGATTTCTTATATAAGACACTCCATAAAAGAAAAAAAATACATTGGTATTTCATAAAAATCAGTATATTTATTTTATAAAAGATATCACTGCAAGAATAAAAAGGTACACAGGGACTGGGATAAAAACAGTAAAATAAATCAAATATCAGACAAAGGACTTTAATGAAGAATATATAAAGAACACTCAAGACACAAATACCAAGACCACAAAAAGTGGGCCAAAGATTTGAACACACAGTTCAGCAAAGAAGCTATATGGACAGTAAATGGGAGATAAAGAAATGTTAAAGATCATTAGCCATTAGGGAAACATAAATTAAAACCACATGAGATGCCATTACACATCTATTATAATGGCTGAAATAAAAATAAAACAGGCAACATCAAGTACTAGAGTAGAAGTCAAACAATTGGAAATTATACACTTCTGATAGTAACTATGCCAAGTGGTAGAACTACTCTGAAAAACGGTTTTAACAAGTCGTATGAAGTTAAATATTCACTTTCCAAGTGAATATGAATATTCACTTACCCAGCAATCACAACCCCAAGTATTTACTCTAAAAACACTAAAACATCAGATCACATGAAGGAACATATGTGAAAGTATTACTTATAATCACCAAAATCTTGAAACAGACCAAATATACTCCTACATGGTAAATAGACATGGTACATCCACACACAAAAAAAAGTATATATATATATATATACACACACACACACACACACACACACATACATACACACATACATACTACTTGGCAATAAAAACAATATAATCAGCAACAAATTAATCTCAAATGCATTCTGCTAAATGAAAGGAGACTCAAAAGGTTACATATTGTTTGATCCCATTTATATGACATTGCTAAAAAGCCAGATCTTTAGGGAAAGAAATCAATTGTTGGCAGGTGTTAGGGGTGGAAAGATGTATGCCTAAAAAGGGACAGGGTAAGGGATTTTTTAAGCAAGGGAACTATTTGGTTATTCTAATTGTGCTGGTGGTTACTGGATACATTTTTTTTTAAGATTTTATTTGTTTATTTGAGAGACAGAGAGAGAGCACTTACAAGCAGGGGGGAGGGGCAGAGGAAGAGGGAGAAACAGGCTTCCAGCTGAGTGGGGAGCCTAACTTGGGGCTCGAACCCAGGACCCTGGGATCATGGCCTGAGGCCAAGGCAGACGCTTAACTGACTGAGACACCCAGGTGCCCCTGGATAAATTTCTTAAAACTAAAGGAACTGTACATTACAGATAAAAATATAGGTATTGAATATAAGTTTTAAAACAAGCAAAAAAGTATTAAATATCCAAAAAGAGATGAAGTATATAATATGTTCTATTGGATTCAACCTCATTCATTAATTCACTTTTTAAAGAAAGGGACGATAATTCACTTTAAAAAAATAAAGCAGTGGAGAATTTTCTGTTCAACAGCCTCTGTGCAACATAAAGGATCTTAATTCTATGAAGGAGTTAAAGACTGTAGTGGTCAGATGATCAGTTAGATCTGGAGATAATCAGTTGAAGGTTGTCTCCACATGACTGAAAAGAATCAATGTAGTAACTCAGAGAAGAAAATAATAAATGTATATATTTCTACCAAATACTTTTCAACACCAAAAAGTGCAAAGGCAAACCAGTAAAAAATTCAGAGCACTGAATCGTAAAAACACATACTCCCAATTAAATGTTTTCCTCACACAACCTATCTTTCCTGTTTAAATAGAAGTATGGGAGCTTAAATAGCAAAAAACATGGCAGTTTTATAAAACCGGGCATCATTTACATGGGCCATCAACTGAAGAGCTATTTTCCCTTTGGAGTTTTTGTGAACTTACTGTTAGCAACTGCAGTTCTTCCAAGCACTGGAAGAAAAAGAAAAAAGAAAAAACTTTTTCTTTTTTATCTTTAAACCCAATATACCAACTTTTTCCATCAAATCAAGAGCCAGAAGATAATTTCAGTTAAGTGTAAACAGCAAAAAAAATATCAAGTAAGGTTTCTGGCTGTTGCCTAGGATTGGGGTGGGGGGGTAAGTCGTGGGGGGTGGACAAATGGCAGGCCTGACTGGAACTTGCTGAAGACATTCAAATGTTTTTGAAAACAGCATTGAGGCCTTTCCCTTGTCTGCAGCTGAAGATGTCTGGCTGCTCACTTTAGGGAGAGGATGTTTATTTGGAAGATTTTGGCACCTAGGAAACAAAGTAGGATGCGTTTCAGGGCAGTAAAAGATGGAAGTGACATACACAAAGAATAGTATGACACTTGCAAATGATTTTTGTCTGCTGGCATCTGAAAATGGGCGGAGCTATATTAGGAGGAACTCAGAATGGCTTATTAATGATTCAAAAACCATATGAAGTACAGTTGTTGAGCGGAACTTCTGAAAAGTCATACTGATGTCTGTAATGCCTTAGAATTTTAAATAAATAACTGGTGGAATATCAAAACTAAAAAAAACATTCATGCATACACACACAAATTCTTACATAAATTACTGAGAAATAGGGTATGTAATTTTAGTTTTAAGAAACAAATGTAGCAAACATACACTATTATCAAAAACTCTTTATCCTCCAAACTAAAATCATTTTTCTGTACCTCTCTTAGAGTACCTTTAAATTTGTTTCCAAAATAGGTTATTACATATTCAGATGAGGGCAGAATATCAATGATTTATTTTTGTATCCTTCTATCTACCTCAGAACATTAAAAAAAAGCATGTGACACATAAAACCATCCAATGGACATACGTTCTTCACCAAATAGATACACAAATCTACCAAGATAACAAAAATTAACTGTTGACAGAATGTCTACATAGGCACATTTTTTTTTTTACCAATAAGCAGTACTACTCTTTATTGTTCATTTACAATGTCGCTCTTGCTATGTGAAGAGAAAGAGTTACTGATGTAACCAATTACATCAGTTAGGCATCAAGACCCCCATAAATTTTGTTCAGTGTCCGTTTATTGATGAAGAATATGAAAATGTAAAGGGGTACTGAAATATAACCAGTGTGTATCTTGAGATGTCTCATGCACACACAAATCTTATCTCAATTTAGACACTCTTGAAAACTAACTGCATAATAAACCAATGAGATAAGTGATGTAGAATAATGAATTAAAATATTTCTATTTGATTCAAAGTCGTAAAAATCACGGTAAAGTTTTCCTTGAACAATTTTTCATTTGTCACTGTCCTGTCCATTTTCAAACTCCAACACTGGGTTTCTTTTTGTTCCTTTCTTTGCAGACCGTTTGTTCAAAGCAAAAAAAAAAAAACTCCATTTTAGGAAAAAAATACTAGTTCACAGTTGCTTGTGATAGACAAAATAATGCTTCCCTAAGATATCCCTGTCCAAATTCCAGAACCTGTGTATTTGTTACTTTATATGGCCAGAGGAGCTTTGCAAGTGTGATCAAGTTAAGGATCTCAAAATGGGAAGATTATCCTGAATTATCTTTATCTGGGTGAAGCCAAAGCATCATAAAGGTACTTCTAAGAAGAAAGTAGAAGGATGAGAAATTGAGAGAGAGATGACCATGGAAACAAAAATTGTAGTATTGCTCTTTGAAGATGGAGGAAGGGGCCACAAGCCAAGAAAAGCAAACATCCTCTAGAAGCTGGGGGGGTGGGGAGGGATCTTCTCCTAGAGCCTTGAAAAGAATGAAACCTTGCAGACATGTTGATTTTAGGACTTCTGACCTTCGAAATGGAAAGAAAATAAATCTGTTGATTTAAGCCACTACACTAGATTGGTGGTAATTTGTTACAGCACCAATGGGGTACTGTACCACACCAATACACTATGGCCTACGTTTGTGCAGTAAATAGCCTCCACAGCTATTTGCCCATGTCTTTTTTTAGCCACAAACAGAAAAATTTTCAAAGACTGAGCAGCAATAGTAGCCATATCCCTTACATTCTGTTAGATTACATTCATTTTAGCAAATATTTGTATGAAGAAAGCTAGACTTTCTGAACATCAGCAATAAAATCATAACGTTATAGGTCAAAAGTTTTTTAAATTTGTTTAAGAAATACGTAAGTCATGGAATCAAATCACATCAAATCAAATCTAGTCAAATGATATAGAAGTTTGGTAAGTATCTTACAATGTATTTTTTATAAGTCCTCAAACTACACTGCACATCAGAATCACCTGGGGAATTCTAGAAACAAACCCCACTGCCTGACCCTAACTTGATTCTGATTTAATTTGTTGGGGTAGGACCCAGACATTAATATCTGTTAAAAGCCCTTCAGGTGATTCTAATATACAACCAGACCTGGGAACCAGCAATATAGGTTTCTTTTTTTTTCCCCTCCTAAAATACTATTTTCTATAATCCTTAATTAGTAACAAAATCTGTTAAGGGAAGTAAAATGTTTACAGTTATGTAACAATATAAGAAGGCAACAGATATACTATGTAGGAGCATATTCGTCATGCTCTCTACTATAGTGGAGGATGTCATTCTTCCTTCATTGAGGATGATAGTGGGAGATGTATTTATCTAAAGATTTTATTTGAAAAAGAGAGAGCATGAGCAGGAGGGAGGGGCAGAGGAAGAGGGAGAAGCCGACTCCCTGCTGAGCGGGGAGCCCCATGTGGAGCCCAGGCCCCTGAGATCATGACCAGAGCTGAAGGCAGACACTTCACTGACTGAGCCACTCAGGCACTGCAATAATGGCAGATGTAGTGATTTCTCCAACCCCACTGGGCATTTATGTGTCAACCATTATGATATGCATCTATTTCAAAATCCTATACTTGAATATAGTTTTCTAACATTTTCTGTAGTTTTATTCTTAAACTGACTTTCACTGCACAATGCCAATTCTCTAATTGTTACAGTCTGTTTTTTTTCCCAAGGAAAACGGAGAGCTGCAAATTCTATGTTAAGGATTTAAGAAAAGCTCTGCTTCGTAAACTGGTGATCTAGCTTATGGGAATTATCCTACACATATCTAATAAAAATGAAAAACAGAGTATTTCCAAGGTATTTTTCCTGGAGAATATCAAAGCTGTATGCGACTTAGAAGCTGTACTTGTGTCTCCAAACTGCCATAATGTCTTATTTCCGTGGTTTCATGTAAAAAGGAAAATCTTTCATCATTTTTTATTTCTAAGTATAGGGGGGATGTGATACAAATAATTAGAAAAGCTTCACTCTAATTATAAATGCAATTTTGTAGAGAAAGTATGATATTAAAGTTAAAGCCTTTACTTTGATCATTGATAATTTTTCTTCAGTGTTTTTGATCTTCACTAAAATTGAGATACAGAAACTCTAATTCTATAAGTTTTAAAAAACTATGTGATTGAACAAGCTTTATTTTATATTATATGACATATTGGTTGAGGTATATGGGAATTATTCTTAAGAAAACACTACATTTCAACTTAAGGACTTTTTCTTAGAAGAGAAAGAAAACATTATATACTAATTAGAGACCTTTAGGAACATACTGTCCAAATGAATTTAAAATGTACGAATATCCATTAAGATGTTCTCATCTTAGAACATCTTAGAATTTTAGAATCTGTCATATCGTTCATTATTTCCACAATCACATTTACGAGTGGAGGAATATACATAATTCTAAGCAGTTCAAATTGTTGAATTTTATTACTTTTTATGGGGCTTATATACCACGTCTCCCACTTCAAGGTATAAACAAAACACATGTGGAATCAAATGCACCAAAATAATCAAAAACACAAACTTAATGACAATTTTCACTTCTAAAATACAAATTTTACTGTCAAAGTATTTTTTTTCAAAAAGTTCCCTTTGAAAATAAGGGAACTCTTCTCTCAATTAAAGTAGGAATTACTAAATTAATGCAAGGATGTGGTACTTGCTATTCCACAATGTGCAATGATACTCCTCCACATATATAACAGGTTTTAAGACACTTTTATACTTTGAAACTTTTAGAAATATTACAAATACTCAATATTAGCAAACAAAAAAGCACCGTATATCTTTTAATACAAATTATTTAAGACAATATTTACAATAAATTTATACAGATTTTTAATTGTTCCAGATACAATTCATATACATACATGATGTAATTAATATCTAATGAACAACAGAACTAGTGTAATTTTGATTCTCTTCAATATTTATTTCTCTATCTGTAAACCTCATGTTCAGCTGCTATAAAGAATAGTAAACATTTACCACTGAACAATAAGTAAAAACATATGTAATCCATACTCTGGATCTGTTTCATAAAATCTCTCTTGGCATCTGGCTGAAATACATTATTTCAAATTCTTCCTTAATTGGCCAACAAGTTGGTGTTAGGCAATCTTAATAGGGGTAATAGGAAAAATATTTTTTCTTGGTTAAATTGTATCAACTATTGTGTACTTGAAATAATTTTCATTAGTATTAATTTTTTTAAGTTTAAAAACCTTCAGAATCTTATAAAATACAGAGAGGTTTATTAAGAATTATTGGGAGGGGGAATAGGATGGAGCTGTTGGTAAACAAGCCACAGTCAAATGCCTTGTTCAAACAGAAAATGATTTAAGAATTATAAAACTTTAGAATGTCATTATGGTTTGTAACATTTCAATTACATCATCATAAGTCAGCCCATTGGGAACAAAGCCCTCTGTAACAAACGGTTAAATAAATGAGGTATTTCATAAATTATCCCAAGGAAAACTCCAGTGTTAACTTGACCAAAATAATCTGGGGTGGATGGGACTTTAGAAAGCATTTACTTCAGCCCTCCCATTTGAAGAGAAAACAGATACTCAAGAAAATTATTACTTTCATAGCCAAGGTCATTATTAGTGAAGTATCAGTCCCTGCTCCCCAATTTCCACTTCAAGACTGTGCTGAGCCACAACATTTTTATCAATTAGAGCTCATCCAAAGTTTAAATTTGACTTGTGCCAAGTTTTTCTTCTCCTTACCCTGTTGGACTTCTATGTCTCTCCACTTGCAAGTCAAAAAAATCAAGATGAAAAAGGGCTGACAAATCCCTCTTTACCCTTGTTAAGTGCACCCTCATAGACTGCTCCAATGACACAGAGTCAATGGAGAATGAAAACCTACCTTTAGATTAATTTATGCCACTTCCTGTAGATGACCAAAGGCAGGCTTCATCAGAAAAGACCTTTGTGTTTCAAGTAACAGAAAATCCTGAATCCCATGAGCTTGCTCAGTTTTTACAGAATGAGGACATTATTACCTCAAGCTCCAAGTGCTTTACATCAGAGCGCCAGTTCTATGTCTCAAGGATGTTCTCCATAATTTGATCTATTCAACAGTGTTGACTTCATCTTGAGGTTATTTTTTAGTTGCTGAGGTAGAGGGAATGGAGATTTTCCTATTTACACCTAACAGGGGAAAGAATGTTTCCCAAAGACTTCTCTTAAGAGCGTGAAA
Source organism: Callorhinus ursinus (assembly GCF_003265705.2). NCBI lineage: Eukaryota > Metazoa > Chordata > Mammalia > Carnivora > Otariidae > Callorhinus > Callorhinus ursinus. The sequence goes on from NW_027397074.1 coordinate 33,161,646, forward strand.
AAATTTCCCAACAGCCTCCAGAAAACTTCTGCTTGCATCCCCGTGGCCAGAGTTCAGTCATGCCACGAAGCAATCATCAGCAAGGCATATGACACTGTCTTTATTTTTTTTCATTTTATTTTATTATGTTATGTTAATCACCATACAGTACATCATTAGTTTTTGATGTAGTGTTCCATGATTCATTATTTGCACACAACATTGTCTTTAAACAAGCCAGTATATCTCTGAGACAAAGAATGGGTTGGTTTTCTCTCAGACAGATGACTTTATGCAACAGGTCTAAATACTGAATGAAATTTGGGTTCTGTTGGAAAAAGAAGAGGGGAATCATGGTTGCTGGCTAGTCAGCCATCAGGGTTAACCACTCCTTTAGCTACCAAATACCTAAACCCACCCTCACTGCCTTAATTTCAAAACTGCCCAGCCCTGCCTGTTTCTATCCCTTCCATGAAGAACACTCGAAGTCTCAACTAGTCACTGCATCAAGGTCCAAGTCCAGGATCTCCAGGTAAGAGCCATTATTTCCAGTAGCTCTAAACTGCTCAGTGAACTTTACCTAAATGATGAAGTACCTAGTCCCTCACTTTTACACACAAATTAACAGTGGAATAAAAAAAAAATAGCAACAATAAAATGTCAGAATAGGGGTCAATAAAAAGCAACCCAAAGTAATCACTGGTCCACATACCCTCATAGCTTATGTTTTTGGACAAGGAAAGTACATATTTCCAGGCTTAGGAAGGGAATATGTTTCTGGGGAGCCCATGTTTCTGCTTTTCCTCTGTGGCCACAATGAGCAAAGTATGGTAGAGAATGCCATTTTGGGGGACTGTGTACTTAGTAGCTCATTTCCTTGGAGAACTGGGGAGCCTGGGAACTTGCTTTATGGGTTGAAAAGTCACAGGCTGTACCAGGCTTGGCATTTCTTTGGTTATAGGTTTCTCATAAAAATAAACAAACAAACAAAACACCCAGGAAGCTTCTGGTGTATCTGCATCTGATCAAACCTAAGGCTTCTAACCACAACCAGTAAGTTTTCTTTAGAGCCAATCCAGAAATCTGCCAACTCCAGTTTCCCACTGGCCCGGGGCTCTGTAACTGTCTATCCCACCACCTTCAGTTGAATAGTCTCTACCGTGAGGCAACTGAAAAAAAAAAATGCCTCATATCGTATATAACATACAATCCTGTCTCTGTCCCTTTGGTGGGACAGAAGATAATGGAAGGTGCTTGTAACAAGACAGAGAAATAAGGTTTGTCTTTTTTTCCAAACTTACCTCCTGCTAAGTCTTCAACCTTATAATCATTGCCAGCACTTTAAGATACAGAACTCAGCTGTTCTAACCCTGAAAGTTTCAAATTTTCAAATTCTCCTTCAACTTAATTTTAAAGCCACACTTAGAAAGGCACTGCCCAAGTAAAGTCATGTTTTTTTCTTTCAGTTTTCAAATGAGCCACTCTTCAGCCTATGTTTGTTTCTCTATTGTGGATTGAAAAAAATAACCAATGTGGTCCAGTACTGTTATTTTTCAAACAATTTCCTCTAATGTTGCAGAATCTTTAGACACCTAGTCAATTTCCAAAGGCACAACAAGCAACAGTTCTCCATTTTTTTTTGAAACCAAATAACAAGGGTCACCTACATACCAGTGTGTGAAAAATAAGGCCTCAATGTTCTATTACCTAGATCCTCCACTCATTCGAGTACATTTTAGAACCTTTGACTAGCAGGGTCCAACTCCATAAGCCAAATATTATACCAAAAAATAATATATATATGTATGTATGTGTGTGTGTGTGTACATACATATGTATCTGGTACAGAGAACAAATATTCTTTATTCTAGTCAGATTATATAAGAAAGATGTCTATTAGGTCATGTAACAGAAATCAAATGTAGAATACATTCTAGAGAGTTGGCTGATACAGCAGTTTGACTATGTCACAAAGGTCAAATGTTCTCTCTGCTTTGAGATCTTTATTGTTGGCTTCCCTGACAAACTGCTATCAAGACAGCTAGAATGGTTTTAGAAACCACATCTTGACACAACAGTGTACAGAGAAAGAAGGAAGACCTTTATTCTCTATCAGTTTTACTTGCAATCAAGGAAAACTTTCCCTGAAGCCTGTAGCAGAATTCCCTTTAGGTCTCAATGCACAGGATTATTTCAATGGCCATTGTTAAGCTAATTAACAGCATAGAAAATAGGATTGTCATGATTAGATTAACCTAACAATTTCAAATAGATTTGATGTAGGGAGCAAACCACCAGGACCACAACAAATACTTTGCTTACTATTCGATTGTAGACGTAATGAACATATGGAGAACAATTCTGAAGCAAAAGCCCTTGAACAGCAGGGCTTAGCTGCAAAATAAACACGATTTGCCTCCATCATAGTCTTTCCACCAGAATCTCCCAAACATCGCTAAGAATTATGAATCAGGGTAATAAGCAATTACAGTGATTGTTTACCACCATTATTTATGGCTGGATATTCTTCCTGTTGCAGTACAAAGCCATGGGAGGTTCCAAGAACACATGGGACTTGACAACAAACAGACTTCTGCTGAAGTCCCAGCTCTTGTAGTTATTTACTGTTTGATCTAGGGCAAGCTGCGTCAACTCCCTGAGGCTCAGTCTCCTCATCAGTTAAAGGGATATTAATACTAACTCATCCCACAGGGCTACTGAGAGTCTCAAGCAAAATAGCGTGCATAAAGTATCTGCATACTAGATAATGAACTTCTATTCATCCTTTCCTAAACATGATTTCTTCTCATGAATTCCCTCGCTTTAAATCAATCCATTTCACCCAGAATAATTACCTACAAATATTAAGTTTTCCAATAAGATACTAAGTTATCCTACTAGCAGGGTAGGTCCCTATCATTCCTAAATTATTTCAAAATCCATTACAAATATTGTTGTCTAAAGCATCTTACTGAAGTGTACTTCATCAAAAAAGTACTATCATATATACATATATATATCTATCTCCATAGTTAAAAGCATGCACAATTATTTTAACAGCATAATAAGTCAAACTGCAGAAAGGCAAAAAACAAAAAACGAGGAAAAAAAGAAAGAAAAAAAAGAAATCTAAAGTTCCCCATCTATTCAGTAAAAAATCATAAAAAAACATATTATGTAGTTCTCCAAATTTGTAAAATTTAAGTTACTAACACACAAATCCACATTATTACATAATTTAGTTACTATCAACACTTGAATTATTAAAGCTGCTCAAGCAAGAAAAAGAGAAAAAAAAATAACCTCAAGTTTTCCCACACATGTAAAGTGATTCGCCGCCTATTACCAAACTTTATCCCTTTTTCCAGTTCAATATTATAAATGGCTTACCAAAATAATATACAATATTCCAAGTTAGCAGGTAATGCATAAAACCTATACTCTTGCAGTTTCATCCCATATTCATTTCATAATTTGTAGAACTAATGTGTTTTTCTCTTAACATTTTCTTGATATCCCATTTAATAAGTATCAACTTTGACAAAAAAGTAAATGGCCTCATATGAACTAAAAACCTAATATGAATACAACAACCACATTAGTTTTAGTAGAAAATCAGGAGATACTGTCTGAAAAATAATTTTTTGACTGCTTCTCAATGGCAAAGACACTCTAGGAGATAAAATCAAAATATGCAGGCTAGTTATTATAGATTTTATGTAAAACAAATACAGTTTTAAAGAACATTAAGTAAACACAAAGTCCCCCAGTCTGCCTCACCACCATAGGATAGTCACTGGTAGTAGCTTTGTCTTTTTTTTCCTCAATGCTTCGGTGGGCTGAGTTTTGTTTTGTTTTAAACTTTAAAAAAATTATTCCCATTCCTTTTTTTCTGGATGGCTTGAGTTTTTATAGCTAGAATCTTTTCTTATAATTTTGATTGTTGATTACTTGACATAACAAATTTCCCCATGTTTCCCATAACTGTAATTAGCAATTTTTAATAAATCTATTATCTACCATTCAGGTTGTATATCAGTTTACTTAACCATTTCTATAGAGTCTTTCAAGCGATTTCCAATGTTTGGGACACTTCTAAGCATATAGTTTTCTACACTTAAGATGACTTAAATAGGATAGACTGTCAAAAGTAAAATAACTAGGTTTACGTTATGTGGATAATTTAAGGCATATATATAGTTCCAAGACTCATTTTACTACCCCATACCTTCACTCTTATAATTGTATAATTGTGGCATAACAAAGGTGGTGGCAATAGAAATAGAAAAGTTCAGTGATCTTGTATGTGGCCCCTCCTGATATGGATACGTAAAACTTACACTCTAAATGATCCTTTAATTTTATCTCAAAGTCAGTTGATGATTAGGAGAGTAACAGTAATTACAATACTTATTTTATGTTCCATGGGGTTTTGAAAAATCAGACGAAAGTAAATACTCCAGGTGACAAGTTATGTATGCAATACTATTAATGGCTACTGGCACAGCTCCAAGGCACTAGAAAAGTGAACAAGCAAAAGAAGTGGCAGTCACAATAATGAGCTAGCTATGGAGGCAATGAATAAGGAGGCATCTGTAAAAAAATGCACATATTACTTAACCTAAGAATTCCACTCCTAAGAATAGACTATTTCTCTTTTAGAGAAATAAACACACATGAGCATGATGGCACATGCTCATATACCTTATTCTTCTCTACAGAATCAAAAGGCTATGAAATAGCTTATAGCAGTTAAAACAAATGATAGACTGAAACACGTTAGCATGAAAAGTCCGGCAGGATGTAAAAATCCATATGTATACACATGTAAATATAGACAGATTTGATAATGCATAGGAATTTATCCAGGTAGGTAACCACTAAAATGTTAGCTGTAGTCTTCTTTGGAAAAGGAGTGGTATTAAAGGAATTTATTAGTTGATATATGATGTATTTATTATTTTTCAGCAAATATGTAAAAAATGATAACCTACTCAGGCAAATAAAAATGGTAATGACTATCAAAGAAGTCTTAGCCTTAAGACATGGCTCAACACAATCTAGGTTTATCAAACATTTTGAGTCCTAGTTTTCTACTACTAATAAAGGTAAGACCAAAATGTGCTCCTGAGGTTCCGAGGCACACTCAGAGGACACCTGTGGACAGAGAGGAGCAGTCACTTGAGTGACAGAGAATGGAAATATCAAAGACTCAGTGCCGACATCAAGGGCTGCAATCTATTTAGCAGTATTAGTTAACTTACATGGCAAGTTTGCTGAAAGTACTTATCAGAAAAGATCTAAGAAGGGTGCCTGGGTGGCTCAGTCATTAAGCATCTGCCTTCGACTCAGGTCATGATCCCAGGGTCCTGGGATGGAGCCCCACATCGGGCTCCCTGCTCAGCAGGAAGCCTGCTTCTCCCTCTCCCACTCCCCCTATTTGTGTTCCCTCTCTTGCTCTCTGTCAAACAAATAAATAAAATCTTAAAAAAAGATCTAAAAAAGATTTTTAATATTGATTTTAGTCTAAAATTTTATAACTGATTTTCATGTACAAAAAATTGCAAATATTTAAGTGAAAGAAAGCTCTTCTTTTTGTAATTTCTACCTTTCAGAAAAGGTTTTGGAGTAATAATTTAGAGGAGATGTTATAATCGGTCAATAGAAAGAGAACCTTTTCCCTTTTATTTTCATAATGATAGCAAAGTTAAAAACAAAATATCAAATAATTTTAATATGTATCATCAAATAATATTCAGTGATTTACAGACTAAATCGTGAAGATAAGGTTTTCTTTCCTTAGGTATTACCTTCCTGGTATCTAGCTCATAACTTTAGGCCCATTAAATTTAGGTACCACATAGTTTCCTTTGTGTTCTTTTCATATGTGTTTAATCAGTCATGGTACAGTAAAAACACATACCCAGTCTCTACACAAATTTCTAGGGGATTTTCTGTTCCTAAAACTTAAAACTCATGATAATATTTCTAAATTATGCCCAATAAGCCCATATATAATTTTTTGTTTCCTTTAGACAGAAAGACATTTTATTTTTCCTGCACAAGGAATGTAGCAGAGAAACCATAAAAAAATGAGACATTTTCTTGAATCCTTTTCAAGCCTAATTTCTGCTTATCAATTTTTAAAAATATTCTAGCTATTTCATTTTTCAATGAACCTTAAAAGATCCAAAGCAACTCATTCAACAATAAGCAAGTATCTTCAGTTTTCGACATAAATATAGATACCACCAACAAAATACAGATATATAAAACATCAGAAAAACACTAAAGCCTCCATATAAAGAGAAATATGACCATAACTTGATAGATACACAATTCAGCAGTCTAAAGGGGACAGGGGATGAATAGCAATTGATTCTTTAAGAAGTGGAGATGTGATGATTAAGATACAAGGACTGAAGAAGAAAACCTTCACAGAAGCAAAGGCAGGAATAACAGTGTTACGTAGAGTCTGGGGATCATATAGCTGATACAGTTACATTGGAGATTAAAAAAACACCTTGAGGTATATTCCCACTTGAGATTACAAGTGCAAATACACAGGAGAAGCATTTCAGGTGATAATATTATCTAGTCTGTGATCTTAGATCAATGAAGATCTGCCTCAAAGCTGAGACAAGATGGTAGGCATTTGGATGAAGTCATTATTTCAACCCCTCAGTCATCTTTGTTTTTTTTTTTTTTTTTTTAAGATTTTATTTATTTATTTGACGGAGAGAGACACAGCGAGAGAGGGAACACAAGCAGGGGGAGTGGGAGAGGGAGAGGCAGGCTTCCCGCTGAGCAGAGAGCCCGATGTGGGGCTCAATCCCAGGACATGACCTGAGCCGAAGGCAGACATTTAACAACTGAGCCACCCAGGCGCCCCTCATCTTTGTTTTGTACTAACTCACAACCAGCAATAAGAACAAATGTGTAGTGGTGATACAAAGAGGAGACAAAAACAGAGAGTGGTATACAACAGCTGCTCATCTATTAAAGGGCATATTCAATGATACAGATGACAGTAAGGTTTCAAAACCATATTTACTAACTGAAACATTATTTTGTGTATATAAACACACACATATCTATGCATATGTATACCATATACATACTCAAACAATGTATCATACAGTATTGTACTTGCTAATACTACAGGCTTAGCTATCAGACTGACTGGAAATTCTATTCTGTCTGCTTCTTCTAGCAACATAACCTTGGGCAAGTTACAGAAACTCTCTGAGCCTCAGTTTTCATACCTATGGTAATAATTCCCCTGGTAGGGTCATTGAAAGCATAACATTAGATAATGAACCTACAAACTAAGCTTAGTGTCAGAACATAATAGCCCCTCAGTCAATAATAATGTAATTCTTCATCATCTACCCAACTTCTCAAAAATGGTATAATCTACATTGTATTGTACACTTTTATGGACATCTTTCAAAATGAATGCACTATTTGTACACCTGAAACTAATATTATATTTATACTTCAATAAAAAGCCTTATTTTACAAAGATAATCTGAAGATTTTTAACTGTTATTTCTCCAATCCAAATGTATTTATAAATAATCAGTCAGTATATATCAAATCTTTTAGCTTCTTGACAAGTTCCTTAACAAGTCCCAAGATATAAAGGACCATTATTTCAGCTCCTCTAATCATAATAATCAAAAAGAAAAACAAAAGAAAGGCAATTTGAATGCAGACACAATGACTGACTCCCAGGCATACATTTAGCATGTTGCAACATCGTTCAGCATCTCCTGGCCCTTGATGGATAGACACACATCAACAACCCTATGTGGATTTCAATGATAGCAATTGCTTCTCTCTACCTGATACAGGCATCAGTACTAGAGCCAATCTCAGCATGAGTGCTCCTGAACCTATCTCACTAGTCTCAGTAACAACCAGGGTATTAACAAGGAAAGAGTTCCCTAATTGTGAATAAAACCATTGCAAATACAGAATCCTGAGGACTCACAGAACTGGGTTAGCCATAGGAGAGCCATTTTTGCAGTGGACAGATTTAATATTCACAGTGATTAAAAAAAAAAGGTATACAAGAAAATTCAGAATGCACATAGATTTCTACCCAGACAACAATTGTCTGGAAAATTGTGGTTGTATATTTACCATCTGGCAAGTGGGAAGCATTAGCAATCGAGCATCTAGATGTTTGAGCAAGAACCACCACATACCCACATGCATGGAAAATCTGAATCAGCAACAAAGCCAGAAGCATACATTCTGCCAAAGAATGAATATTCATAGTGTTGCCAGTACCACACAGGTTGAATTAAACACAAATGCAAACAACTGTTATAATTTCATATTGATATTCTGCCTGACAGCAACATCAAAGATCAAAATATAGCATGATATAGGATAATTCATCAAGAGTGTGTATCTAGGGTGCCTGGGTAGCTCGGTCATTTAGCGTCTGCCTTCGGCTCAGGTCACGATCCCAGGGTCCTGGGATCGAGTCCCACATTGGGCTCCCTCCTTGGGGGGAAGCCTGCTTCTCCCTCTCCCACTCCCCCTGCTTGTGTTCCTGCTCTCGCTATCTGTCTCTGTCAAATAAATAAATAAAATCTTTAAAAAAAAAAGTGTGTATCTAGTTAGGGTGAAGAGATCAATTAGAGTAGGTATCACAAAGGAACAGCCCTTCTGAGTGGGAAAGAATACTGCAGAGGAATAGAATACAAAACACATTGAGATTCCCAAGTAGAAGTACCCAAGGTAAAATGCAGGCTTTGGAAATCCCTTACAAAGAGATACATGCTTTAGCCTGTCACATCTGAGTATGTTTATTTCCATCTTTCTCAATTCTCTTAAGTATTTATTGCTACTTTAATTAAATATTATTAAATTTTTATATTTATAAAAATAAATAAATAACTAATATTAAATATTAGTAGACATACCTTTACTGATAGTAAATATATATTTCCAAATCTCTCAACAGTAATTCTTTGGTTCACCATCAAGATCAAATTCAAGTAAGTAAGGTCAAATGCTGAAAGCTAGACTTTCAAACATAAGGCTAAATTGAAAGTTCATCCAAACTTAAAAATGTCCAATTAGCTTGCAAACACATAGACCAGACATCTATCTGCTAGCATGTACCCTCAAAAGGGTCTGTTTTAACTGTTGCTAACATTTCACTTCAAAGTATTCCAGGTAGGGCTAAGCTAGAAATCTAGTCTTAATTGTTGACTTTTAATAGACAATAACTGTAACTTGGAAATACTGCTTTAAGTAATGTATACTGCAGAGAAATTAGTATTGGAAGCTCTTTTCGGCATTAGGAACAAAGATTTAAGTATAATGAAGTCTGCATCACTGCGTTATGAATCAAGTAACTATAATTAAACCATAAGCATTCCTCAATAGATTTATTCCATTTGACTTCCTCTGGATAACTCACAATGAAAAGAAATCTTCCCCAAAACACAGGTCTGATCATGCTATTCCTCCAGTTAAAAATTTCCAAAGGCCTCCCCTGTCTTTATAAACAGCAAATTTTTGGTGTGGCTTTTACAGCCAATTCAATCTGGCAAACGCATGGCATAGAACAGAGGTTTTCAAACATTTTCAAGAATGAGAGCCCTTTTCAACTTCAAAATTGCCGACAGATTGCATACCACCCAGCATGATCATGATGGAACTTTTGATATTTATCAATTGAATAACGCATAATTATGACTTTAGTAATGTCTACATTCTTTTTATCAATAATGCATATATTTAAAATAATTATTATCTACAGAAAATTCTGAGAGCAAAATAGATTTGAAGACCTTTGTAATGACTTTCTTGCTCATTGGTGAGGAAACCACTCCTATAATGAAAAGAATTAGAAATTTCCTTGGCACAATATGTGTTTTTACTATTGTAGCTCCAATGTGTAGCACTCTGCTTACAGCATGAGTGTGCTCAATATTCAAGCTTAAACAATGAACAACTTCTGACCAGGGTTCTAGCCTTAGTTACAAGGCTTGCAATTTCCCACTAGCAGTTTCCTCTAGTGGACTGGCTCTCCCAAGATATCCACAATGGGTCCTTCAAGCCTCTGCTGAAATATACTACCTTCTTAATGAGGCAAACCCTCACGTGAAAGTCTCAGTGCCCCCTAACTTACTCCAGCTATTTTTCCCCAAACACGTATTACAATATTCTCTAAATTACTACAGAATTTTCTATTATTTTCACTGTCTCCTACCCACTAGAATGCAGGCTCCACAAGCTCAGAATCTTTCCTGTCTTCTGTTTCCTGGTGCCTTCCAATCTTCTGAAACAACACCTGGCACAGTGTTTTTTTTTTAACGATCACATCTTTGACACATCATGCCATCTTGTTGATTCTGATCCTTCATCTATGAAGAAGGAATGAAAACTCTCCAACCTGCCCAGTTGTTTTGGACTGACGCTAGATTGGCTATGAAGACATCGTGTTAGATGTGATCAACATTTACCATCACTGACATTAAGCACAGCAGATTATCCTCCATGACGTGGATGGGCCCCTTCCAATCAACACAAAGCCTTAAGAGCCATGACTGAGGTTTCACAAAGGAAGGAGAGTTCTGCCTCAGAACTGAGGCATAGGAACCTTGCCTCCTTTTCCAGCTTGCCGGCCTCGCTACAGATTTCAGACTTGCTGGTTCTCACAATTAAGTGGAAATCTCTCTCTCTTTCCCCATATATTTTCTATTGGTTCAGTTTCCCTGGAAAACCCTCATTAATATAATTAAGGTTTGAGGCACCTGAAGTTTTAGGAACAATGGTAGCGACATGCCTGCTTAGAGGGGCAACGGCAACGTGCACAATTTAAGTTATTGCTTAAGGAAACTACTTTTGAGACATAAATCATGCACTAGAAAACACAAAGATATTAAGTGTAAAGTTTAATGAGCTCTGACAAATGCAACTGTATATCCACCATCCCCATCAATATACAGAACGTTTCCATCACCCCATTGCCTTTTTCCACTGATTTTTATTGCCATAGTTTTACCTGTCATAGAACTTCACAGAAGTTCACATATAAGTACTCCTTCATAAATTTTTTTTTAAAGCTTTCAGAGAAAAAGAGTGCGAAATAGAGCGAGAGAGAGCAAGTGCATGCGCACTCAAGAATGAGGGGGGGGGGGGGGCAGAGGGAGAAGCAGACTCCCGGCTAAGTAGGGAGCCTGACACGGGGCTCCACCCCAGGACTCTGGGATCATGACCTGAGCTGAAGGAAGACACTTAACTGAGCTACCCAAGTGCCCCTTTCATAAATGGTTTCTAATGCTTCACATGTTGTTTTTGAGATTGAACTATGTTTTTGTGTTTGTGTCTACAGATTTAGTTTTTAACTTTTATATTTAGGTTTCTGGTCTTCTTGAATTTCCTTTTGTATCAGTGAAAGGCAGAGGTAGAGGTTCAGCGTTTTCTGATAACTCTTTCCAATTGTTTCAGAAATAGTTGCTGAAAAGATTTTCCTTTCCCTATCAAGTCACCTTGATGCCTTTGTAAAATTCAATTGCCTATTTATGTGTGCATCTATTTCTAGACTATTCAATTTCTCTTCTTCACACCAATTCTACAGTTTTGATTCTGTAGGCTTACAAGCCTTTATATCAGTCAGAGTGAGTCATCCAATTTTGTTCTCTTAAAAAAATAACTACAGCTATTCCAGGCCACTTGCATTTCTATATAAATTTGAGAATCATTTTGTTATTTTCAAGAATAAATGACTCTTGGTATTGTGATTGGGATTGCATTGAATTATAGCTCCTTTGGTAGAAAACTGTCATCTTGACAAACCATAGACACAATATATATCTCCATTTATTTAAGTATTAATTTCTCTCAACATTTTGTAGCTTTAAGTATAGAGATCTTCAACATTTTTCTATTTCTAATTTTTTTCATTTTATCATGCTGCTTCATTATTTAACTTTAGCTTCCAATTTTTTGTTCCTAGCATATGAAAATAAAGTTGATTTTTCTGTATCGACCTTATAACTACAGAAACTTAATATTCCTCTAAAGTTAGTTAACTATGGGACTTTTTCAATACTTACCAAAAACTTGTGGAATATTCTACATAGCACAATAGAGAAAATATTGTTTTATCTCTAATGTAAAATTGCTTCAATAAACAACTCTATTTGTAATTTGTGATATACTTAGTACTCTCAACCAAAGATTGCTCACAAATTAAAAGATATAAACTTAACATAACAATTCCACTTTAACTGGTTGCTCATATAAGCTTAGAAAGGTACTGAATAAACATTTTAGTATTAATGCCATAAATATAAAAGGGGTTAAGTATAAATCTTGTTTTAAAGAATCTTCATAAATCAGTAAAGTAGCACTGTTTCTGCAGAGGAAGGACAAAAATATCTCAAGGCACAAATCCTCTATGCTTATCCCCTTGTGTGCACAGGGCCATTCACTGTGCATTGTCTTCACTTATCCAAGATTCTCTCCCCCAACTCTCTTCAAGAATTTAGAACTCTCCTGACCTCTTTGCCACCAACACTAACCTTCTCCTTCAACCAAACAGCAATGAATTTGACTTGTTGCATTGTGGCTGACTGGTTGATTTTACTAAAACTAAAATACTCTATGAAAAAGAAATGACCGGGAGCAGACATAATACCTGCCCACCTATGACAAAAAATTCACAAGCACGAAGATGGAGAGGCAGAGTGACATAAGGGAACAAACAGGCCTCAAAATCACGATTCCCTTCGAATCTGTATTTTTGTATCCTTTGGGTAAATACCTGATAGTGTAAGTGCTGGATTGTAGGGTAGCTCTATTTTTAACTTTTTGAGGAACCTCTATACTATTTTCCAGAGTGGCTGCACCAGTTTGCATTCCCACCAACAGTGCACAGTTGTTCCTTATTCTGCACATCCTCACCAACACATGTTGTTTCTTGTGTTGTTGATTTTAGCCATTCTGACAGGCGTGAGGTGATAGCTCATTGTAGTTTTGATTTGCATTTCCCTGATGGTGACGATGAACATCTTTTCATGTGTCTGTTGACCATCTGTTTGTCATCTTTGGTAAAATGTCTGTTCATGTCCTCTACCCATTTCTTAACTGGGATTTTTTGGGGGGTGTTGAGTTTATTAAGTTCTTTGTAGATTTTGGATACTAACTCTTTATGAGATATGTCATTTACAAATATCTTCTCTCATTCTGTAGGGTGCCTTTTAGTTTTGTGGATTGTTTCCTTTGCAGAAGCTTTTTATCTTGATGAAGTGCCAATAGCTCATGTTTGCTTTTGATTCCCTTGCCTGTGGCAACATGTCTAGTAAGAAGCTGCTATGTGGCCGAGGTCAAAGAGGTTGCGGACTGTGCTCTCCCCTAGGATTTTTGATGGTTTCCTGTCTCACATTCAGGTCTTTCATCCATTTTGAATTTATTTTTGTGTATGGTGTAAGAAAGTGGCCCAGTTTCATTCTTCTGCATGTTGCTACATGAACCCTGATGTTTATAGCCGCATTATCAACAATAGCCAAACTATGGAAAGAGCCATCAATAGATGAATGGATAAAGAAAATGTGGTGTGTGTACACACACACAGGAATATTACTCAGCCATCAAAAAGAATGAAATCTTGCCATTTGCAACGACATGGATGGAGCCAGAGTGTATTATGCTAAGTGAAATAAGTCAGAGAAACACAAATAACACAGGATCTCACTCATGTGGAATTAAAAAAAAAAAAACACAGATAAGCATATGGAAAGGGGAAAAGAAAAAAAGGAGAGAGGGGAAAAAAATCATAAGAGACTCTTAACGATTGAGAACAGAGGGTTGATGGAGAGAAGTCGGTGGGGGATGGGCTATATGGGTGACGGGTATTAAGGAGGGTACTTGTGATGAGCATTGGGTACTGTAAGTGACAAATCACATAATTCTACTCCAGAAACCAATATTGCACTGTATGTTAACTACCTAAAATTTAAATTAAAAAAAAAAAGAACAAAAAAAATCACATGAGGATTCCTTTGCCAGCCCTGGAGGAAAACTAATTCAGGCCTTTTAAGCTATGTTGTAAGTAGAGAGGACTATGAACATAGGCCTTTATTTCCCAGATACACCACCACTGTCCTGAGATACACATTATGGAAGCCTTCTACAAGTGCATAAGACACGGCACTTTTATCTCTGGCTCCTTCTAGAATATGGAGCCTACTCTGTACAGGTAGAAGATGAGCCTGCAAAAGAGGGCCTCTCTTGACAGACACTTCCTACTTCTTCCCCCAAGGAGATGTTATACATCCACACATGTTTTTGTTAGCACTTATTTTCCAGTTTCAAGTTCCCTTACCATGTCTATCCACATTCCTTTGCCTCTTAACCTTCTTCTCAATTTGATTACAAGGCTTCTAAACAAAGTAGTAAATCATGGAGCTATAATCTCTGTCATCAGAACTACATGTATCAGAAAAGAGAGAGATCTATGGAAAATATTTCTCTACCCCAAGGAATCTAGGTGACAAAGAAAACTAATTTTGAATTCACTTCTTATATCATGTTTAATTTTACTGCAGTTTTCATGAGTTTTGTTTTTTTATTCAAGTTCCATGAATATAAGGTATACTTATACTTTCTCTTAATAGTGAAGATAAAGGGTACTGAAGATAATCATGACCAGGTTGAACAGTAGTCTGATCTACCTTAACACTCTGAAACTTGCACAAACTTTCACAATTATGCTCTTTGTGAAAAAACACAAAAAACACTTTGTTTTCCTTTTGATGGTTTTGTTTTGGGGGGTCTGGGGGGGAGGTGGGGTGGGGAGCACTCTCAAGAATAAAGCAGCATATTACCTAAAGAGCAGAAATGTTTGCAGCTTGAAAAATTCCCCAGGTCATCCTGATTGGTTCCTGCACTGACACCAATTATTACCACACCTCACAAAGCATCATGGAGGCAAATTAAAAAAAAAAAAAAAAGGCATGAAAAACACTATTTACAATATTCTTTGTAATATACAATTAGGAGCCCAACCCAAAACAAAGTAAGCTACACAATGATCCCTGGAAGCAAAGATAATTAAGATAAGCAGGTAATTAACGTGAGCAGTATTAGAAAAACAGTGTTATGGCTCCCTAGTACTCTCTGGAATGTATCCCACCAAGCCAATTCTGGCAGTGAAACAAATCAAGTACCTAAGAACTATTTTTCCTGGAACTAAGTATCTCATAGAAGTTTTGCCTTTTCAACAGGGTTACTTTTTTAAAATGACTCAAAATTTTACTCTAGTTCTTTGAAAAATTAAAAACTGTTTTTTTTTTCCTAATATGGCCTCACGTGCGCTGATCAAGGTAGCACAGACCAGCAAACAATCTCTCTGGGTCTTGATATGCCACAGCCAATGTCAGATCCAAATGCAGAGACAGGCCTTTCCTAGAGGAGTAGAGAAGGGCCTCAGCCTCCCACCTCTAGGATGCTGCAGAACAAGTCCTGCCGAGTCCTCAGCTTCACTCAGGCCAGGAGTTAGAGACTGAGAATGTTCAGGGATGCCTGAGGTGGTCAAGCAATTTTAATATCTTCCTCCTCATCCCTGGGGCCAGGCTGTGGGTACTGCAGTATAAAAGCCTCCTCTCCTTGATAGGCCATTTTCCTACAGGCTATCTTTGGGCTCTCTTCTCCAAGGCCCCTCCCACCCTGCACATCCATTCTTGCCACTCCACGGGAACAGACCATTTGCTTCAGCTTTATTTCCTGCTCTTCATTCTGTAAAAGCTGATGACAAAGCCTGGTTCTGGGTTTACAAGCATACCAAGGCCAGGATTACTTTTGTTCCTCCCAGGTCCATACTCTATCATCAAGGAAAGACCCTGCCAACCTCCATGCTCAGCATACCCTCAATAACCAAGAAGGAGAGATTGGATCGCAAAATAATCTAGAGAACTTAAGTTTGGTTTTTAGGATAAATCAGAAGTCCACTAAATGTTAGTAATGTAACATGGCTTTCATCTGAGAGGAATTTTTTAAAGAAACTCTTCTACTGAGCAGGGCACATTGTGGTGCATTTGAGGTCCAAACCCAATTCAACCACTTATTAGTTTATGGTATAAGGAGTTAAGTTTCTAGGTCTGAGACTCCTCAACAGTATACAGTGGAGGTATTAACACCCATATCACAGGACTGTTCAGAAGTTACCACAAGAGTGTTTACAAAAGTGCCTAGAGCACACCATGCTCAGAAATGTTAGTCTTCTTCCCATCCTCTATGAATGGCTAATTTTAACAAATGCCCTTCATTTACAGGGTCACTCAGCTAGGTATGGGCAAAAGAAGAAAATAAGATAAATAATCAGAGTTAGTGGGGTTATCTTCAGAGAATACTACAAATACCATGACCAAGTTCATTCAAGAGAAATGCAGTTCTGTTTTCAAAATAATGTAGCTGATCAAACTTCAAAGTCTCAAAGAAGTAGAGTCTCTCTCTGCAGACACTCAGGTTTGAGACTCCAGAATTCTAAACCTCACTGTCAGCAAGAGTCCCCTTCACTGATCAGATGAGGTCTGTTCCCTTTACATCAAACTGGTCACACAAAAGTAGCCATCACTCTTGGTTACATTCTCCCTGAACAGCAAAGACATCAAACACTAAATTACTCTCAGAGTTTTGCTGCTGTCTCCATAATAATGTCTCTTATAATCTAATGGTGTACACTCTTTTAACATGCGAAAAATGCCAACCCTGCTGATTACTCAAATGCTGACAATCATGTTTCAGTGAAATACAAAAGACAGTCTATTGATCTGACAACATAGCTGGGAAAACCCTTTTTAAAAAGGCAAAAACCTACCCAACCCAGGTGGAACAGAGTAAGGGAAACATGCTAAATGTGACACACCCACATCATGAATACACCATTGTGAATCTGAAGAAAGCTTGAGGGCACAGAAAGAAAACCTAGCTATGAAACCCCATCACACACCTGGGAAGGACAGATGATATTGTCAGGGGAGGGAGCTGGGGACTAGGCTGATGGGGGCATGGTGGTAGCAGGCTTTCCACGGTTGCATGGTAAAATTGTATATGGTTTAAGTTTAAAATCACATGAATTCACTTTCCTCAAAAAAAAAAAAAGGAATATGTTTGTAACCCTTAACAT
The DNA here is from genome assembly GCF_003265705.2 of Callorhinus ursinus. Lineage (NCBI taxonomy): Eukaryota > Metazoa > Chordata > Mammalia > Carnivora > Otariidae > Callorhinus > Callorhinus ursinus. The sequence continues at coordinate 33,178,783 of NW_027397074.1, forward strand.
TGCCTCATGCAAAAAAAGAAAAGAAAAAGAAAAGAAATTTCAATTCAGGAAAGCACAGCTCCTTCATTCCTTTAGATGTCAAATTAATAATATTCTATTTTCTACTGGAAAATGAGAAATCCTCTTTCATTTGAATTTTGTGTAATATAAAATAATGAGAACTGCACATAAGACTCTGCCCACATCATTGTACTAGGAGATGACAAGGCTCTAGCAGGGCTTCTAGTAGCATTAAGGCCATGCTCCTAGGATGACCCCAAACCCCTCTTAAAATGCCTAAGAAAATAACAATGTCAATAGAATTTACTGCTTGTTCTAACCAATACCAGAGGAAAGGCCCCTTAATTTCCCTTTACAGCATCTACTAAAAAGGGCTTAAAATCATGAATCCTTTCTCTGTTCCTTTGAGATGCATGTGTATCTCCTACAAGTCAAGAGTGTATTTCTCAAGTCCTTCCCTTTATGTAATCATCAGGAAGAACAGATCATTAATCTTCCAGACTCTGTTGGGAGGACAGCATCCCAACAATCAGCAGCAAGCAGACACATCCGGACTAAGGACATTTATGATGACATCCTTTGTAACTTTTTACTTGAACCCCACTCTCTGCTACTCCCTACTCTTTCATTGTCCCTTTGAATGTCCCAGTCACCTCTGCACAAATCAGAATGGAGCTCAGCTGTTTCTCCTACTGTCAGGAGGAGTTACCAAAAAAAATCTGTTTTCGTCGCTTTAACTGATGTCTGGTTTTGCTATGTGTAAAAATTATCTCTAAAGACCCTAATTTTTAAAATCCAGATTAGCATCACAAGACAAAATTTCCCAATAAAATAGATGAGAACTAATCAAAGAACTAAAATACTTAATTGATGGCCATAAATCTTCCAATAATTCTATTAACACAAGTAGGCCACATAGTAGGATTCTAAAGTTCTAACTCTGTAAAATGAACCCAAAAAGAAAAAATTCTGTAAACAAAAAGTAAAATCATTTTTATATTACCATCAAAATAAAATTCTTCTGAATCATACTTCCATGGAGAATTCCAATGTTTTCTGAGTATATGCTCAAAGCATAAATTTTTTTAAACGTCAGTAAAGATTTTTCTCACTTGAAGTAGTTTTGCACTGATTATTCATTATGACAGATTCTTAATGGTGTTTCTGGTTTCCAGATTTTGTTATTTTCACGGACCCAAGTCAATCACACATTCCATTCTAATTTATTCCAAAACCATCACCTAAAGATCTGTAAAATGTCCAAAAGAAATGGATTTATTTCGATGGACATAAATATTTTTCTATAAATAAATGAATTTCTATCACTTCACATGAGTTCTTGTGCCAAAAAGCAGCATGGTTATGCTTAAATACTAAGAACACATTCCTCATCATTACAGTGATTTGCAGTGATTTAAATCCATGCCTCAGTGTGACCAAAAATTGTTAAATGTCATGGATGCTGAGAAGCACTGCATCATAGTAGAAATTGGTAATGTTCATCTACAAACCTCAAATCTACATAGTATTTAAAATTTTTTTTACATCAGGAGCCATATTTAATTACATTAGCTACATTATAATGAGCATCTAGAAATACTATAAACATGATCTATCTGAAATATTTTCTGTATGGCATTCACATTCCTACAAATTCAAAACACTTATGAGGTTCTAGAATGATTCAAGACATAGAGTTTCAACTAAAAATTTAAGTTACTGCCTAACTTGATTTCTAGATACCATATAATTAATCCAGGTGCATTACCTTATGTTATCTTAGGATGTTTTATAAGTCAATTAAAATTTTTCTTGCAAAAAATCTTGAAAAAACAGTATAAGACTTTTTCCAAAATATAAGTAGCATGTACATTTAAATTCCTAATATTGTGAAAGATTAATAAATTGGCATATCACCAATTCCCTCAAGCGACAAAGCAGCTACTTGACAATGAACGTTCACACGGTAATGTGGTAAGAAAACATGCAGAAACCTGAAACAGAAACATCTAGTACATAGATATCAAAAGTTGTTGTTGCTTAATAGTTCACTAGGGAAAGGTTAGTACTGAACTCATCGCAATTACAAAGAGTTTCGTTCTCCATTTTTAATTACTGCTTTTATATTTTCGAAACATCTTTCTCTCATTACTTTTGAGCTAAGAATGAAGAACAGAAATAGAAATACATTAAAAAAGCACATTAATTCATGGTCAATGAAATAGTAATTAGAGATCCTATAAGAAAGGGGAGGTGAGGAAGGAAAAACACACACTCTTGTATAATTCCATTTAATAAAAACTAGCATTTAAAGTTTGTAAGTTTGTTGCTTTTGTGCTGAAGTAGAAGTTTACTAGTATGTTGATTATACAGCATATATTCCTGAAATTCTTGAGGTTTCTACCGAGATAATCATATTATTTACAAATATGGATAGTTTTTTTTTCTTACTTTCCAATCCTCTAACCTTTTATTCTCTCTTTCACCTTACTGCTCCAGTAGGACATCCAGAACAAAGTCGACCAGAATAGTGATTATGGCCGTTCTTTTCTTGCTCTTTTAGATGCAACTTTCCTAACACATACTCAGTTTGATGTTTGCTTTAGTTTTTTAGTAAATGACTTTATCAGGTTAAACTATTTCTATCTCCAGTGAGTCAGAAGTTTATTATGACTGGGTGATGAATTTTATCACATTTTTGCTCCAACTTGAGATATATTTCTTCTTTAGTTTGAATAAATGGTATCTTATTGTATTGGGCTTAACAATAAAAGATCTCTGGATCCCTAGAATAAGCCAACTGGCACTTACTTATGAATGATATTGACCTACACACTGGAATTTATTCACTTTTACCTCTCTATAAATTCAACTGATAACAAATATATGGTTTAACCACTTTTCTGTGAATGTTTTATACACTTCCAGGAATACAACACAGGTGTAGCCTAGACACCAACCAGAGAAGTATAGTAAACAAGGATACTTCTCAATTTTATGATGTTTTGATAATACTTGCAAGTATTATGTACATCTTTGCATATTACGTTAGTAAATCAGCATATTGGTATCGAGGTACTTACTTCAAGCACTATTCCCGATGCTAGAAATAAATCGGTAAGCCAGAACAAAACACACATATGCACATAAACACACAGACACCCTTCTTGGGGTTCCCATTTTAGGTAAGGGAGATGGATAATAAAATATGTCACTGTGCAGCAGATGGTTTTAAATTGCTGTGGAGAAGAAGTATGATAGGTGATGAGTACTTGCGTGGTGGAAGGACAAAGTCAATACATATTCACTACTAGTCACATCTGGAAAGAAATCAACACAATAAAGGCAACCAAAGTTAAATATTATGATAAACAGCATAAATATATGGAAACTATTATTTTTCTGGAAAAAAAGAAATTATGGAAAGAATGATAGATATATAGAAAAGCAGTTTTCAACCCATTTCCTTCCACTGCAACAAAAATAAGTAATCATGTTCACAGGGTCACCTGTGAACCTCTCCCTCCTCTACCAAGAACATGCTGGAATGAAGGTAAGACAAATGGGTATTACCATTATAGTGGCTAATGGTTTTTATTAAGTAAAGTCAATACTTTCTAAACTTGGGAACTATTTTCAGCAATATGTAATTTAAAGTATGTTTCAGAAGGGGCTAAAAATAACTGGTTGGCAACATTTCAAGAACAGCCTGCCTAGCTGTACTCTAAGATCTCCTCAAAATATGGTATGATACTCTGTAATTCCACAGGTGAGTAAACAAGCACCCAAATTTACATCATGAGGACACAAATATTTAGTGTCTTTATCTTACATATTTATGAAGATAGAAAAATGCCCCAAATAATGAAACATCTTAGTTCAGGCTGCTGTAATAAATTACCATAGGCTGGGTGGGTGGCTTAAACAACTATTTCTCACAGTTCTGGAGGCTGGCAAGTCCCAAGATCAAGGTGCAGGCAGATCAGTATCTGTGAGCGCCATTTCCTGTGTTGCATATTGCTGTCTTCTTATATACACACATGGCAGAGGGTAAGGACACTAATCCCATTCATGATGGCTCTACCCCAATTACCTAATTATCTCCCAAACACCTCACTGCCTAATACCATCACACTGAGGGTTACTGTCTCAATGTATGAATTTGGGGGAGACAAAAACACTCAGTCTATACTATTAACAGATACAGAATTTGGGTCTGTCCATCATCTATTCCCCATGCTGTACAAAATGGCTCCACAATTTTCTTTTGGGAATGTACCCACTCCTTATAGGCATCCATGTTGTTTGAGTGAGCTGACCTGGCTTCAGAGGGGGGCATATTAACTAAGCCTGTTAAAAGAATGGATATCCACTTGGGCCACAATAATTGAATCAGAAAATAAAGACATGTTTTATAAACAAGCTTAATGAAAGCAAGAACCAAGACTTTTGGCAAAAATATTGGGATAAAGACCATCTTTTCCATGGAGTTTACTAAACTAAAGGAATATAAACTTGTAACAGTTGATGGTTATATTTGATACTAAAAAAATTACAGGAGACACCTGTCAGAATGGCCAAAATCAACAACACAAGGAATAGCAAATGTTGGCGAGGATGTGGAGAAAAAGGAACCCTCTTGCACTGTTAGTAGGAATGCAAACTGGTGCAGCCACTGTAGAAAACAGAATGGAGAGTCCTCAAAAAGTTAAAAAAAAGAAAAACAAAGTTACCCTATGATCCAGTAATCACACCATTTACCAAAAAATACAAAAACACTAATTCAGAGGTATACATGCACCCCTATCCAAATTAGGGAAGCAACCCAATTGTCCATCGACTGATGAATGGATAAAGAAGATTAATACACACACACACACAATGGACTAGTACTCAGCCATAAAAAATGAAATCTTGCCATTTACAACATGGATAGAGCTAGAGTATAATGCTAAGCAAAATAAGTCAGAGAAAGACAAATATCGTTAAGATTTCAGTAACACGTGGAATTTAACAAACAAAACAAGCACAGGAAAAAAAGAGAAACCAAGAAACAGACTCTTAACTACAGAGAAATGATGGTTGTCACCAGAGTGGAGGGGGGTGGGGAATGGGTGAAATAGATGAAGGGGGTTAAAAAATACACTTATTATGATGAGCACTGAGTTGAATCACTTATCGTACACCTGGAACTAATGTAACACTGTATGTTAGCTATACTGAAATTAAAATTACATTAAAAAATTACGTGAGAATAAAGAATGCAGTTATTGGGCATAGGCAGGGGTGGAGGAGAGACAGACAACAGAGAGAAAGAGGAAATCTCCCTTTGAACATCTGGGTCTGATAAAGCCTAAAGCCATGAGTCTTAGATTTGTCAGTCATATTGTTATAGCAATTTGTATTTTTTTCCTGACATTTTCAATTAAGAATTCCCAAATGATAAACCAAGTAGTTCATCAATTAATTCAACAGGCTTAAAACTCCATTCTACTGTGATCTTTCCCCAATAAATTTCCTTGAAACTGACATAAGTTGCATTTAAGTTTTGAAATAAAATTTTGTTCCAAAAGCATAATACTGAAATCTATACATTAACAAAGCTAGTAGCTTCACACACATGTATTAATGGCCAATGTTTCAAATACAAAAAAAAAAAATCACTTTTCAAAATTTCAAGCTAACTGGTAGAATATTTAAAGATGAAATTAAAATTCATATTTCTCTGTTATGTAACAAACTGTGTGGGAAGTGTATGTTTATTTTACAGCTCATTAAAAATTATCAATCTGTTTACCTAAGTTATAATTTTGTAATTTGCAAACAGTCTACACTTTCCTTTTCCAAACAAAAATTTTACTGAGCTTAGCATTTTGACTAAAAACTTTTATGTTTCCCTTCTAAAATATCTTAAGCATCTGAAAAATATATCACATTTGAATTGAGTCAAAAGTGAACCTGAATCAAATTAATATCCAAATAACACAAACCAATTAAAACTGTGGGTGAGAAGGCATTAAGTTAGCCGTAATTGAGCCACCATATCTAAGCCAAACTTTGGATACTTGATCAGACAATTTAAATGAAATGCCATGGAAAGAAAAATTCCCTTTCCTTCATAAGCCTTGCTAAAGTAAGGAAAGCTATAGGAGAAGCAAATTTAGTTTCTTAAACTTTTCTAAGACTTCTTTTAAAAAACCATAACTTGGTAAGCTTTGGGGATTTTTACTGATTATTTTCCTTTATTGTACTTTATTCACTATGCTCAAAGGCCGAGACAAGATCACTTTCTGCTATTTTGTCTTAGTACATATGCCTTCTTATTAAGTAAAGTCCCTAAGATCCACTGGCTGAAAAGATCTGTAATCTCAAGCACAATATACAGGGTGCTAGAAAGGGAGAGGTTTCCCTAGAATCAGCCCTGCTGGAAGAAGGCAAAATAATTATTTTCCCATTGCTGATTTTCATGAATTTACCACAAGGGTCGCATCTGCTATTGCTTAGCTAACCTCTGGGAAACACATACCTGTGGAAATAACTGAGCTCTAAAAAGCAAAAGTGATGCATTTTTAACACCCAGTTAACCTGACAGAGCTCCTTCATTGAAACCTCTGCCTGTCAAATGGATAAAGTTGTGGTCCGTATATACAATGGAATATTACTCAGCCATCAGAAAGGATGAATACCCAAATTTTGCATCAACATGGGATGGAAGTAGAGGAGATTATGCTAAGTGAAATAAGTCAAGCAGAGAAAGTCAATTATCATATGGTTTCACTTATCTGTGGAACATAAGGAATAGCAGGGAGGACATTAGGAGAAGGGGAGGGAAATGAGATGGGGGGACAAACCATGAGAGACTACGGCCTCTGGGAAACAAACTGAGGGTTTCCGAGGGGAAGGGTTTGGGGATGGGTTAGCCTGGTGGTGGGTATTAAGGAGGGCACGTACTGCATGGAGCACTGGGTGTTATATGCAAACAATGAATCATGGAACACTACCTCAAAAACTAATGATGTACTGTATGGTGACTGACATAACATAATAATAATAAAAAAGAAACCTCTGCCTGAAGGCAGGGATCTCAGCCACCATTTGACTTCCTCAAGGCCCCTTACAAAGGGACTAGCACATACTTAAAGACAAAAACAAAACGTCTTCCTTTCCAAGGTCTTAAAACAATCCGCAAAAATTTGAGGAATGGTAGGAAGCATTCACTTGTGATTTACTTGATTTAGGAAAATGTATTTGTGAAGAAAATCCACGTTCTTGTGATGCTGTTGGCAAAGGCTGGTAACCTTTTAATTTATGAACAAACCACAAAATGGAAGGCACTACTTCAGAAAATACACATAGAGGTTTTTGAAATTTTATTGGCCAGATCATTGTTGACAATCATCAAGACCCTCCTCAACTGTGTTTATACAGTTGTTCAAACTGGTTACTTTTAGGTTAAAAATGTAATGCCTTCATTATTAAAGTTGCTATCAAGATTCAGAAGTATTTGTCATTGCATGTTTCAATTGTTGCACTTTGATCAGCCTATTTTGGGAAGATTTTATGTAACATCCAAATTTAAAAAAAAATTAAATTTAGGGAACATGCCCATTCTCTCCATGGGCCAGAATAAATAATTCGGTAACTAGATTTTCCATAATTTCTCATCCACATTTTTAGACTATTTCTACTCATAAAGGTCGGAAAAAAGAAACTGGTAGGTCTATGTCAATACTGGACTTTTTGAGAGAGAGAGAGAGACCACCCTCACTGAAGAGCCTAAATCCTTTAATTGCAACAGAACATTTTGAATATTAAGTCAGAAATTTAATGGGTAAGAGGATTAAGATGGTGAAGAATACGGCACATTTTAAACCCGTGTGTGTGCTATTTTTCCTATTTAAAATTCAAAACTAAACAGATCAAGTCAGAATCAAAGACATTTCCCCAGTAGACAAGCAAGAAATGACCTGATTTTTCACTACAAAGGAACTAGAAATAACACAGTATAATGCAGATGCATCAGAAAACCATAAATGCACACATTCATACATTAATATTATATGTAGCTTGCTATTTAACAGTTTACATCTTTTCCCAAACATATATCTTCACTAGAGAATCAAAATGTTTTTGCTTTCTATCTTTTTAGTAAGAAGAGAGTAGGGGTGCCTGCGTGGCTCAGTAGGTTCAGCATCTGCCTTCAGTTCAGGTCATAATCCCGGGGTCCTGGGATCGAGCCCCAAAATGAATCGGGTTCCCTACTCAGCAGGGAGCCTGTTTCTCCCTCTGCCTGCCGCTCCCTCTGCTTGTGCATACTCGCTAGCACTCGCTCTCAAATAAATAAAATCTTAAAAAAAAAAAAAAAAGAAGAAGAAGAGAGCATAAAGTTAGCTCAAACCTGAATTTAAGAACATACCGGTATGTGGCAGGTATATAGATTAGTTTCATGGTCCCTATTTTAACACACTTCACCGTGCCCCAATTTCAGCTTGCAAAAGTATGTTAAAAAAAAAAAAACACCTTTTTTTTCTTTTGTTCATTTTAATGAAAAAAGCTTTTGTGGTAAACAAACAAAAATAGAGCATGTCCTATAATAAAAATCTTTTGTGCTCCTGAACAACCTCGTAAAAAGAAAATTGTTCATATAGCTAATCTGTGGCCTAGTTAAAAAAATGTATTATGATTTAGACCTTTTAGGCCATAAAGACACACTGAGAATAATTTTTAAAAAAACAGAGTAAGAGACTTACTTTGTTTAAAGAACATGTTTAAAAAACATGTAAGAGAGGGCGCCTGGGTGGCTCAGTTGGTTAAGCGACTGCCTTCGGCTCAGGTCATGATCCTGGAGTCCCGGGATCGAGTCCCGCATCGGGCTCCCTGCTCAGCGGGGAGTCTGCTTCTCCCTCTGACCCTCTTCCCTCTCGTGCTCTCTATCTCTCATTCTCTCTCTCTCAAATAAATAAATAAATTCTTTAAAAAAAAACATGTAAGAGATTAAATTATGTAATTTTAGTTGAAAAGTGGTAAATTATCTATGTTACTCTTTGAACAGTATTTCCTTCTATATCCTAATGGAGGGTTTCAGTATGATACTGTGATTAGGAACATACAAAATATAAACAATAACAGAAGCCGAATAATAATCATGAATAGTGTCTCTGTAAAACAACTGTTTTTTCTATCCATTAAAATTCAGATTCTAAAAGTGACTGTAGGTACATTGTTACCAACTCATTTCCTAAGAGCATTAGTATATAATTGTCATTAGGCATTCAGTAAGAGGAAGTTGAAGCTTAATTAAGATAGATTTCCTTAAAAGTTGTCAAAGGTGAGTAATGAGATGGATGGAAAACTAATAAACCTACCATTTTCCATACACAAATCTATTTGCTAAACATTACTCCTATCTCCCTGATTCTCAGTGGAGAAGGTCCCTCTATCTTTCCATTATGATCATAATCAGAAATGCTGATAGAATTCTCAGAGACAATAAACACATGTTCTCAGTTTACAAATTATCCTCGTTCCAAAATAGGGACTAGGGCAGAAAATGAGGAATTCATATAGAACCAACTCTCATTCCAGGAAAACGGCCTTTAAATAGTTTCTGGTTTTAGAAATATTACCTTTAATTCTCAATGATATGAAATAGCTAATAGTCAATATGCCCAAAATATTTCAAAGTATTCAGAGTTACCGCCATTGGCTGAGAGTGTCAAATCTTCAAATACTTATTTTGACCTCACATTTCTCTTACGCAGTTTCACTTCTCACCCCACTTGTTATTTTCAAGTCCTCCAGCATGCACGGGATGTTCTCCACTCAATTCAGTTAAACATTGCAATTTTAGAGTTCTTTGTACAGCTGCTTCTGAAGTTTGGATAATTAGTCTTCCATAAAATGAAAATAAACAGGGAAAGATATTTCCCTCCAATGTTATTTAAGGAAAATCTACATAAAACTCGGAGCATATATACAACACATTTTATTTCAAAGGGCTGAAATAATGCCACATACATTAGAAAACCTCAATATTCCAGGGACTAATTATTTAGTTTGCTCTTCTGGCCTGCTTGCCCTGTCTATTTGTTGTTGTTGTTGGTTTCATTAGTCAAAATATCAGAACTTGGACAAAGACTAAAACTAAGTCTTATTTTCAACTTGGCATTGATATTAGTAATATAGCAGTTTTACAAGGGGAACGGTTTATAGAAAATCATGACTCTCCATGAAGTTTCTCAGTATTTTCTATAAGCCCACAAATGTGTCTTCTCTGAAGATTACCAATAGGATGTCAGATTCATTGGATTCTTTTTATTTTCTTTAGGCTTCCTACAGCACCTCTCTTTTCTGGAAACTTATTTCCAAGCCTCTAAGACACAACACTTTGGGGGTATAAGCTCTTAATGTAACAGGTCTCATTTTCAAAGAAAACATCACCATTTTATAGCTATTAATTGGTAATACAAGGTTCACTAACCTGAACTAAGATAGCTTATCTATAAACATATGTTCCCCAATGTATTTGATATGGATCTGACCTAAATTAAGCTCTTCAAAACTACTATAAACATTAAAATACATTTCCAGGTTTTGGCTCTCCATCTCCCTGATATACCAACTCTAGCTGTTATTACCTTATTCACATATCAAGAAAGTGTATGATCATATGTACATGTACGTATATTACATATTATATATAGTGTACATACATATATATATATATATATATACTCATATGTATACATGTATGTTTTTCATTCAAACAATTCTAGCCCTATTTAGGTTACCAACCCCTTAATTTACATGGGGTATCAAGAAATTCTTAACCTTAATATTAACACTCTGGTATTCCTGTGGGGGACAGTGTCTGATTTGACTTCTAATGATAACCACCTGCAGGTATTCATGCCCCTGTGTCATCACCTTCCCTGAGTGTAGATGAAACCTAATAATTTGCATCCAATGGATAGAACACAATAAAGTTGATGGGATGTCACTTAGTGATTATGTCACAGAACAGTGACTTCTATCCTGGTCCTCTCTCTTGCATGTATAACACTGGGAGATACTCTATGAACAGGTCCCCAGCCACAAGCTTGTGAAAAACTGAGTCCTCAGTGCAACAGCTCAGAGAAATCGAGTCCTTCCAAAAGCCAGCTAAGTGAGCTAGGAAGCAGATTATTCCCAGGGGATCCCTGAGGTCACTGCAGTCTTGAGAAAGGCCCAGAGAAGGTGAAACCAGAGGGACTATGGATAATAAATGTTATTTTAAGCCACTAAATTTGGGGATAATTTGTTATGCAGTAATACCTAACTAATACACTATTGAAAGGAATAAGTCCATTAATTTTCCACGGCCATTTTCATTTCTAATGTTACTTCACTTATTCAAAAAATTAAGGGGAGGTCTATACCAGAAGTTTGTATCTAATACTTCATTTCCTCTATGTTTGTTTAAGTATAATAGTTTATTGAGCTTATTGCCACTTGAATGACTCTCATAAGTATACCCAAACTCCCTAAAAAGTTTTGTTTTTCAAATTCATACAATTCTGAAGAGACATTTTATTTTATGACCTTCAAATTTTCCCAAAGAATGACTGTCTAAACATTAGAAGCCAAAACAAAATTGAAAGTGAAAAATATTTAGTCTCAAAAACATTCCCACAGCAAAAAAGCCTGATTATTCTGAACAGGGTATTATGGGTTTCTGTAAACAGATTTAGTACTGCATGTTTGGTATGCATGCCACATGATTCAATAAGTACTGTGTGTTCAGTAAGTAATTCCTACTTAAACTACAAGTAATTGCTCATTGCAGGAAACGGAGTCTTAAGTCTAACCTCCCCCAAGATTAACATTAAAAAGAAAAAAAAATTGATGTTCTGCTATTTGATAGCATACGCCTATTCTCTAAATGGTCATGCACACTTAAAGGATGACTCGTCTAGAGGACACAGAGCAAATGAGGTGTATTTAAGAGGGAAAGAGTGGTACATATTCAGGTCTTTTGGCACAAAAGTATCCTACAGGAGTTGGACCTGTTCATATAGTTCTTAATGTTTCATTATGAATTTAGCTGGGGTTAATTACAAAGAGATTCATCAACAAGAATGTTTTCTGGATGTCCTTTACAGTACATGCAAAACATTCAAAACCCAGACAATAGAGAAGGACAACAGTATTTTACTCATCAAGTAGAGAGATCTGGCTTATACTTTGTGACAGAAGATCAATTTACACAGCTTTATCTCATTTAATGTTGTTGCCAAACCACTTCATTTCACCATTCCATATCTTATTTTGGAGGCTTACAGAAGAATTCTCTTTTACAAATAATTATTTTTTAAAAACATAAAATTATAAACCTGCTTTGGTAACTTTCTTCCTTGCTTATAGGCCTTCCAGAGCCATGGTTGTAGTTGAAGAAAAAGTGGCATTCAAGAGCAATGAGAAGGTCATCGAGCTCATTCACTTTACCTCCTGACCTATCCAGGAGCTGGATTTTCTGCTTCGGCCAAATGGATCAGTCCTTTCCAATGGCCTGATCTTGCGAAAAATACTCAATAAGCCAAACACCGTTTCCAAAGTCCTATTTCCCACTGCATCAAACCCAGTATAAGGACAGCTCAGAGAAGAAAGGAGACAGGAAAATGGATAGACTAAAATGGTACACACTCCCTGCCATACTAACATGGATGGTGATTCCCTCCCTGTTACAGATTGGATATGTGTGTTCCCCAAGAATTCATGTTGAAGTCCTAATCCCCATTGTGATAGTATTAAAAAGTGAGACCTCTGGTTGTGGATTAGGTCATGAGAGTGTAATCCTCATGAATAGGATTAGCATTGTGATAAAGAGAGACCCCAGAGAGGCCTCACCCTCTTCCGTGGCATGTGAGGACACAATCAGAAAATGGTGGTCTACAACAGCAAAGAGGGTCTTCACCAGAACTTGACTATGTGGGCACCATGATCTCGGAATTCCAGCTTCCAGAAACATAAGAAATAAATCTGTTGTTTATAAGCCACCAAATTAGTGGTATTGTTATAGCAGCAGAAAAGACTAAGACATTCTCCTCATTGACTTTTACTTTGAGGTGTCAAAACAAAAAACAAAAAAGAAATAGTTCACTCTCTGAACTACAATGAAATATATGAACTACAATAAATAATTTCTCAACAAAATAAATATTAGTATGGGTAAAGTTTATGGTCACATAAGGAAAGAAAATCCAGGCTCAGTTTCAGAATTTCCCTGTTAGAGTGAGAGACAGTGATGGTGTCACATGACAGAGACTGCCCACCTGCTAGGTCTCCATCTTCTTATCCAGTGGACGCTTTAAGAATTTGATTTATGCATTTTACAAATGAATAATCAGAGGCCTACACACTTATATCACTTGTTGAAGGTCACATAGCTAGTTGTTTCCATTAGACAGGATGATGCTAATTTAGATCAAGAAGTAATCAGCTTTAATAGTTTTAGAAAACTCTTCAACCACGTACCTGTGTGCTTCTATCTCTAAATTCTTGAGCATGTAGAATGCACAGATTAAATTAAAAAACTGCTATAGGACTTTATACATTTTAGAGAATTCATAAATTTTATTATCATAAAAGTTGTATAAAATTTTATTTAAAAATGTATAATTGTGACAGTTAGATACCATACAGAAAGCCTGGATGTAGGCAAATGACAAGCCCTTGATAGTAAATACAATGTGTTAAAGGTGCTCTGATTTCAACCTAGGACAAAATCCTATGACCTAGATTGATGCGGCTAACCCTGCAAAATGGCTCAACCAACACATTCTCCAACCAAATTCCACCTTTTATTTCCATGCTATAGACACTACAGAGTAAAAAAATTTACATTGCCTCAGATTCTGTTTTATCAATGTTCTACAGATTCTACTATACACATGTAGGAGACTTAAAAGGTGGCCGTGAGCAGGTTGGCTTGGTGCCATAAACAGGGAAACTAGGTCTAAGGCAGAGACTGTATTTTCTGGATCAGCTATGGTAGAGTTTCTATCTGTGGTTCCCTACCATCCTATGTACCCAGAGTTGGTAATGGGAGGCACTTTTACTATCACAGTCCCAGAGCAGCTTAGCATTTCTGCAATCTGCACCGTTCTTGACTAGGTATTATCCAGTTTGGTTCCATGATTCTTTAGAAATTCTATAAGCTACAAAAAATAATTCTTTCAATTAGATAATCATGGGTACATTTTGTTTACAACTAAGAACCTTCATCAATAGAATTGCCCTATTAGCCAGATAGCTTGTGATTGCTTAGAATGTTTGTCCTTGATAAACAAGAAGAGAGGATCTCACAGTTAGCTTAGAAACTTTCTCAAATTGTCATTCTTCATTCCCTTACTCAACTTCATCTCAACATTCCATTACTGCCATCTGGTATTCCAGAGCCTCCTCAGAGGTGACAGTCCCTTATAGATTAAAGAGGGTCAACAGTTGATTCCAATATGTCAATATACTTAAGAACCACTGACCTCATGCAGTCATCCAAATCTGGTTCACATTAGACTTTCATCAGAGCTTGAACTTGTGGAATATATAGAGTCCCAGGTACAAGCTCGATCTACTGAAGTAGATTCCCTGAGGTACAGACGAGGAATCTGTATTTATCAAATTCCTCAGGAGACTATAATACTGCCAGCTAAGGACTTTTCCAAGAACCAGTATTTAGAAGCCACTGGCACAAAAAATCATTCATTAGTTGGGCCTAATGTAAGTTCATTAAAACAAACTTGTATCTTCCTCTGAGAATAATGGTAGATTATTCAAGCAAGAGAAAGTATACGAATCTTCAATCTGGACCTCAGGAAAATATCTACTAAGATATTTCATGATACCTTTGTGAAGAAGGTGGACAAATAAAGCTGAATGCAAAACTCATTTGGGTCGGTTAGTCAATGGTACAATGTCTATCCAAAAAAAAAAAAAAAAAAGACACTTACCAGTGGAATAATATCCTTCTAACCTAGAAGCTTCTTCTGTGAAATGGTCAGTATAGTTTAGCTATTGTTACTAAACTATTACAGTATTGTTACTAAACTATTACAGTAACAACAAAGTTTATTTTTCATACTACACATCCATTGTTAATTTGCTGGGAGCTCAGATTCACAACATTTTCACTAGGGACTTAAGCTTGAAAGAATGTCCATAATTTGCAAGATCTCTAGTGGTAGTGAGTAGATAACAGATATATCAAGTTATATACTGACCAAATGAGAAACTGTTTTCTACTCTCAACATCTCTGGCACCAAATGTGTGGACTTTTATTTTTTCCCCACTGAACAATTCTGACACTAGCTACCTGGAGTTAGCACAGAACATACAGGTTAAGGGTTCAGTCACACAAGATTGTCTTCCAGTTCATATGGCAATCCAGAGCCATCTGTACTACTAACCAACAGGTATATATAGATCAGGGGATCCCAAACCTCTCCTCTTTGCATTTGATAATTTGTTAGAATGGCTCACAGAACTCAGGAAAACAGTTTACATAATATTACCAATTCATCAGAAGAAATATTTTTTTTAAAAAATATATACTTGTAAATGCCTGTCTTATAAAACAAAGTCATGGGACACCTGGGTGGCTCAGTCAGTTAAGCGTCTGCCTTCGGCTCTGGTCATGATGCCAAGGTCCTGGGATTGGGCCCCGCATCGGGCTCCCTGTTCAGTGGAGAGCCTGCTTCTCCCTCTCCCTCCCACTCTGCCTACTAGTGCTGTCAAATAAATAAAATCTTAAAAAAACACCACACACATATACACACACACAAAGTCAGGATAAAAATATTGTAGACTTCAGCAAAATTAAAACTGAAAGCTCTAAACTATGGGCTTGAACAGTTCATGCCAGAAATATTAGGTGTCTATAACTTCACTACTTTATCATCAGATACAGATTTGCAAATAATTAGAACAGGTTCCCAAAATACATCATTGTGTATCACAGCCTTCAGTGATGACTTGCATCACAAACTTAGAATAATAGGATGAAGAGTAATATTTTACACATAAATTTAAAAGAATACTTAAAAAGGGACTAAGATCCTTTATGTGGATTAAGCTATAAAACCTGGTTTTTAATTATTCATAGTTATGTTTGTAGAGTTATTTTAGAAAGAGGAATAGGACTTGATTTAAATTCATCTAATAAATTATAAGGGCAAACTTTATGCTACATTTCTAGTCTAGAGCATAAATTTCCAGTCTTTATTTATTTACAACTTGAGAAATTGAGCACTAGATAATAAAGTCAGGAAACTTTATACTATACATAAATGGTCAAGCCAGCCACTTGATCCAGAAGTCTAAGATTAAGCTACCCATAAAGAATCTATTTTAAATGATTAATTTTTTGAGGCCAGCAAAATATTTTAAAGTCAATTTTGGAAAAAGTTAATTTGTGCTTTACTACACTGATATAGCTAAGGAAATAGCATATTCAGTAATTTCACAAATAATGTCTTTGACCAGAAAAAAAAAATGCACACATGTGGAGCATATCTAGAGTTAAGTAAAGGATCTGTTGAAATTTCTTATATCAGTTAAGAATATATGGAGAAATGGAGTTGAAACATTATACGATTAGATGCATTTGTTGGTAATTGAATTATCAAAGAATTATCAATAATTGATCATGGGTAACACTGCAGAAGATTTAGAGATATTCAAGAAGGAATTCTTATCCTTTTCCAAATCAATTTCTTCCTTAAAGGTGTACACAATTTGGAATTACTCATTATGAAGAAAGTGTGACTAATTAATCAGAGGCTTTATTATAATTCCAAAAAGATAAAGGACTGAAATGTAACTAATAAGTTGAAATTCACCAAACACAGAAAGTCCTACATGTGTGTAGAACTCTACAAAAACACAAATAGAGACTTAACCGCAGCTTATGTGGTCCTATTTAACTATAAATATCATATACATCACCACTGTGAAGGAGCAATCGAGCCGTCCAGACCATCCCCATTACCAGAGATACTACATACATAAGAGTGCAGGTCTTCTTTAAACTAGAAAGACCGTATGTCTAGCATAGACAATGAAGCCAATACATTGTCTCATCCAAGGAGGAGTCACCAATCAACTGAGGCTATGTCTTATGAAAAATGGTTAAAAATCTTTCCAGATTTCACTGTTCTTCATTTCACTGATCAGAGACTGAAAAGGAAACACATTAACTGTCTACAACAACACCCTAATGGCTATCACAGCGATGGATTGGTTTAGGGAACAAAGTCCAATGTATGAACACTATAAAAAACTGTATCTGACAGCACCTTGGAAAGCACAAACCGACACTCTTCTCACTTAATAGTGACAGAAGCTTTACCTTAGTAATCTTCATGTTCTTAGTATTGATAAAATGTTTGTCAAATAGGCCCTGAAAATTAAAGATACTAATTTAACTAAGTCAAAAAATTAGTACTGAAGTAAAAGGTAAAAGTAAAAAAAAAAAAAAAAAAAAAAAGTGAAAGACTGTTCAGAGGTAGTGGTTTCTTTATGTAGGGCCTATTCATGAGGACTGTATCCCAAAGTTTCATTTAGAGAGTATTAGCCTCAGAGTTGCCTATGTTTAAAGGGCTACAGTAGAAAATGGAAAATGATATCCCCCTTGTCCCCAATTTGCAGATACGAAATGTTCATCAGCTTATTAAGAATTTGCGAGAAGCCCTCCGTGGAAGACATCTGTTTAACTCTATTCACCGATGCCTCCCCAATTGTTTAACCATAGTTCTTTAACGGCCTATCTAATGAACATCGCAGAATCCTTTGGTAAATGCTCTTTAAGGTGGAATTCTGCTCTGGACATGTCCTGGCCTAGTAAGAGTCAAATGGCACCTGTGTCTTTAAGGACAAAAGTAAACCCTATATTTTAAACATTCTTACACATTTCAGACATCTTCACTATTTTATTTTTAAGAAAAAAGCAACATTCAAGTAAGCTATCTTTGCTTCTTAAAATGATGAGAGACATATTTTGAAGGCTTAGCAGGGTCATTTTCTATACAGTCTTGATAGCTAAGTAGACAGATTGCTTAACAGGTCCAAATTTACTCAAAATAATAATGGTCAGCTGCAAAGTATAGGCTCCAAAAGCTCCTCCTTTTCAACAAGACCACTTTTCCAGTCACAGGTACAGAGTCATGTAGATATGCAACTCCATGGCATTCATGGGGAGAGAATGCCAGGTCTGGAGAAATGAACAATTTTGTTGCAAATATGAACTCCACAACAGTTGTCAGATTTAGGAAATAAAAACACAAGGTGCCCAGTTACACTGAATTTCATGTAAGATAACAAAGAATTTTAGTGCAAGTATGTTTCCTGTAATATTTCAGATATACTTGTACTAAAAATTATTGTTTATCTAAAATTCGCATCTCACTAGGCATGCTATATTTCATTTGGACCATACTCTCCCACTGGAATATCAACTAGGGTGCATACAGACCCTTTGTGTTTAGCCTAAAATACAGGAAAAATAAAGTCCCAGGGACTGTATGTGCTCTTCCATTTCTTAGCTTTTGAGATTTTTCTCAATGAACTATTTTTATAACTACATAGTGTAGCATGAGTAGTGTGCATCCATGACTCCTTCGCATGGCACAAGAGAAATAACTGATTTTTCCAACCACAATAATCTGGAATACAACCAAAGACAATCTACTGAAGAAGGAATACTTTTTTAAAGATTTTATTTATTTATTTGACACAGAGAGACACAGCAAGAGAGGGAACACAAGAAAGGGAAGTGGGAGAGGGAGAAGCAGGCTTCCCACAGAGCAGGGAGCCCAATGTGGGGCTCGATCCCAGGATGCTAGGACCATGACCTGAGCTGAAGGCAGATGCTTAATGACTGAGCCACCCAGGCGCCCCAAAGATGGAATATTCTTGAACAAAGATACAGACCTGAGTTCTTATTCTTACTCTTCCAGTTATGTATTGTTCTTGGGCAAGTAAGTGTATCTCTTCAGGCCTTGGCTGCCCTGACTTCAAAAGCCCCTACAATGCTAATATATTATACTTCCATGATCCTAAGTAAATTCAGCTTTGCCTCATTCTTGATGACTAACCAGAGTCCATACTTCTATATTATGGGAGCACAGAAAACCACCTCAAAGAAAACCAAGGAACTGGCTAAAAGATGGTCCTTATACTTAATTAAAATCCATTTGTTTCAAAAGAAATGTTGTTATCTTCAGGCTAAAAGGGTACCTTAAATATTTCACAAATAATAACTGTTATTCATCAACAATACATTCCTTGGTCAGTACAAATCACTTTTATTCCAGACCAATAAAAACCCCATTGACTTTTCGACTTTCTTGATTCTTATGGGGTACCTCGAAGACACTACAAAGCATTCTGCAATTTCAATAAAAGGTATCTATGCACAAAGGGCAAATCCATCTTCCCTAACACAGTCTCCAAATAGTTTGATTTAAATAGCATTTCTTTGCACTAAGACTCTATAATGCTAATTCATTTTGCCTTCAGCTTAACGTTCTGCTATTAATAGAGTGACAATAAGAATTTTTCTCTAAATAGCATGCCCTCTTATAATATGAATGTCAAGCACCGCTTTCAAGTAATTAAAAACCTGATCACCAACATCTTTACCACAACATAAAAGAAACAAGCCATTTCAAATTATACAAATGGCTGCATTCTGAACTCAGTTAAATACAAAACTCTAGTTCAATTTGAATTTCTAATTGCAAATTGCAAATTTCGGACATACTTAAAATAATTTATTGTTTATCTGAAATTCAAATTTAGCCAGGCATTCTGTATTTTTTTATTTAATAAATCTGGCAACCCCATGTGGGCTACCTAGTATAAGATATTCACCAATTTCACTTTATTTTCCTTCATCAGGACACTTGTTTTGATTTTATTTTTCCCTCAAGAGAGGTTCTACCTATGAGAGAACACAGACAATTTTCCAGCCAAAATTTTTCTTATCATTAATGTATCTTTGCTTTTAAAAAATCAGGTTCCCTCCATTAAAACTATAGTCTACAGAACACAAAATTTTACTTACCTGTGGGAAATATATAAGAAGACCAGATAATAAAATATTTCTTTTTTTCACTTCCTTTGCATATTCCCTGATCTGTATTAGGCTTTCCATTTTCTCATCAAAAGGTACTGATTTATAATCAAGAAAATATACCTGCAAAATAATACAAAAGGTAACATTAGAATACCATTCCTTTCATTTTCCTTTGAAAAATATAACATTAAAGAAGCTCAAACACAAATATATTATTGTAATTTTTATCAGTTTGTATTAATTTCTAGATATGCATTTCAACCATAAATGCTATTAAAATTGATGAATCCTCCTTTATAAAGGCAGTAAACAGTCACTGAGAACACAATGTTGAAAAATACAAAATGCTAATATTCTATTTCTACTTGTGTCAGAGTCAAATGTATAAAGAATATATGATTTCAACCATTTGTTCAATTTAATTTATAATTTGAAACTAGGCTACATGGAAATATTATATATTAGTTACCAATATCAATAAAATTAAAGGGAGTGCTTACCTATTACAGTCAAAAATATTTTTAGAAGAATTTTCAAATAATTGAAATTCTAATAAATCACCTATTTCTTAGAGAAAATCCATAATTTTATATATAATTTTTAGCAGTGTTAAATAGTATTTTTCTTGAAATTATTCCAATGACTATTTTTTAAATATTATTTTTCATTTAAATTTTAAGGAGCTCAGGGCAAGTTTTCCTCTTTCAAATTATTGAAGTTTTATGGTACTGTTCATCTTTTGTGGAACATATAATATCTAAACCACAAGAGCCTCAAAATAAGACACAATTGCATACACAGAATAAACAAACATTTGTATTCTTTCACAATACCAAATTTAAGAAATGCTCAAGAATTGTAATTTGTTCAGTTACATGTATTTATTATCTAGAAGCATTTTAAAATCTACTCCACTTTGAAACTCTTACACTAATCCCTCCGCTTCCTCTCTTCACTCATTTAAAACACGCTCTACAGAAAATACAAAACAAAATCTTACTATGTTCCTTCTGTAACAGAAGGGAATGAGTTTCTACCTACCACCTTGCATTTTGCTTTTCCAGGGAAAAGCACTTAAAATCCATTTTAAAAGAAAGTCATGTGAGGACATGTATGTATATCAATTCAGTAGATCTTCAGTCACTATTTCTTGGACCTTTTCATTATAGTTAACCGAAGACATACACATATAGTTACTTCCTCCTAAAATCTAAAGTGACAATGAAGACGTTTTTTTCCTTAAAAATGCTCTATCCATTAAAGAACCAAAAGAATAGACAAAAAATCAAGAAAAGAAAAATTGGAAGATAAAAAGCACAAAGAAAAAGATCTCAGGCTTCACTATCTACTGAATAGTTGAAGAAAAGACAATGTGACCCTGTGACCTTGAGCTCACCCTCGCTTAGCAGTGATTCCCTGAAAACTTATAAAGATGAAATTTCAGATTTTTCACCAGGTAACAATGCTTAAAGCAAATATAATTTGAGACTGGTGAACCACAGCCAGGCTGGAATAATTGTGAATGAACTATAAATATTAGACTTTCCTTCAGGGTAATTTAACTTGTAACCAGGTGTTCCCCTAGCTGAGACCTGGAAGCTAACAGCTATCAGCTGTTCAAAAGATACTAGGTCCTATTTGTAGCTTAAGCCTTCTAGAAGGATGGCTCACACACCACCTTTCTGTGATCTCCTTCCCTCCGCCTTCACAAGGTGGAGGAAAAATGGAGGGGGGAAAAGGCAGGCCCATACTAATGTGAAATTAAGAGTTCCAGAGCTAAAGCTGAAGAGACATGTCCGTCTCTGCCTCTTCTCCTGTCCTGTAGTCTTTTAGGACATTGCACAAACTAGTGCCACAGGCTTCTTCTAGTCTTGTGAGTTTAAAATATCTTTCTGAAGCTAAAATTGCTGGCTGTGGGCTTGTCCAAAAAAAAAAAAAAAAAAAAAGCAGGCTAATTCCCCAAACTCCAAGCAATTTATGTAATTGCAGTCCTGTTACGAATCTAAAGCTAGGCGACTGGCTGAGACTAAGACTCTCTCCTGGGCCCATACTGCCAGGTCATTACATAGTCCCATACCTTCTGGACTAAGGAACAACACTGCTGTTTGGTGTCACAAGCCTCAGAGTACTCTTTAACTCTTTTACCTATGTAATTATCTGTACTATTTAGATACCAGGAAATGCCAGGAGCCACCATGTCCAACATACTTTATATGAATGGAATGTCCCAGAGGTTTGCAATGCACAATCTGGGAAACCTTACTGTTAGCCTAGATACTCAATGAGGCAAAAAGACATTTCCTGTTCAATACAAGTCTTCCTAACAAATTTTCAGTTCTGAAAAATCTTACAGTAAAATAAATGGTGCAGAAAGGGTTTGTGGAAAAAAATGGCACAAGAAACAGAAAAGATAAAACCACTCTACTTCGTAATTACAGCCTTCATAGAGATTTAAAATGCACAGAAATTAAAGAATGGAAATGCTGTAATGTATTAATTGGAGAAGGAATGATGGATACAACTGGGAATGGAGCTCTGCACTGCAATGCTGACGTTGAACTTGGCTCAGGAGGAAGTGCACCTGCCAAGGGAAACTCCCTGCAAAGTCAGAGCTGGGAGCAGGTGCTCATTTTTCAATTTTCCTAAAAAAGGTTGTCCTAAAAGAGAGCCTAAAGTTAATAAAAAACTTTGGGAGCTTAAAAGTGGTAGAAGTAAAACTCTCGACAAGAATAAATTATACTGGAATGAGACAACTCAAGAGATAAAGTGTGCTGAATCTGCATTTTGTTTTTAAAAAAAAAAGGACAGAAATTTATGATTTTACACTGAGTTAACTTAGTGATTTATGTATTTTTTAAAATAATGGTATTTAACTAAAGCTATATACATCCCTACTGTATAGTTTTTGAACTTGCAGAGGGAGGAAAATATTATTTGTATCAATGCAAATTACAAGAAGAAATTAAAGTAGCAAATAAAACAATTCACCAACAGCAGTAACAAAATAAGCTTGTGGAAAGAACTCAAATAAAAAAGTAATACAAATAAATTGAGCATATTCAACCATCTCCTAAGTAACAGACTTACCAGGTTGGATTTTTAAGGAAAAAATCTAATAATATGCTAGTTATAAGATAAATGTCTAAAGCAAACTATCCTGAAAAGCACAAAATAGAAGGATGAACAGACATGCCTTGCAAACACTACCAAAAATGAAGGTTGTAGCAATATGATTCATTTTAGTTTAAGACAAAAACTATTAATTCACATAAAGACAAAAGGTACATAATAAACAAATTATAATAACCTTATTAAGTACATAGATTTGAATACACAAGACAAAATACTTGACTGATTATCAGAACATACTTTCCAAATTAATAAACAGAGATGTTACTGCACTTGTCTTAAAAACTTATGTACCAAACATACTAAAAAACAAAGTTGGAATAGATTCTGCTTCCGGTGTAGCAGCTAAACTGAGGGGTTTTTCCTCTCCTTCCACGGTTATAATTTTATTCCTGTTTTTCTGGCTGTTCTTATCTAGGAAAAGTTGCATATAAACTGATGCCACTTCCAAAATATACAGACCTAACTCCCTTATTTACTGATCACATAGAAGCTAATTTTTTCTTTCAGAAACATGTATTGTAGGAAAAACAGATGGTGAATTGAAAAACAAAACACAATAGTCTTTTAAAGTTCTCACCAAGTCACGAAATGTCAAACAAGGACCGGAAGACTTTCACTCCAGCTAAAGTTCTATTAGACACAACACACCCTAGTTCTTTGGAAAGATAAAAGATAATGGCATGTAAAGAAATCAGTAAGCCGATGCTATTCACCACACATTCCATGAATTAAGGAAATGCATAAAACTGAATTCTAGGCAAGCTATTTATACATCTACAAATTGCCTATATTATCCCATCAAACCATCAGACTATGTTATCCATTAAGTAACCAGTACTTAAATTATAGGGAAAGTTTAAGAAATGTACTAAAACATAAGACTCTGCTCAACATTGTACTAGTTGACATAATCAACTTTTAAAGAAACAGATATGGATATTGACCTTATGAAATGTATTAGCAGGTTGACAAAATTCAAACATGAAGTAGGATACATCTCAAAATTCTCTTTCACTAGATGGGTCTGATGGCATCACTATTAACAGAAGAAAATCTCTAGCAGATGTATTTCCTAATACCAATACCATGAAATTTAAGCATGTATTTTACATTGTGCTACTAATTTTGAACTTCTAAAATACACCAGTTACTTATGAGTTCCAGGAAAAAATTCAGTTGGTAGAATAAAGCAATCAATTTTAACTTTAAAGACAGGGCAGGTTTATACAACTACAGGAGAGGGTTACAGAATGATCATGATAGCCCAAGAGAAATGTAAATGTTTTTGCCTTAATAAAACAAACTTACAGCATGGATAGTCTTGCATCCATTGAAATGTAGCAAAACATTTCATGTAGGTTGAGTTCTGCAGATTTGCTTATAGCTACATCAAGTAGATATTCTTTGATCTCTTTTTGAACTGTTCACTCACTTACTACTTGTAAATTACAGTTACAATATTTCCCCCTTAGGATGCCATTTCTAACAGTTTTTTTTTCATGCATACATAAAAGAAGGTAAGAATATCTTCCTACCCTCCCCAAAGAATGTCTCATTTCATTTTTTTAACATAGCAAATTCACTCCTATAAACTAGTAAACTGCTTAAACATTTAACATATGGGTAACTTCATGGCTTTGTGGGTGGGCAAGGTTTCTGGCACTCAGAGTTTGGAAAATGCTCCTCTGTGCCTCATGTCTTCTACATTCAGTTCTACACATGCTTTATATTTGTCTAGTAACTATTTAATATATTCCTGGCCCCAGATTGAATTGCAATTAATTTTTTATACTTTAAGAAGTAATTTTTCATTTGTCTCTGAGGACAGGTAGATTTATTAAAGGACAATAATCAATATCAAGTACAATATTCTTTAAAACCTCAGGAATGTTCCATAACCCCATATTTAACACTTCTGCCTCAGTCCAGAACCCATGTTAACAGGCCTAAGAAGAGAACCAGCAATTGTTGTAGGAGAGGAAACCAAGTCTTTGTTTGAGTAAGAAGTCAATTCTTGAAGCTCCAGTATATATCCAAATATGCACTGCCTTATGCCCACCACAGTGGAAGGAAGAATGGTCAAAATCAAAGTTATGGTAATTATCAAATAATTAAGTTAGAAAGAATAGGTACATAGACCAGAAACTGAGTCTACACAAGAGATACTGCAAAATTATCTACCTATCTGTACAGAAAAATAAATTGTGTGAATCAGGCCCAACATCTAACAACACCATTTTTCAAAAGAAATACAGGGAGATCTAACAAAAGATGAAACTGGTCAATATTAAGCAGATCAAAGTAAGAGTTTATTTTAAGGAATAAAAAAATAAGTTTAGAGAAACTTATCACCCCAACTATTTATGAATTACATGGATTCTATTAATGAAAATTAATGAGCTGTACTTTCATTTTTTAACTGTACTTTTAAAAAGAAAAAGGAACAAGCTTCTAATGTTGAATCATTTCATTTTGGAACAAGTTTATTTTTTTAAGATTTTATTTGAGAGCGAGAGAGTGAGTGAGCACAAGTGGGGTGAGGGGCAGAGGGAGAGGGAGAAGCAGAGCCCCACTGAGCAGGGAGCCTGACCAGAACCTTGAGATCATGACCTGAGCCAAAGGGCAGATGCTTAACCAACTGTGCCACCCAGGCGTCCTATTTTGGAACAAGTTTAAATCAACGCCATCAAGCAATTCAATGCATAATTCTGATGAACAGAAGTTAATTAAAAGTTGTAAGCGATCATAAAAATTCAGAGCAAATTTTTAACAACTCATCTATAAATCTTAAAATACCAGCAAAACTATTAGGCTGAGAAATGAGGGCATTTAACCGAAGTAGTAAATAAACAGTATTTCACATTAAAATATTAGCCATACAAAAGGTTTAAATGTTTTTATTGATTCCAAGAATTAAAAAGTTTTATAGTATCAAGACAAATGTTCTACTTGTATATCCATTTAGTTGCAGATCCTTATGTAAAAGATCAAAGAAATAACGAAACCAGAGCTTCACATTTTTAAACAGGCACTAGGAAAACCTAACATAGCTTGCAAACATGTTTAAAAATCATCTTTTTTTCAGATTTCACAAGATATTTCTCCTATAAAAATAGGACTCTGCCACTGTTGTATTATGGAACAATTACCTGAAGCATTATATACCTCTACAATTAACATCTGTACCATCTATAACAAATTTTAGAATCAAAAGGTAACATTGACTTGCTAAACTAGTATTATTTAAAACATATGAGGGTATGTGCTATGGTGAGCACCGTGAATTGTGTGAGACTGTTGAATCACAGACCTGTACCTCTGAAACAAATAATACATTATATCTTTAAAAAGATGATGATGATGATGATGATAACAAGAAGGGAAAAATGAAGGGGGGTAAATCGGAGGGGGAGATGAACCATAAGAGACTATGGACTCTGAGAAACAAACTGAGGGTTCTAGAGGGGAGGGGGGTGGGGGGATGGGTTAGCCTACTGATGGGTATTATAGAGGGCACGTACTGCATGGAGCACTGGGTGTTATACGCAGACAATGAATCATGGAACACTACATCAAAAACTAATGATGTAGGGCGCCTGGGTGGCTCAGTTGGTTGAGCGACTGCCTTCGGCTCAGGTCATGATCCTGAAGTCCCGGGATCGAGTCCCACATCGGGCTCCCTGCTCAGCAGGGAGTCTGCTTCTCCCTCTGACCCTCTTCCCTCTCATGCTCTCTGTCTCTCATTCTCTCTCTCTCTCAAATAAATAAAATCTTAAAAAAAAAAAAAAACTAATGATGTAATGTATGGTGATTAACATAATAAAAAAAGAAAAAAACAAAAAACATTAAATCACTAAAGTAAGTTACAAAAACCAGGTATGTGGTTCTTCACTAAGTTTAGTATAATCGTCTTTACATATTTTAATAACTTATCAAAATTTTATTTTACATAATAAAGTTTATTACACATTAACCAACAATCTGTAATTATCAAGGTTGTCTGCAGGTGATTTAGATAAGCATTACATGATATGTTTAAAAAATAAATAATGAGTATCTTTGGAGTTCACAAATAAAGGTACCTTATGCTAACCATTACAAAGTCCATTTAAATTTATAAAAATTGACTCTACTTTTATATACCTACTAAAGTGATTCTTGACATTTTTAATATGTTTCAAAAGGCAAAACAATAAAAAACCTTTTCAGAAGATGAGTTGTTTTGAATTCTATATAGCAAAAACAAAAAGTATTCAAAAACATGATCAAGGAGATCAAACTGCAGGTATATGATGTATGTAAATATTAGCATAGGCTCCACAGATTCATCCTATGTCTTTTATTAAGTATGGCAAAAATACTTTAACAATCTCAGTAATTAACAATTTCAGAAACAGTCATTTGGTAGCATTTAATAACGTCAGATCTCTTTGATCCCAGGAAATTCATATTACAATAACCAAGAGCAATAAAAAACACAAATTGAGACCTTACCAATATTGCTTTTGAATTATTTGATAATGTTAAATTTACATAATTATATAAAAGATACAGAAAAACTGTGCTAATTTAAGGAAATTTAAAAACATTCTCAGTCTCAGAAAATATAATTCCCAGAAATTCCAATTAGAGTGCTTCCAATAACTAATTAGAAGATCAATGGTACTTTGCTTTGGACGACGATTTTTGATTAAAATAAAGTGCTAACTAAACTTATTTCTGAGAACTTTTTTTTTTTTTTTCATGAAGCTACGTCATGTAAGAGAACTGACGTGGGGCACCTGGGTGGCTCAGCCGGTTAAGCATCGGACTCAACGGTTTCAGTTCAGGTCATGATCTCATAGTCATAGCATCAAGCCCCACATCGGGCTCTGGGCTCAACGCGGGAGTCTGCTTGAGACTCTTTCTCCCTCTCCCTCTGCATTCTCCCCTCCCCCCAAAGAATAAAAAATCTTAAAAAAAAAATAGAACTGACCCAATATAAAGGGTAGTCAATAAAACAGAGTCAAAAACTGCAATGTCTACTAAAGTAGCCACTAGCCATATGTGACTACATTTAAATTCAAAATTATTAAATTTAATAAAACTGAAAATGCAGTAGGTACACTTCAAGTGCTCATAGCAGCAGGTAGCTAGTGGCTACCATAGACACCAGTATAGCAATCGGACATTTCATCATTGCAGAAAGGGTTAACAGGTTGTACTCATCTAGAACAAAAGAAGCCTGTATAATGTCATGCTCATCATATATCCCATTAATTTTTTGGTCATTAACTTATGTGTCTGTGTTATAAGAAGGATTTTTCTTTCCTGACTAAATGTTAAGTTACTAGTTAAAATCCTACTAGTAAAAGTACTCGAAAAAATCTATCTGGAATATACAAAATTATTATAGCGTCTGACCTAAAACAGACTGAGCTTTTTCTTATTTACATATATTTCTGAAAATGTGGATCAATATGAATGTATGAAAATAAAACTCAAACTGAGATGGGTCCAGCTTCTATTTCTGCCTAAGTAGGCATAATTGGGACCTTTCCACTTCCAACAAATAAGCTAAGTACACAAACTAAACAAAACAATGATATTTAAGACATGACATACCTGGCAACTAGGGACGGTTCTGAGAGATGAGAACAAATGATATGAGCCCTGGGCCTGCACCAATTACTTCCTTAAAATAGTTTCTAGGCTATGGCACATTGAAGGGCGAGGTGGATATGTGGGTTTCAGAGCCTAGAGAGACAAAGGTGGGTAGAGTTCACAAAGTAAAGCTCTAGGCAAAGAGTGAGAAGGCTGGTGATTATCAGACTAACTCTCTCCCATATTTAGCAGAGTACTGATCAGTGCATGCTGATGTTCCATTTGTTCACAAAGTTTTAGGAAAGAATGCATGTGTTAAATAGAAAAAATGTAGAAGATGTAAAAGAATCCTACACCTAACTTATAAAGATGAAAATATCTTCATCTGATATTTAAAAAAAATACACTGGAGGGGATTAACAGATTAGACATTGCAGATGATTAGTGAATTTAAAAATACAGCAATAGCAACTATTTAAAATGAAACGGAAAAAAGACTCAAAGAAAAAAAAAGGAAAAATAAAGAGCATTAGTGAGATATGGATCAACTTCAAACAATCTAACATACAGATAATTGGAGTTCCCAGCTAAGTGTAGAGAACAAAAACAATACAGCTGGAAAATTTTCCAAGTTAGATGAAAATTAAAAATCCACATAGCACACTTTAAACACACACACACACACACACACACACACACACACACACACACACATGTTCAGGCATATAAAGCCCCAGGAAAGTACTCATAAAAAGGAGATAAATACATCACTTGAAATTGACTCAGAACTGGTATCAATGTGTCAATTAGGAGACAAGGACATTAAAACAGGTACCATAACTGTTTATCATTTATTCAGAAGTTAACTAGGGAAATAGAAGATATAAAAAGGTAAAAAAAAACCACTAATCAAAATTCTAGAAATGAAAATTACAATGCAAGATGAAAGACACACGATATTTTTTAAAAACTCAGGCCTGTGCAAGTCTACATACATAGAATGGTAAAAAGAAGGTACATCCTCACTGCATATGTGTGCTGAGCTCAAATGAATGGCCAGCTAGAGGTAAGAAACATCTGCTTGGCACATGCTTTCATCATGGAATAAGAATAAACTGAAAAACACAGATGAATGAGTGAAATATCACATTCTGTTCATATATTGCAATCTTAACATTTATTAAAGGTTTGAAGGTAACTTTTTCTTCAATTTTATATTTAATGACAAGTACACAAAAATTCTCACTTTCAAGCTTCTGGATTCATTTAACTGAAGAAGATAGATTCTAAGAAAAAATCCTTCTTCAACTGTTCATATTTAATTATCTAGCAGGTCAGTGTATTACACAATCCAAATAAAAGGCAGAAATAGACTAGGAAAAGAAATAACCAACTATAACCCATAATCTTTGCTTTCAAACTTTTGTCTCCATCAAATAGCCTAGTATTTATTAAATTCATAAGTAAATGCTATACATGTGAACTAAAAGATAAAATTTATGCTAATACATATTTTAAAATTTGCTTAATATAGTAGCAAGCCATTCAGAATTTATTTTGAAATGAATATAAAAGGTAAGCCTCTTCTAAAAATGTTGGAAAATTACCCCCAAGTTCAATTTTCAAGAGAAAAATAGATTTCCTCTAAGGAATAAAAAACACTTCAAAGGTTAATGTTACTTTTTAGGGTAAATCTAGAAAAATACTTAAGACATAATCAGTCTTTTATAGACACAATATGATGAGTTTTTTTTTTTTTAGAGATTTTATTTATTTATTTGACAGAGACAGAGATAGCGGGAGCAGGAACACAAGCAGGGGGAGTGGGAGAGGGAGAAGCAGGCTTCCCGCCAAGCAGGGAACCCGATGCGGGGCTTGATCCCAGGACCCAGGGATCATGACCTGAGCCGAAGGCAGACGCTTAACAACCGAGCCACCCAGGTGCCCATAAGATGAGCTTCTTAACATAAAACATAAAGATATGATTCACAAAATCTAAAAAACATATATATGTAAAATAAAGTTATAGTTGCTGAATGGAAAATTTATTTTTCTAAAAAGGCAACATGGAAAAATTTGAGCTATACTAAAAAGAAAGATAACACAACTCAAGATAATAAAATTCATAGTTTAAATTTATACATAGTAAATAGTACTGTAAAAACTCAGATAGATGTATTATTATTCTCCTTAAGAGAACATAGCTATTCCTTAAGATGCATACCTAGCCACCTCATTCCTTTAAGTCACCACAAGGCATCTATTTGTGGTAGGCAGCACTGCAACAGGATGGAATAGGAGACATAATGACTAGAAATGTCAAGACAAGTTCAAGTCAAGAAACATTTCTGAATGCCCAGACATGCTCGTTGGGAAAGGGGAAAAGACTGAGCACCGGGGTATTAAGGAAGGATTCCAAGAAGAAATATGGTCACTCAAATTCTAAGGATAGTAAGAGTCAGGCAAGACAAACACTAGAAAAATGGTGTCTCAGGTCAAAAAACTCACTAGAGTCAACACATGTCTGTCAAGCAATATGGCGCACACAAGTTAGCAGAGGGCCAACTACGCAGTGAGGCAATGAGAAGCAGGGTGATAAAAGTAAGCAAGAACCAGGCCAGGCCAAGGCTTTATGACCTGAATGAGCTTTGTCCAGTAGGGGATGAGGAGCTTCTATAAAAGAGTACCTCCTCATTAGCAATTAGCAAAATCTGTCATAGTAGCAATGAGGTCAAACTGAAACCAAAGAGAGACTGCTGGGAGGGACACAGCTCTTGGAGAGAGGAAGATAGATTCTTTTTTTTTTTTTTTTAACAGCATGCACTTGAACATTCCTCTCAAAACTGAGAATGATGAAGACTAGAGATAAAAAGGTATCAACTGGCATGAGTGATATTTTAAATCCGGAGACTTGATGACCCCGAGAGTATATGCCTACTAAAGAAACATCTAACAGGTATTTTAGGTAAAGGTACCAAGTAACAGTGGCAAATAGGTCATTTAGGATTGAAAATCTAAACCAAAGTCTAGGAAACTCCAGCCCACGTATCCAATCCAGCCTCCCACCTTTTTTTTTTTTTGTCAGTGTGTCAGTGAAGTTTTACTGGAACACAGCCACGCCCTTTCCTTTACATCTTGTCTATGGCTACTTTTGCACTAGAACGGCAGAGCCCAGTAGTTCTAACAAAGACCATATTGGCCCCAAAGCCCAAAATGTTTACTATCTGGCTCTGTATAAGAAAAATTTGCCAACCACTAATATAAAAAAATTATCTCAATCCAGGCACAGAAAAGGACTTGAATTATCTCTTCTAAAATAAGAGCAACCGGGGGCGGAGCAAGA
Organism: Callorhinus ursinus; assembly: GCF_003265705.2. Lineage (NCBI taxonomy): Eukaryota > Metazoa > Chordata > Mammalia > Carnivora > Otariidae > Callorhinus > Callorhinus ursinus. The sequence continues at coordinate 33,210,952 of NW_027397074.1, forward strand.
TGGCGGAGGAGTAGGAGACCTAGATTTCGTCTGGTCTCAGGAATTCAGCTGAATAGGGTTCAAACCATTCTGAACACCTACAAACTCAACAGGAGATCGAAGAGGAGAGTAGCAACAACTCTCTGAACAGAGAAGCGACCACTTACTGGAAGGTAGGACGTGCGGAGAAGTGAATCCGAGGCGATATTCGGGAGGATAGACGGCGGGGGAGGGGCCTCCGCCGGCCGCTTCTGGCAAGTGATAGAGCCGCGGAGCCCAAAATCGGACCTTTTAGAAGTCGGCTCCGCTGAGGGACGTCGCTGCAGTGGCTAAGCGGGGGTGGAATCCTCCCGGGACAGTGGGGTCTCAGGACCCTCGGGGTCACAGAAAGACCGGGGGTGCCTGAGTGCGCCAGAGCTCCCAGGTATCGGAGCGGGGAAGCCGGCTGCAGAGACAGAGCCAAGGCACGGGCTCTCAGCTCGGGGTTGCCATAAACTGATCCGCGGCCCAGTCGGGCCACTGCTCCTCCAGCAGGGACCCAACAAGCAGCAGATCCGGGGAGACTCCCCTTCCTTCCCGGGGAGGAGCGGCGCGGGAAAGCACCGCCGGGATCTGCTGGGTTTGGAGACTCCACACAGGGTCGGGTGCCAGAGATAGCAATGCTCAGTCACAGGCCCGGTGAGCACGGAGTGCGACCAGAGACCGGGGACACGGGAATGACTGCTTTTCTCTGGGGGCGCACTGAGGAGCAGGGCCCCGAGTTCTCAGCTCCTCCGGGTGGATACTGGGAGGCCACCATTTTTGCCCTGATCCTCCAGAGCTGTACCGAGAGCTTGCAGGGAACAAAAGCTCCTGAGAGCAAACCGGAGCAGCTTCCTTAGGCCGGACCGACAAGGGCGGGGCAATTCAGCCTCCGGCAAAGACATTTGGAAACCGCAACAGGCCCCTCCCCCAGAAGATCAGCAGGAACAGCCAGCAAGCCAAGACCAAGTTTACCGATCAAGGAGAATGGGAGAAGTCCAGCGCTAGGGGAATACTGCACATAGAATTCATGGCTTTTTTTTTTTACCATGATTCATTAGTTCATCAAAGTTAATTTTTGTTGACTGTTTTTTTTAATTTTTCTTTTTCCCTTTTTCAACCAACATCTTATCAATCCCTTTTTTTAAAAAAAAAAAAAACATTTTTTATTTTTCATTTTTAGAGTCATTTTATCCCTTCATAGTAGTTACCCTTATTTTTGGCATATATATATATGTTGTTCTCTCTTTAAAATTTTGAGGTACAGTTTCTTCTAACAGATGAAAATATACCCTAAATCACTAGTGTATGGCTTTGTTCTAGTCTCCTGCCTGATCACATTCTCTCCCTTTTTCCTTTTTTTTTTTCTTAAATCTTCTTTCTTTTTTCAACTTCTTATCAAGTCCTTTTATAAAATCTTTTATAATTTTCATCTTTACAGTCATCTTCCATCCCTTCATTGTATCAACCCTTATTTTGGACATATATGTCTTTCTCCCTTTAAAATTTTAGGAGGCACTTTTTTCTAACAGACCAAAATATACCCAAAATCTAGTGCGTGGCACTGATCTATGCATTAGCCTGATCATATTTGATCGTATTCTGCTTTTTTTGTATTGTTCTGTTTTTGTTTTTATCTTTTTCTTTTTTTTTTCTCTTTCTTTTTTCTTTCTTTCCCTTTCTTTTCGCCTGGTTTCAGGTCTTTTCTGATTTGTATACAGTATATTTGCTGGGGACGTTGTAACCCTGTTAGCATTTTGTTCTCTCATTCATCTATTCTCCGCTGGACAAAATGACAAGACGAAGAAAATCACCTCAGCAAAAAGAACAAGAGGTAGTACCGTCAGCCAGGGACCTACTCAATACGGACATTAGTACGATGTCGGACCAGGAGTTCAGAATCATGACTTTAAAGATACTAGCTGGGCTTGAAAAAAGCATGGGAGTTATTAAAGAAACCCTTTCTGGAGAAATAAAAGAACTAAAATCTAACCAAATTGAAATCAAAAAGGCTACTGATGAGGTGCAATCAAAAATGGGGGCACTAAATGCTAGGATAAATGAGGCAGAAGAGAGAATCAGTGATATAGAAGACCAAATGATGGAAAATAAAGAGGTTGAGAAAAAGAGAGAGAAACAACTACAGGATCACGAGGGCAGAATTTGAGAGATAAGTGATACGATAAGACGAAACAACATTAGAATAATTGGGATCCTAGAAGAAGAGAGAGAGAGGGGGGCAGAAGCTATACTGGAACAAATAATAGCAGAGAACTTCCCGAATGTGAGGAAGAAAACAGGCATCAAAATCCAGGAGGCACAGAGAACCCCTCTCAAAATCAATAATAATAGGTCAACACCCCGACATCTAATAGTAAAACTTACGAGTCTCAGAGACAAAGAGAAAATCCTGAAAGGAGCTCGGGAGAAGAGATATGTAACCTACAATGGTAGAAACATTAGACTGGCAACAGACCTATCCACAGAGACCTGGCAGGCCAGAAAGGACTGGCTAGATATCTTCAGAGCACTAAACGAGAAAAACATGCAGCCAAGAATACTATATCAAGCTAGGCTCTCATTGAAAATAGAAGGAGAGATAAAAAGCTTCCAGAACAAACAAAAACTAAAGGAATTTGCAAACACGAAACCAGCCCTCCAAGAAATATTGAAAGGGGTCCTCTAAGCAAAGAGAGAACCTAAAAGCAGCAAAGATCAGAAAGGAACACAGACAACGTACAGTTAACAGTCACCTTACAGGCAATACAATGGCACTAAATTCATACCTTTCAATAGTTACCCTGAATGTAAATGGGCTAAATGCCCCAATCAAAAGACACAGGCTATCAGATTGGATTAAAAAACAAGACCCATCAATATGCTGTCTGCAAGAGACTCATTTTAGACCCGAAGACACCCCCAGCTTGAAAGTGAGGGGGTGGAAAACCATTTACCATGCTAATGGACACCAAAAGAAAGCTGGGGTGGCAATCCTTATATCAGACAAACTAGATTTTAAAACAAAGACTGTAATAAGAGATGAGGAAGGACACTATATCCTACTTAAAGGGTCTAGCCAACAAGAAGATCTAACAATTGTAAATATCTATGCCCCGAACATAGGAGCAGACAATTATATAAGGCAATTAATAACAAAAGCAAAGAAACACATTAACAACAATACAATAATAGTGGGGGACTTTAACATCCCCCTCACTGAAACGGACAGATCATCTAAGCAAAAGATCAACGAGGAAATAAAGACTTTAAATGACACACTGGACCAAATGGACTTCACGGACATATTCAGAACATTCCATCCCAAAGCAACGGAATACACATTCTTCTCTAGTGCCCACGGAACGTTCTCCAGAATTGATCACATCCTAGGTCACAAATCAGGTCTCAACTGGTACCAAAAGATTGGGATCATTCCCTGCATATTTTCAGACCACAATGCTTTGAAACTAGAACTCAACCACAAGAGGAAAGTTGGAAAGAACTCAAATACATGGAGGCTAAAGAGCATCCTACTAAAGAATGAATGGGTCAGCCAGGAAATTAAAGAAGAATTAAAAAAATTCATGGAAACCAATGAAAATGAAAACACAACTGTTCAAAATCTTTGGGACACAGCAAAGGCAGTCCTGAGAGGAAAGTATATAGCAATACAGCCTTTCTCAAGAAACAAGAAAGGTCTCAAATACACAACCTAACCCTACACCTAAAGGAGCTGGAGAAAGAACAGCAAA